>NC_136059.1:101637968-101964530 GCF_964261635.1 Lissotriton helveticus | reverse complement strand
GCAGAATCTTGTGTGAATGCACATGCTTAGTACAGGATATACATGGATAGAGTGAATCCTATTACCATTTTGGATAAGTTGAGTTTTATATGCTGACAGTCTGTCTGCCTTATTTCTTTTGTCATAATATGTTTGTTTAGTATATAACATACGCCAATCTGTTTTCACCCATCAGTACCTGTTCTAATTCTCCTCTTACTTTTTGTCAAGCTCAATCGGTTTTTCTTGATTCTGACGTTAAGAGTGCCTTTTTAAGTCAAGCATTTTTGTTTCTAATTCTAATTTCCTAACTTTATTTTGTTTGAATAACTCTGATGAGTGGGAAATGAGTTCATCTTGTATCACAGCCTTGGCTGCATCCCAATGAGTAGTGAGAGAGGTTGTAACCTAATAATTTTCTTTAAAATAATGCTCTAAACCTTCTGCAATTGCACTTCTAACTGCCTTGATTCCCAAAGGGGATTTCAATCATATGCCAGGGGGCTTACATCCCTAATCAATCAATCAATCAATCAATCAATCAATCAATCAATCAATCAGGCATTTTAGGACTTGGTGGCGAGGGGGAGAATGACCGGCCTCCACCACGGCTAGGGTGGATGTGCAGCATCTGTGCAATGGTGAGGGAGGTGGAGTGATGGTTTCTGGATGGTTGGTGGAAGTTCAGTCAGTGGTTCATGTATGCTGGTCCTTTGTCATGGAGGGCTTTGTAGGCATGTCAGTAGTTTGAATGGAAATCTTTTCTGGATGGGGGCGCCAGTGGAGGTTCCTCCGATGTTGAGTAATGTGGATGTGACTCCATATGGGCAGGTTGAGGGTCAGTCTGGCCTCTGAATTCTCTATGGTCTGAAGCCTCATCATAAATTCGGTAGTGGTTCCCAATTACAGTGTGTTGACTTATTCCAGATGGTAGGTGATTAGTGCTTGCATGGCTGTTTTTATCGTACTTATGGGGGGGGCATTTGAAGATTCTTTGGGGTATGCGCAGAGTGCGGAAGAAGGAAGAGTAGACTGTGATGATCCATCGTTTCAATGTGAGTTTGCTGTCCAGGTACACTGTTGATGTTGCTCACTTCATTGTCATTCCAGGTGTGTGTGGGTGTTGCTGACCTGTCTGCCTTCTGGTGCAACACTGTTAGAGCCTGTGTAATCCACAGCAGTCCTTTACCCACCTCTGAAGTACAACCCATGACCCTGTACAGTGTGCCTGATCTGCAGCGCAGTGCAATAGGCTAGTTATCCATTGAAAAAACGAGGGAGCACTTGGTGCACACATGCGGGACTGTGATCTTGGATGGCATGCTGGCTGCCATGGTGTCTACTTCATTTATGTAACACTCTCACTCTTACAAACTTGTTCTCTGGTTTCCATTACTTCAAAGCTGACAGAACCTTAAACTTACACTCCATATTAAAATATAGACAGGAATTGTGGCTGTGGTTACATCTGCTGCATTCCCTGTACAAACCTGTCCTTTGCCATATAATTGCAAATACAGGAAGGATTTGAACACCTGTTAATATATCACAAAGAGTGTTGAAACAAAGGCCCATATTAATCACAGTGTTGTGTCGCCCTTGCGCCTCACAGGGGGCACAACGCCACGCAACAGCAAAGTCAGACTCTTCAAACTACGCAAGGACGCCTTGCGGGCCCTGCAGTGCTTGGTAAATCTGGATTAGCACTAGGCAGCGCAAACCACTGCCGTGCATTACTCTTCCACAGGGAGAAGTGCCATGGGTGGAGGGTGGATGT
This sequence comes from Lissotriton helveticus, assembly GCF_964261635.1. Lineage (NCBI taxonomy): Eukaryota > Metazoa > Chordata > Amphibia > Caudata > Salamandridae > Lissotriton > Lissotriton helveticus. Next base: position 101,962,774 of record NC_136059.1, on the reverse strand, counting down.
TCCCACATATCCACCCACGGATTATGGTGATTTCCCAGATTTTCCATTAGTGATAGACCTGGGGGTGCATCAAAAATGCGCAGCCTCCCCAGGTGAGATGTAACAAGGAGAAATATGTTTCTTTCTCCTCATTTGTTCCTCTTTCCATGAGTCTGCATTCTGAAATAGAAAGCGGTAAATGCCTCTTAGGTTTGTTTTTGTGCAGGAAGGTGTGCCTTCCTGTACCCCCAAATTTAGCGTTCACCGCGGCATTAGACAAGGTTGTGTTTTAGCCCCATTATTGTTTATTTTATTTATAAATGAAATTGATGAAATTTTAAAGAGTGTCCAAGCTGATGCCCCTAGGTTAAAAGGCGTATCCCTGCCGGTGTTATTATACGCTGACGACGCCGTGCTACTCTCCAGAACCCATCTGGGTTTACAGCGTTTGATGGATAGATTTTCTCTGTTCATTAAGGACAGGAAACTACTCATCAATGAGGAAAAGACGCATACTATGACCTATGGGGTCAAAAATAATAAATCCAATGCCTTTTTTATTGATGGCAATAAGGTGCAACAGTTGATTCATTTTGTTATCTTGGAATCACTTTTTATCATGACAGAAAATGGACCAACGAATTTAACAATGTCAGTAATAAAATGGCAAAAAGCGCCCATGGTATCTTCAAATTTGCAGCAAAAATCGGGGATAGGCGAACTAGAAACATGTTGCAAATTTACCAAGCCAGATGCGCCACTATTGCATTGTATGGGGCGGCTAGATGGGGTCACAGCTGCGACTATAAATTGCAGCTGGAGGAAAATTCTTTTCTGAAAAAGCTTTTATGTTTACCCACCTCTGCCGCCACTGTATTGATCCATTGGGAATTAGACATCAACTTTTTGAATGATCTACTATCTTTAAGACCTCTCATGTTATGGTGTTCTATATGGCTCCAGGACGAAAAGTCCCTCAATAGATCTATAATTGAGGACTGTCTTTCATTGGACCTGTATAGGAAAATCCCATGGATAAAATATGTCTCTGATTGTTATTTACAAATATTTAATCTTAATGTTCTGATTGACCCTAAGGCTGCTTTGACGATATCGAGTTGAAAGCTATATTTTTGGATAATTTGGCAGAGAAGAGAGCTTCTGCCAGCGGGTCCATGTTAACTGTCACATTTTTTAGTAGATATTCCCTCACAGAAGGTTTTCCACCATACTTAGCACTGGTGACTAGGCAATCGCATAAGTTTGTCCTGACCAGACTAAGGTTCGGAATAGTTCATCATCTGGTGGCCTTGCCTAACCTTAAACAACACCCTAAAGGACCTTGTCCGTGTGACGGTATATCAAAACAGAGCACCTTGCACTTTTTATTAACATGCAAACTGTACCTGAACTTTCGAATTATGTACCTTAAACCTCTGTTTGTTAAATATGGGGCACGTACAGTTGATGAGGCAATGAGTCTTATTGTTAACATGAAATCTGCTGACATCTGTTTTTATACTGCTGTGTTTTTAAACAAATCTATCAGTATGCGAAAAAGCATGATATTTTAGTGTATTTGGTCTGTATTCTATGATATTCTTTTTAAATTGATGATTTATGTATCATGTATTTTAATATGCGCTTTTATGGTCATTCCTTTTGCACCGAATAAAGCTTCATGAATTGAATTGAATTGAATTTACTTGACTTTCCGTAGCTTGAAATTCCATAGCATGGCATTCCACACCATGTCTTGACAATCCGCAACATGGCATGACTTTCCATAGTGTGACGTTCCATTGTGTGAAATTCCATATCTTGATATTCCACACTATGTCTTGACGATCCGCAGCATAGCATGACCTTCCATAGCATGACATTTTATTATGTATCATATCATAGCATGACATTACACACCATGTTGTGACATTTCGCAGCAGAGCATGACTTTCTAGCAGTTGACATTCCACTGCATTGTGCAACATTTCATGACATCGAGACATTCCATGACATAACATGCTATGGCACGCAATAACATACTATCAGAATTGTATTCATAGTTCCTTGATGTTGCTGCTGAGCAATGTCCTTGGAGGAGGGGTTGGAAAGTATTCTGTTCATTGGTCAGCCCCTGGTCACGTGAATCTCACCCACACCTTCTATGCAGAAACATGGACCACGTCAGTACTGTAAGGAGAGGGGCGGAGCTTCAGGGGGGTGTTTGTGGTGTGACCCCCCCTAAAAAATACAACTATTCTAGGCTTGATAACTGGGTGGGGGCCCAGAATCGGGTCTGCTACGCCTGTGTCGATTTAATTGTTTAGTTGTGGAAATGTGAGATTTCCACCCCTGAACCTCACAGACTTCGCTACGCCCCTGTGTAAGGTTGAAGTGAACATACATATACAAGTGCTCTCCTCACCCTGACCCATCTCTTGTGCTACTGTGAGACAGGGTCCGATTGGTAAGGCGGGCACTCCAGCAATGGCCGAGGGGCCGGTATCGAAGTTCCAGCTGTGGGCTGCTTTTTTGGCATCCTGGGGGTGCCGATTTGGGCTGTGTCTGGTGTGTTCAGATGTGCCTAGCGGCCCAGTGGGGCCCTGAGTGGCCTTTCCGGAGGCAGGTGGGCATCCATTACCTCCCTTATATCAACGGGCAGAGGTATCACTCCCTTTCTCTCGCTGGGCCGGCCAATTAATGTGTGCAGACTGAGCATGGGCAGGGGGCCTGAGCAGAAGTGGCCTCACTTGTTTTCAGGTGTTTATAAAACTTCGCTGAAGCAGTGTTACGAGGAAAGGCAATATGCAAATGTGGGCCCCTGTTTTTCAGCGTGCCCTGCTGTGAGATCAACTTGAAACAGGAGCAGCAGTCAGGCAGCGCCAGCACCAACCACAGGGACTAAATGACAGCCGAGTGCCTCGGTGACCCTGTTGTCAATCAAGTGGCCCAATTGCTGCAAATGATTGAGGGCTTTGATCATGTCCCCCAATCTTCCCCGTGAAAGTCCTAAACTGGAAAGACGCGGAGTGATTCATTTCAGCCTCCAATTAGGCGCGCTCCTCGTTAGCGCGGCTTGTTTTGCAGCTGCGCTATTGATTAAGTGAAAGGTTAGGCCGCGGATGCTGAGAAGGACTTGAAATCTTCCTTTTACAGACCTTTGCAACAAAGTCCCGGCTCCCTTTCTTCCTTGGCATTAAACTGAGCCTTGAAGAAGCCTTTTGATCATTTCTTAATGGCTCTCTAGCCGCGTCACAAGTCTTTCAAAGAGTGGAGTCCCTCCCTGTTTGTGCGCGCGCCATCACTCGCGCGAATATATATATGGTAAACTCATTCATTGCTAACAACGCCATTCCTTTCACACACTTTTCCAGAAGCATGCCTTAACCCTGCGACAATGGCCCTCTTCCAAGCTAGGGGCGGGCGTAACCGGCATAATTTTCTCTGGCATATTCACCTCAAAACTACTCGTAATTATGTGAGAAACGTAATCCAGCAGTTAGCGTTATTTTCCTAGTTCAAAATGCACCCTCACTTCCAGAATGTGCCTGAAAATAGCACTAAATGCTACAGAACATGGAGCCATATGTATCAAAAGTCATTTTGTGTTTCTCAAATAGCGATTTTTTGCGAATCGCTATTTGAGAATCGCAAAATGATATGTATGTAGGATTTGCAATAAATGTTGCGAATCCCACATATTCCTTAATTGCGAATCTCAAATTGCGATTCGCAATTAAGGAATACCTCCCCATTCATTCCTAACAGCCTGATTCATCAAGGTACCGTTTTGCGAGTCTCTAATAGAGATTCATAAGGAATCGCTATTAGAGACTCGCAAAACGGTATTCATGTAGGAATTGCTAAATAAATAGCGATTCCTACACATTCCTTATTTGCGAGTAGCAAATTGCTACTCGCAAATAAGGAATAACTCCCCATTCATTCCTATGGGCCAAAAGGCCAAAAGGAATGAATGGGGAGTATTCCTTATTTGCGAGTAGCAATTTGCTACTCGCAAATAAGATAGCGATTTAAAGGGTGCCAGGGGTGTCCAAAGGACACCCTGTAGCACCCCTTAAATGCAAATTGGAACAGGTGTTGCGCACACACATGTCCAAAGGACATGTGTGTGTGCAACATGCAACTTAGAAAAATGCTTTTAAAAGCATTTTTCTAAGTTTTTGCTATTTACCGAGAGGTCTGACCTCTCGGTAAATAGCGGCCCGAAATTGCGAATTAGCAATTTAAAATTGGTTGATGAATTGCATTTAAGGAATCTCTAATAGAGATTCCTTAAATGCAATTACTCGCACAATAGCGAATTCTGTAATAGCGATTATTGCATTTGGGATGATGAATCCCAAATGCAATAATTGCGCTCGCAAAGGGCCAGATTCTCAGAATCTGGCCCTTTGCGAGCCGATTTTCGTTTCATGAATCAGGCTGTAACTGCCTAGAGGCTCATAGGAAGGAATGGGAAGACATTCTCAATTTGCGATTCGCAATTAGCGAATCGCAAATTGAGAATGCAATTTCAAGGGTGCAGGGGTGTCAAAAGGACACCCTGTTGCACCCCTGAAATAAGCATGGGTGCACATGTGGCGCACATACATGCCCTAAGGTGCATTTTTCAAAGAAATCGCAAATTACCACCAACTTGAAGTTGGTGGTAATTTGTGATTCTTTAAGGCGAAATTGCACTTTTTTGGTGCTTCTTACATTGCATTTAAGGAATCGCAAAATTTGTGATTCCTTAAATGCAATCGCAAAATAAGGAATCGCAAATTTTTCGATTCCTTATTTTGCACGCACATTTGCTTCATACATACCATTTAGCAAAAATGTGTTCGCAAGCGTTTGCAAACTCATTTGTGCTTGATACATATGGCCCATGGTCAGCAGCAGACGCAGCCACTCGCTCCCTTAGTTCATTGTTCCTGAACTTCCTGTGATTCTGTGGTATGACTTTTGCCAAACATTACTCTAAATTACTCCATTTTAAGTAATTGCATAATTACGGCAATTTGGCATCACAAGAGTAAGGCTGAAATTACACCAATTATTTGCCGCCTAATTACATTTTCTCCCAGGCCTAATCCAGGGACCTTCCTAAATATGGTATTTTAATTTCATTTTTTTATCAGCAATTCTACACGTGCTTAAGAGGAAATCTTTAGACCAAGTTGAGACCCCTTTACCAAGACCTTATAAAATATGGGGTGGTTGGTATCCCCGTCCCTCCCTAAAAAGGAATTTATTTCTGCTCTTGTCATTGGAAAATGTAAAGCCTTTTTCCATAATGGGAACTAGTCCTAAGGTCTGTGTATGTTCATTGGAAAAACTAAAATCAGACACTTATATTTACTATCACCACCTTCAGATGAAAGGATGCCAAATCAATATGTAAACATGGGCTTGATCTGCAAAGACCTTTTGTGGTTTCAAACCCTTAGGACAAGATCACAAAAGCCTCTATCAAATGTGCAAAAGGTTTTTTATAAGTCACAAAAGTCTTTCTTTTTTAAAATTCAGCTTTATATAGCACGAACATGACCTTTTCGGGTGTCGGAGCGCTGTACGTCACTAAATCGAAAGGTAAACCGTCCTTTTTCACATCACCAACAGGAGAGGGTGTGTACCGGATGTCCACCTTGTATTTATGATTTAGAAATGTATGTATTAATGGTTTGTGACCACAGTTGTGGTCGTAAAGCAATAATTCATTACCGACCCCTGAGTTTGGGTGACTTATTCACAATGAATCAGGTACCATATCAGGTAGCCTCAGCGGGAAACAGGCAGCGGTCCCAGGGCCACTGTCTGCTCCCCCAATGTCGTCGGAGGTAGGAAACACTTTTTAAAAGCAACAACTGTCTCCTTGATGAACAAGGGCTGCTGTTCAAGATGACTGCGCCCTGTTTGTGAATGCAATTGCAGGGACAGAGGTCTGCTGACACTAGCCAGCCTCCTTTGCAGGGACAGAGGTCTGCTGACAATAGCCAGCCTCCTTTGCAGGGACAGAGGTCTGCTCACACTAGCCAGCCTCCTTAGCAGGGACAGAGGTCTGCTGACAATAGCCAGCCTCCTTTGCAGGGACAGAGGTCTGCTGACAATAGCCAGCCTCCTTAGCAGGGACAGAGGTCTGCTCACACTATCCAGCCTCCTTTGCAGGGACAGAGGTCTGCTCACACTAGCCAGCCTCCTTAGCAGGGACAGAGGTCTGCTGACAATAGCCAGCCTCCTTAGCAGGGACACAGGTCTGCTCACACTAGCCAGCCTCCTTTGCTGGGACAGATGTCTGCTGACACTAGCCAGCCTCCTTTGCAGGGACAGAGGTCTGCTCACACTAGCCAGCCTCCTTAGCAGGGACAGAGGTCTGCTGACAATAGCCAGCCTCCTTTGCAGGGACAGAGGTCTGCTGACAATAGCCAGCCTCCTTAGCAGGGACAGAGGTCTGCTCACACTATCCAGCCTCCTTTGCAGGGACAGAGGTCTGCTCACACTAGCCAGCCTCCTTAGCAGGGACAGAGGTCTGCTGACAATAGCCAGCCTCCTTAGCAGGGACACAGGTCTGCTCACACTAGCCAGCCTCCTTAGCAGGGACAGAGGTCTGCTGACACTAGCCAGCCTCCTTAGCAGGGACACAGGTCTGCTCACACTATCCAGCCTCCTTTGCAGGGACAGAGGTCTGCTGACAATAGCCAGCCTCCTTAGCAGGGACAGAGGTCTGCTGACAATAGCCAGCCTCCTTAGCAGGGACACAGGTCTGCTCACACTAGCCAGCCTCCTTTGCAGGGACAGAGGTCTGCTGACAATAGCCAGCCTCCTTAGCAGGGACACAGGTCTGCTCACACTAGCCAGCCTCCTTTGCAGGGACAGAGGTCTGCTCACACTAGCCAGCCTCCTTTGCAGGGACAGAGGTCTGCTCACACTAGCCAGCCTCCTTAGCAGGGACAGAGGTCTGCTGACAATAGCCAGCCTCCTTAGCAGGGACACAGGTCTGCTCACACTAGCCAGCCTCCTTTGCTGGGACAGATGTCTGCTGACACTAGCCAGCCTCCTTAGCAGGGACAGAGGTCTGCTGACACTAGCCAGCCTCCTTAGCAGGGACACAGGTCTGCTCACACTATCCAGCCTCCTTTGCAGGGACAGAGGTCTGCTGACAATAGCCAGCCTCCTTAGCAGGGACAGAGGTCTGCTGACAATAGCCAGCCTCCTTAGCAGGGACACAGGTCTGCTCACACTAGCCAGCCTCCTTTGCAGGGACAGAGGTCTGCTCACACTATCCAGCCTCCTTTGCAGGGACAGAGGTCTGCTGACAATAGCCAGCCTCCTTTGCAGGGACAGAGGTCTGCTCACACTATCCAGCCTCCTTTGCAGGGACAGAGGTCTGCTGACAATAGCCAGCCTCCTTAGCAGGGACAGAGGTCTGCTGACAATAGCCAGCCTCCTTAGCAGGGACACAGGTCTGCTCACACTAGCCAGCCTCCTTTGCAGGGACAGAGGTCTGCTGACAATAGCCAGCCTCCTTAGCAGGGACACAGGTCGGCTCACACTAGCCAGCCTCCTTTGCAGGGACAGAGGTCTGCTCACACTAGCCAGCCTCCTTTGCAGGGACAGAGGTCTGCTGACAATAGACAGCCTCCTTTGCAGGGACAGAGGTCTGCTGACACGAGCCAGCCTCCTCTGCAGGGACAGAGGTATGCTGACACTAGCCAGCCTCATCTGCAGGGACAGAGGTCTGCTGACAATAGCCAGCCTCCTTTGCAGGGACAGAGGTCTGCTCACACTAGCCAGCCTCCTTTGCAGGGACAGAGGTCTGCTCACACTAGCCAGCCTCCTTTGCAGGGACAGAGGTCTGCTGACAATAGACAGCCTCCTTTGCAGGGACAGAGGTCTGCTGACAATAGCCAGCCTCCTTTGCAGGGACAGAGGTCTGCTGACAATAGCCAGCCTCCTTAGCAGGGACAGAGGTCTGCTCACACTATCCAGCCTCCTTTGCAGGGACAGAGGTCTGCTCACACTAGCCAGCCTCCTTAGCAGGGACAGAGGTCTGCTGACAATAGCCAGCCTCCTTAGCAGGGACACAGGTCTGCTCACACTAGCCAGCCTCCTTTGCTGGGACAGATGTCTGCTGACACTAGCCAGCCTCCTTAGCAGGGACAGAGGTCTGCTGACATTAGCCAGCCTCCTTAGCAGGGACACAGGTCTGCTCACACTATCCAGCCTCCTTTGCAGGGACAGAGGTCTGCTGACAATAGCCAGCCTCCTTAGCAGGGACAGAGGTCTGCTGACAATAGCCAGCCTCCTTAGCAGGGACACAGGTCTGCTCACACTAGCCAGCCTCCTTTGCAGGGACAGAGGTCTGCTGACAATAGCCAGCCTCCTTAGCAGGGACACAGGTCTGCTCACACTAGCCAGCCTCCTTTGCAGGGACAGAGGTCTGCTCACACTAGCCAGCCTCCTTTGCAGGGACAGAGGTCTGCTCACACTAGCCAGCCTCCTTAGCAGGGACAGAGGTCTGCTGACAATAGCCAGCCTCCTTAGCAGGGACACAGGTCTGCTCACACTAGCCAGCCTCCTTTGCTGGGACAGATGTCTGCTGACACTAGCCAGCCTCCTTAGCAGGGACAGAGGTCTGCTGACACTAGCCAGCCTCCTTAGCAGGGACACAGGTCTGCTCACACTATCCAGCCTCCTTTGCAGGGACAGAGGTCTGCTGACAATAGCCAGCCTCCTTAGCAGGGACAGAGGTCTGCTGACAATAGCCAGCCTCCTTAGCAGGGACACAGGTCTGCTCACACTAGCCAGCCTCCTTTGCAGGGACAGAGGTCTGCTCACACTATCCAGCCTCCTTTGCAGGGACAGAGGTCTGCTGACAATAGCCAGCCTCCTTTGCAGGGACAGAGGTCTGCTCACACTATCCAGCCTCCTTTGCAGGGACAGAGGTCTGCTGACAATAGCCAGCCTCCTTAGCAGGGACAGAGGTCTGCTGACAATAGCCAGCCTCCTTAGCAGGGACACAGGTCTGCTCACACTAGCCAGCCTCCTTTGCAGGGACAGAGGTCTGCTGACAATAGCCAGCCTCCTTAGCAGGGACACAGGTCTGCTCACACTAGCCAGCCTCCTTTGCAGGGACAGAGGTCTGCTCACACTAGCCAGCCTCCTTTGCAGGGACAGAGGTCTGCTGACAATAGACAGCCTCCTTTGCAGGGACAGAGGTCTGCTGACCCGAGCCAGCCTCCTCTGCAGGGACAGAGGTATGCTGACACTAGCCAGCCTCATCTGCAGGGACAGAGGTCTGCTGACAATAGCCAGCCTCCTTTGCAGGGACAGAGGTCTGCTCACACTAGCCAGCCTCCTTTGCAGGGACAGAGGTCTGCTCACACTAGCCAGCCTCCTTTGCAGGGACAGAGGTCTGCTGACAATAGACAGCCTCCTTTGCAGGGACAGAGGTCTGCTGACAATAGCCAGCCTCCTTTGCAGGGACAGAGGTCTGCTGACAATAGCCAGCCTCCTTAGCAGGGACAGAGGTCTGCTCACACTATCCAGCCTCCTTTGCAGGGACAGAGGTCTGCTCACACAAGCCAGCCTCCTTAGCAGGGACAGAGGTCTGCTGACAATAGCCAGCCTCCTTAGCAGGGACACAGGTCTGCTCACACTAGCCAGCCTCCTTTGCTGGGACAGATGTCTGCTGACACTAGCCAGCCTCCTTAGCAGGGACAGAGGTCTGCTGACACTAGCCAGCCTCCTTAGCAGGGACACAGGTCTGCTCACACTATCCAGCCTCCTTTGCAGGGACAGAGGTCTGCTGACAATAGCCAGCCTCCTTAGCAGGGACAGAGGTCTGCTGACAATAGCCAGCCTCCTTAGCAGGGACACAGGTCTGCTCACACTAGCCAGCCTCCTTTGCAGGGACAGAGGTCTGCTGACAATAGCCAGCCTCCTTAGCAGGGACACAGGTCTGCTCACACTAGCCAGCCTCCTTTGCAGGGACAGAGGTCTGCTCACACTAGCCAGCCTCCTTTGCAGGGACAGAGGTCTGCTGACAATAGACAGCCTCCTTTGCAGGGACAGAGGTCTGCTGACACGAGCCAGCCTCCTCTGCAGGGACAGAGGTATGCTGACACTAGCCAGCCTCATCTGCAGGGACAGAGGTCTGCTGACACTAGCCAGCCTCCTTTGCAGGGACAGAGGTCTGCTCACACTAGCCAGCCTCCTTTGCAGGGACAGAGGTCTGCTGACAATAGCCAGCCTCCTTTGCAGGGACAGAGGTCTGCTGACAATAGACAGCCTCCTTTGCAGGGACAGAGGTCTGCTGACACTAGCCAGCCTCCTTTGCAGGGACAGAGGTCTGCTGACACTAGCCAGCCTCCTATGCAGGGACAGAGGTCTGCTGACACTAGCCAGCCTCCTTTGCAGGGACAGAGGTCTGCTGACAATAGCCAGCCTCCTTTGCAGGGACAGAGGTCTGCTGACACTAGCCAGCCTCCTTTGCAGGGACAGAGGTCTGCTGGCAATAGCCAGCCTCCTCTGCAGGGACAGAGGTCTGCTGACACTAGCCAGCCTCATCTGCAGGGACAGAGGTCTGCTGACACTAGCCAGCCTCCTTTGCAGGGACAGAGGTCTGCTGACAATAGCCAGCCTCCTTTGCAGGGACAGAGGTCTGCTGACACTAGCCAGCCTCCTTTGCAGGGACAGAGGTCTGCTGACAATAGCCAGCCTCCTCTGCAGGGACAGAGGTCTGCTGACACTAGCCAGCCTCCTTTGCAGGGACAGAGGTCTGCTGACAATAGCCAGCCTCCTTTGCAGGGACAGAGGTCTGCTGGCAATAGCCAGCCTCCTCTGCAGGGACAGAGGTCTGCTGACAATAGCCAGCCTCCTTTGCAGGGACAGAGGTCTACTGGCACCAGCCAGCCTCCTTTGCAGGGACAGAGGTCTGCTGACACTAGCCAGCCTCCTTTGCAGGGACAGAGGTCTGCTGACACTAGCCAGCCTCCTTTGCAGGGACAGAGGTCTGCTGACAATAGCCAGCCTCCTTTGCAGGGACAGAGGTCTGCTGACACTAGCCAGCCTCCTCTGCAGGGACAGAGGTCTGCTGACACTAGCCAGCCTCCTTTACAGGGACAGAGGTCTGCTGACAATTGCTAGCCTCCTCTGCAGGGACAGAGGTCTGCTGACACTAGCCAGCCTCCTTTGCAGGGACAGAGGTCTGCTGACACTAGTCTGCCTCCAGCTCTGTATTTGTGAGATCTCAAAATACGACCAGCCTCACCCATACTAGGTAGGTAGGTAATTTTGGGGCCATCTGGAAATCTCCATTTTTGTGATTTAACCTATTGATAGATAGTTAGCTTTGCAAATTCCATCCCAATTCACAAACAAGTTGGTGAGCAATTTGCACATTCCTGGTTTGCAAAACAAGATCATGCATTAGGCCCCACATGCCTTGTGGTTGTAGTTAGACCATTGATTCATTTTAGTTCCAGTGACAAAAATAAACGTGTCCAGTTTCAGAGGTTTTTCCTTCTTAGATCTCAATCCAAAGTTCTGTTTGTCAATATTTCTATCAATTTGACTGTTTCTTAAGGATTACATTTACAGGTACATGCATCAGCCACATTTGCGAGCGCAAATGGTGCGATTAGGAAAAATCTGCTGTTTGCGCCCGCAAAATGGGCTTCTGCGATGCATCAACGTGTCAGCCTCTCGCAGTTTTAGAAATCGCTAATTATTGAGATTTCTTAGATTGCGATTGCAGTTAAGGAATTGCAAATTGCGATTCCTTAAATGCAATGCATGATGGAATCGCAAATTGCGATTTCGCTACTATGGGGCGCAAATTACCATCAAGTTGAACTTGATGGTAATTTGCAAAAAAGTAGAAAAATGCACTGAAGTGCATTTTTCAGAGTTGTAGGTTACACACAAACCCAGGCCCTTGGGGCATGAGTGTGCGCAACTTTTGTGCACAGATCAATTTCAGGGGTGCAACAGGGTGTCCTTTTGACACCCTTGCACCCTTGAAATTTCATGCGTACTTTACGAGTACCTATTGGTACTCGCAAATTGTGCATGCAATCTCCCATTCATTCCTATGGGTCTGTAGGCCCATAGGAATGAATGGGAAGGCATTCCTTAATTGCGACTCACAATTTGTGAGCCGCAATTAAGGAATGTTTGAGAATCGCTAATTTTATAGTGATTGCTACATGCCTAGGCTTTTCCAATTGCTTAATTGTGATTCCTTAATAATCACAATTTTTGTGTCTAAAATGTGTTTTATCTGTTCACCTGTGCCAGAATGTAAACTTCCCATCACCTTCTCCATGTGCGCTACCTTGTACACACATGTGATGCTGTATGACAGAAACACCCTGGGGTTTTCCCCTTTTAGGGTTGCTTGTATCACCACCACTACTTCTGCATCAATATCCATTTGCAATTACAGCAGCAACCATGCAGGTTTGTACCGCTCTTTTACACCTAAGGGAGTCACAGAGTTACGTTTAGTGTGAATTCCTTCGGCTTCATGGGTCATCGTATGTTGTAACTGGACCAAGCCTAGCCTGTCCTTTAAGACGCCCCCATTTCCGTAAAGATGGTTCACCATCATTGATTTACCTTGTGAATTGCTGAATCCATTTAGACTTAACTGAGGCAGCTTCACATTATGACCTTGTGCAAAGATTGCTTAACCCGGCACTATGCGCCATCCGTATAGAACACGCACTTTTACTCACGTATGGGTGATATATGTGGAGTTTGCGGAGTTATTTGTTGATTGTAAATACTCCTGGGCTGTAAGTGTGGGATCATATTCAACTTGTATGTTATCAGAAAATGGTGTTGTGACCTCTAAAAATGTGCCTGATGAAGTGTGGAAACCACCTTGAATTTCTCCCTTTGCCTTTTTCATTATGCTTGTTTAAATATTTCTTTCTATAGAATATTTACTATAGTACTCCTCTAAATTTTTATCTTAACGATATACTTACTCTGTTATATTATCTATACAAATTGTATGGTGTTTTAATTACATCTTATTATTTACATTTGTTTCCCCTCCCTCTGATTCCCCCTATTTCTTTTATTTGCTCTTTTTATAATGTATTTTTATATTTTCTTCTTATATTTATTAATCACTTTATTGTTAAATAGGATTGAATATATATCCATTTTATTTCTGTTTTATTTTCTTTGTGTTTTCTCAATAAATCAAACTTTAAACAAAAAGAATAGGGTGTTGTGGCCCATTGCGGGTGTAGTGCGCTGAAGGCGCGCCAAAGGCAAGCCCGTCTGCGCCCGTTCGCGCGCAGGCCGGGCACAGGGCCTGTCCCCCTGGCCTTTGTTCCCCAAAACGAAATCAAACCAGCTATACCACTGAGGAATTACACAAGCTGAATCCTGGTAAGGGTATGTTATGTTGTTCCCTAAATCCTAGGACTATCATTGAGCGAGGCATGGAAAGCGCCCCCTGCACCAGCTGCCAGACACAACTTCCCCATTTTTTAAATTTGAGGCTAGATTTCCAACACTCAAGAGGTCAAATTTAAATAAGATAGGTGACCTGAAATGTGTTTTATTAAATGCTAGATCCCTAATTAAACACAGCATAGAATGTGCTCTGCTATTGGAGGAACAAGAGATTAAACTAGCTTTTATTACAGAAGCGTGGACAGACCTGGCCTCCGGACCAGATTTAGTGAAGGCCATACCCCTTGGGTTTCATTGTTACACGCTTGATAGGTTGCAAAAAAAGGGAGGAGGTCTTGCGGTAATCTATCATGCCTCCTGAAAACCTTATTTGCTTCCGATTTCCAACCCTACATGTGAAGCCTTAGCCTTTCACTTTCATTTTATGAATCACAGGATTTTTAAAGGTCTACTCCTTTATCGTCCTCCCGGACGCAAAAAAGGGTTCCTGGAGACAGTGGGTACCCTAATCGAAGAAGGGTTCTGCCAAAATTCATACACAGTAATGGGGGATTTTAATTTCCATCTAGAAAATCACACAGATTCTGATACACAACAGTTGGATCAAATCATGGAGTTGGGCCACCTACATCAGCTGGTGACTACCCCCACACACGAAAAGGGACACACTTTAGATGGGATAAACTCAAATAACCATGATCTGTGTAGCATCTCAGTTTTCCCTTTATCATGGTCAGATCACTGTGCTATTCAGTTTGAGCTCAAATGCGGCAGGAATCAGCCAGCTAAAATCAAACTAGACCAGGGGATAACGACTAGAGCTTGGGGAAAATTAGATATCAATAAATTTGAGATCTCCCTTAGTAGCTCAATGCGATCCCTTCCAAATGAAGTGGAAACTGCGGCCGCCGATTACAATCAATGGCTTGCCGCTTCCTGCAATTTATTAGCCCCCAGTAGAAAGTGGCTACCTAAACGAGCTACGCCATCACCCCCCTGGCACTCAGAAGAACTTAGAGCTAAGAAACTGGAATGTAAACTGTTAGAAAGGGCCTGGCGTAAAATGTATCCTGATACAGATAAGGATAAATATAAACAATCCATAGCAAGTTATAAACAAAGCATATCTGAAGCTAAAAGACAGTTTTTCTCCAAGCAGATAGCACTAGCCAAGTCCAACTCTAAGGAACTTTTTAACACTATCAAAAAATTTACCTTACCCTCTAGTCCCAAGAGTCACAGTAACCACTCATTTTGCAATGAAATCGCCGCTTTTTTCAAACAAAAAGTCGAAGTGATATTCTCCTCATTCTCCGAGGTCAATGAAAAGACACAGGCAAGTAATAACAGTAATGAATTGGAAAGCAGAGATTCATCAAGAACCATTGGAGGTCCCAGAATTAATTAGGGTTTTGACCCAGATTCGATCAGGAGCCCCTAGAGATTCCTGTCTTGCTTGGGTCATCAAACAAATACCAGAGGTCATAGGAATGGCCCTGACTCCCGTGTTTAATAATTTTTTTGCCTCCGGGATATTTCCTAAAATCTGGAAAGTAGCTTCCGTCCTTCCGCTCCTGAAAAAGCAGAACTTAGACCCTAAAGAACCCAATAACTATAGGCCTATTTCACGGCTCCCTCTCCCTGCTAAAATCCTGGAGAAGGTGATGAACACCCAACTCAGTGCTTTTCTTCATTGTAACAACTCTCTGGACCCCTCGCAATATGGGTTCAGAGCTGATCATAGCACTGAGTTGGCCCTGTTGAAATCTATGGAGGAAATCAGAGAAGCCGTAGATGGAGGAGGAAGTGCCGTTTTGATCCCGTTAGACCTGTCGGCAGCCTTCGACACGGTCCATCATAAAATTTTGATGGACCGGCTGTCTGGGATCGGTGTGGCAGGACTTGCGTGGAAACTCATACAGTCCTTTTTAGCCGACGGGTCCCAAACAGTGGATCTGGATGGCAATTCATCTAAGCCATTCATACTCCCGTGCCGGGTGCCACAGGGCTCTTCTTTGAGCCCAACGCTTTTTAATATATATGTGGCACCTCTAGCGGGAGTTATTAGATGTTTTGGCTTCCAGATCACCTCCTATGCCGACGACGCACAAATTGTGTTGTCCATAAGCAAGGGAGGTGAGAAAGAGACCGGGGAGCACTTTCATGAGTGTATGAGTGCCATATCCTTTTGCATGTCCTCCAATTGTTCGAAACTCAACTCTAATAAGACTGAGGTGTTAAAGTTTGGGTACAATCCCTTGGTGTGGACACCAGAATGGTGGCCAGAAAGAATTGGGTCCCTGCCCCACACCAACCAAGAAGGCCAAAAACCTGGTGGTAGTTGTGAATGATAGACTTATCATGGGGGACCAAATTAGCCTGGTGACCTCAGCCTGTTTTATGATTCTTAGAATCATAAGGAAAATAAAGTTCTTCCTGACAGAAAGCAATTTGAAGGCAGTGGTCATGGCTCTGATAACATCGCGGCTGGACTACTGTAATAGTCTATACTTGAATCTGCAAAAATGTCAGATGTATAGACTTCAGCTAGTCCAGAACGCAGAAGCCAGGCTGATGTCTGGTATCCCTAAATGTTCCTCTGTCAAAGGCGAGCTCAGGAAGTAAATGTAAATGTACAGGAATTTATATAGCGCAAATCACCAAGCGGTTTCTAAGCGCTTGCTTAGGGAACCCGTCCTGGTATTCCCCTGTGAGATTACCCCGGCAGGGTATCCGCAAGGTGAAAGCCAGGCATCCCACCACGAGGGGCAGTTGTGGAGATTAAGCAAGCTATTGCCCAGAGTCGCAGAGTGTGAACCCGTGAATCGAGTAGGCACCTGAGCGAGAATTGTCGAGTCCATGGACATTTTAGGACTCAAGACCCCGCCGAGCCGGGAATTGAACCCTGGTCCCGGGCTGACCTCTGCTTCCAGGTCTGCCTCCTCTAACCAGTGAGCCACACTTCTCCACACTACATTGGCTTCCCATAAAACAAAGATCTCGATTTAAAGCTCTTTGTATAGTCTTTAAGGCTATCAAAGGTACTGGTCCAGAATTCCTCAGGCATAAGTTCCAATGGTATGTGCCCAGGAGGACACTGAGATCTGCCAGTGCCAAATTAACACAAATTCCTAGGATAAAAAAACTCAATTGGGGAGGCAGGAGCTTTATCTACTGCGCCTCAAGAGCCTGGAATGAGCTTCCTTTGGTTCTTAAAAATGCTCCAAATCTCCTCATGTTTCGGAAGAGCTTGAAGATGTGGCTTTTCCTACAGTGATACCTCAGCTGGCTTCAGGAGGCCAATGCTTAGTGCCAGGACACCCAAGGGTAATCCCGCGCTCTATAAGTGCTAATAACATACCATAACACATGCTTTAAGGATAGTTGCTTTATTTAGTAGCTGCTTCGAATGTAGTTATAGGGGAACCTGTGATAATCTCTCTCCTGTACCAGAGAAAGCTCTTTAAAATGTACTTCTGCACAGCCGTGAAAACTGCTCCTCTGCAATGGCATTTAAATGTGATTTGTAAGCTATGGGGGTGATCTGCCCCTCATTGCAGCCTACCGACATATGTGTAACCTGTTGTGCTAAACACAACCCTAGTGCTTATGTATGACAGTGAAACGGATACTAGACCTGTTCCCTACATGACTACGATTGCCACCAAGGGATGCCAGAAAGGCGAGCAGTCTAGTTGAGGAACAGTAGACAGTAGACTCTGGACTGACTGAGGTCATTTCTGGGTCAAGAAGTTGCATCTCCACTGCCATGGTCCAGGGAAAGGACAGTGGCCAAGGCAAGTAGCACAAAATATTGCTTGGACTTGGTGCAGCTCATGGCACTAAAAGGGCGATGCGGCTCACAGAGGAACAAACACAGAGAGCATTGACTGGGAGCCCAAGGCTGGGTTGGAGCTGCAATCCTAGTAGCATCTTTGCCACATAGATATTGGTGGTCGAATAGATTAACTTGGTCATTAATAAACAGATACAACAGAGTTCTCTTCTCTTTTGAGGTGAGATGGGAGAAGGAATTAATGCTTGTAGACGTGCTGGGAAATGAATCCATGACACTGTTGACACCAATTCATTAATTTCTGCTGAGAAAAGAAACAAGAGCTTAAGACAATATAAGGTGGAATCCTTAATATATCCAATTACCCTTTACACTGACTGGTCTCATGAAATATGATCTTCTTACACTAAGGTTTTCTTGGTGTCCCATGTCTGGAGATATTTTGTCTCTAACATGTCTGCTTGCACTCTTCTTAAAAATAGTATTATGTGTGTCTATTCAATTCTTTTCAGAAAAGGTGGATGTCATTACATTTTCCATAGAGGGGATGACTTCAAATATGGGGAACCCGGTCCGAGTCTTGGTAGGATTGCTCAACAACATCCTGTGATCCTGTGATTCTGTGAAAATACGTTAGTCTCTCAGTACCTAACAGAATGAATGTGTCCATCTGAAACGCAACTGGTGCAAACGTAAACTTTTGGATAGAGTTTAGGCTATATAAAACTCACAAAAAAAAGATTGGCTCTACTGTCTATGGCACTTTTAGATGCATCTTCTGTCTCTGGCACTCTTAAATTGTCTCTTATGTCAGCGAGGCTCTTAGATTTTTTCTCTGTCTATGACACTCTTTATACACTGTCTGTTCTGTCTATTGCAGTTTTAGATTGTCTCTTCCATGTATGGCACTCCTGCATTGTCTATTCCGTCTGTGGCACTCATACATTTTGTCTCTGTCTATGCCATTCTTAGATTTTCTCTTCCGTCTATGGCACTCTTAGACTGTCTTTACTCTCTATGGCACTCCTAGATTGCCTCTTCTCTCTATGGCACTCTTAGATTGTCTCACTTGTTTATGGCACTCTTAGATGATCTCTTCTGTCTGTGGCATTTTAGATTGTCTCTTCTAACTATAGCACTCTTAGATTGCCTCTTCTCTCTATGGCACTCTTAGATTGTCTCACTTGTTTATGGCACTCTTAGATGATCTCTTCTGTCTGTGGCATTTTAGATTGTCTCTTCTAACTATAGCACTCTTAGATTGTCTTTACTGTCTATCGCACTGTTAGATTGTCTCTTCCAACTATGGCACTCTTAGATTGTCTTTACTGTCTATGGCACTGTTAGATTGTCTCTTCCAACTATGGCACTCTTAGATTGTCTTTACTGTCTATGGCACTCTTAGATTGTCTTTACTGTCTATGGCACTGTTAGATTGTCTCTTCTAACTATGGCACTCTTAGATTGTCTCTACTGTCCATGGCACTGATCACTCATAAAGCCCTACATACCGGCAAACCCGAATACCTGGCGGCCAAATTCAAAAAAGCCGGTCAGGCCAGAAACCTCGGAAGCTCAAACTCCCTCCTTCTCATCCTGCCAAAAACTCGAAAAATAAAAACTGCAACCCGGTCCTTCGCCGGAAGCGCGCCCAAAATCTGGAACTCCATTCCCCCTCACATCAGTACCATTCCCTCCTTTGTAAAATTCAAAAGACAACTCAACATCCTGTTCCTCAATCGTGCCCCAGGGAGTCGATAGGAGCACTCAGAGTGGGGTAACAGTCTCTTAATTACCGCTCCATCGTCATATCAGCGAGACTACGAAACAGATGTTCCCTCGACTGTGAAGCTGTCCTCTCAACATTGCCATGCATTATTTTTATCTCTTTCTCTTCTTTGGTATCTTTGCAATGATTACTCTGTAAAGCGCTTGATACCCTCGGGTCAGGCTAGTGCTATATAAAACGACAAAATAAATAAATAAATAAATAAATCCTCTGTCTATGGCACTCTTAGAATGTCTCTACTGTCTATGACATTCGTTGATTGTCTCTTCTGTCTATGAAACTTCTAGATTATCTCTTATGTCTAGGACACTCCCAGATGGTCTCTCTGACTATATTACTCTTGGATTACCTCTTCCATCTGGGTCACTCTTGAAGTGTCTCATTTCATAATTGCACTCTTAGATTTTCTCTTCTGTCTATGGAACTCTTAAATTGTCTCTTCTGTCTGTGGCAGTCTTAGATTGATTCTCCTTTCTGTTGCACTCTTAGATTGATTCTTCTGTGGCACTCTTAGATTGTCTCTTCGATCTATGGCACTCTTAGATTGTCTCTTACATCTTTGGCACTTTAAGATGATCTCTCTCTCTCTATGGCACTCTTAGATAGTCTCTTCTGTCCTTGGCACTCTTAGATTGTCTCTTCCGTCTATGGCACTTTTAGATTGTCTCTACTGTCTATGGCACTCTTAGATTTTATCTTCTGTCTATGGCACTCTTAGATTGTCTCTCTATATATCACACTTTTAGATGTCTTCTTCTGTCTATGGCACTCTTTATATATTGTCTGTTCTATCTAAGGCACTCTTAGATTGTCTGTTCTGTCTATGCTATTCTTAGATTGTCACTCCTGTCTATAGCACTCTTAGATTGTCCCTCTGTTTATGCCACTCATAATTTGTCTCTTCTGTCTATTGCACTCTTAGATTGTCTCTTCTGTCTGTGGCACTTTTGCATTGTCTCTCCTGTCTACGACACTCTTAGATTTTCTTTACTGTCTATGGCACCCTTAGATTGTCGCTTCTGTCTATGGCACTCTTAGATTGTCTCTTCCATCTATGGCACTTTTTGATGGTCTTTTTTGTCTATGGCACTCTCTCTGTCTATAGCTGGCACTCTTAGATTGCCTCTCTGTCTATGGCACTCTTAGATTGTCTCTCTGTCCATAGCACTCTTTGATTGTCACGTCTGCCTTTAGGCACTCTCCTTAGATTGTCAAGTCTGCCTTTAGGCACTCTCCTTAGATTGTTTGTTCTGTCTATGGCCCTCCTAGATTGTCTCTTCTGTCTGCGGCACTCTTTAATTGTTTCTTCTGTCAAGAGCACTCTTACATTGTTTCTCCTGTATATGGCACTCTTAGAGTGTCTCTTCTGTCTTGGGCTCTCTTAGATTGTCTCTCTGTCTAAGGCACTCTTAGATTGTCTCTTCTGTCTAAGCCACGCTTCTTCGATTGTGAGTGCTGTCTTTGGCACTCTTAGATTGTCTCTTCTGTCTATGGCACTCTTAGATTGTCTCTACTGTCTGTGGCACTCTTAGATTGTCTCTACTGTCTGTGGCACTCTTAGATTGTCTCTTCTGTCTATGGCACTCTAAGAATGTCTCACCTTCTGTGGCAATCTTAGATTGTCTCTTCCATCTATGGCACTCTTACAGTGGCTCACTGGCTCACCTCTTTATGGCACCCCTAGATTGTCTCTCCTGTCTATGGCACTCTTAGAGTGTCTCTTCTGTCTTGGGCACTCTTAGATTGTCTCTTCTGTCTAAGCCACTCTTCTTCGATTGTGAGCGCTGTTTTCGGCACTCTTAGATTGTCTCTTCTGTCTATGGCACTCTTGGATTGTCTCTACTGACTGTGGCACTCTTAGATTGATTGTCTCTTCTGTTTGTGGCACTCTAAGAATATCTCTCCTTCTGTGGCAATCTTAGATTGTCTCTTCCATCTATGGCACTCTTACAGTGGCTCACCTCTTTATGGCACTCTTAGATTGTCTCTCCTGTCTGTGGCACTCTTAGATTGTCTCTTCGGTTTGTGGCACTCTTAGATTGTATCTCTTGTCTGTGGCTTTCTTAGATTGTCTCTTCTATGGCACTCTAAGATTGTCCTTCCATTTTTGGCACTCTAAGATTGTCTTGTCTCTCTAAGGCACTCTTAGATTGTCTTTTCTGTCTGTGGTGCTCTTAGATAGTTTCTTTCACCTATGACACTCTTAGATTGTCTCCTCCATCTATGGCACTCTTAGATTGTCTGTTCTATCAATGGCATTCTTTGATTGTCTCTTCAGACTATTGCACTCTTAGATTGTCTCATCTGTCTATTGCTCTCTTAGATTGTCTCTTCTATCTATGGTATTCTTAGATTGTCTGTTCTATCTATGGCACTCTTTGATTGTCTCTACTCTCTATGGCACTCTAATATTGTCTCTTCAATCTATTGTCTCTTCTCTCTGTGGCACTCTTAGATTGTCTCTTCTCTCTGTGGCACTCTTAGATTGTCTCTTCTGTCTGTGGTGCTCTAAGATTGTCTCTTCAATCTATTGTCTCTTCTCTCTGTGGCACTCTTAGATTGTCTCTTCCGTCTATGGCACTCTTCGATTGTCTGTTCTGTTTATGGTACTCTTAGATTGTATCTTCTGTTTAAGGCACACCTAGAGTGTCCCTCTTTCTAAGGCACTCTTAGACTGCCTCTTCTGTTTATGTCATTCTTAGATTGTCTCTGGTTTTATGCCACTCTTAGATTGTCTCTTCTGACTATGCCACTCTTAAATTGTCTCTTCCATCTATGGCACTCTTTGATTGTCTCATTCGCCTATGGCACTCTTTGATTCTCTCTCTGTCTATGGCACTCTCCTTAGATTGTCTGGTCTGTCCATGGCACTCCTAGATTGTTTCTTCGGTATGCATAACTCTTAGATTGTCTCTCCTGTCTGTGACACTCTTAGATTGTCTCTTTCACCCGTGGCACTCTTAGATTGTCCCTACCGTCTATAGGACTCTTATATTGTCTCTTCTGTCTTTAGCACTCTTAGATTGTCTCTTCCGTCTCTGGCACACTGATTGTTTCTTATGTCTATGCCTTTCCATAATTGTTTCTTCTGTCTATGGCACTCTTAGATTGTCTTTTCTGTTAATGGCAGTCTTAGTTTGTCTCTTCTGTCTATGGCACTTTTAGATTGTCTATCAATGTCTATGGCACTCTTAGATTGTCTCTTCTGTCTGCCACACTCTTGGATTGTTTCTCCTGTCTGCTGCACTCTTAGATTGTCTCTTCTGTCTATGGCACTCTTAAATTGTCTCTTGTCTATAGCATTCTAAAAAGCTCTCTTCTCTCTATGGCACTGTAGGAGAGTAGGGTCTGCTATCCTATGGTCACCCCAAATTTTTGCTTTTTGCTTCACTGGTTTTCGACTACTGAGGCTGTGGGCCTGCTAATCAGACCCCCAGCCTGCTGTTCTCTCTCTAAATTATTAATACATGTGCTATAGGTACATACCACAATTGGAAATGGACTCCTTGTCAGCCCCTGTACCATGCACTATAGGTGCTCAGGGCATGGGTGCCACCACGGCCTACCAGGGGCTGCAGCATATCTTTTGCCACCCCTGGCTGGTTCTTAAATTGACAAACTGGCTGATCACTCAGCTGGGGTAAGGTGGTGTAATCACCCCTTGCTTAGATATAGTATACCTATATCTAAACCTATATCTGGACACATATAAACCTGTGAGCCACTCCTATGGAAGGCCTTATCAATCCTGGAGGCAGAGTGCGTGGTTTAATGTGAGATGGAGCTCTAGCATGAGCTGAGCCTGTCTGCAGCCGTCGGGAACAAATCCCTAAGCTGTTTCAGGATAATGCCATACCATATACTCTTAAGTGCATTATAATCCTCGCGGTTATATAGCAACTTTGGTTTAGCTTTATCAAAACATGTCGTGTAAGGTGTCATACGATTTGGAATACTATCCCCTCGCCAGTTCTGGCGACGGGGATAGCATTCCACCCCTCTAGAGGGGTAAGACATGTTACTTTACTTAAATGCGGTTAATTGCTAGAAGGACCTTGGATCCACAAAATGGATGCTTCTGCCACAGACACAAGTCTGACCCCCTGAAGCTGACCGAAACTCAGCCAAAGGGGCTTGGACAAAGGGTTTCCTGTCGCAGGGAGGTGTTACACCCCCCCAGACAGGAGATAGTGGATTGTAGCAGGGAGGTTTGAAAGAAACCAGACACTGCATGGGGAGCACAAGGCTGCCCCTTGCATAATCCGGCCAAACCGGTTCTGGGGCACTCCAGCCCTCGTGCCAGGGCGGCCTGGATTAAAGGAAGGGGGTGTATCCACCCACTTCCTGGGTCCCACCCATAGGAGGGGACCTAGCAGGTAATCCAGCCCCCTAGATTAGTATAAGACTAGGAGCAGTGCCAAAGCACTCAGATTATCCTGATGAAACATAAGAAATGAAACTCTGGACCCTTCGACATCCTACTCAACGTAGAAGACTGAAGAATCTCCCTTGTGGTCAAGGAGTGACCACCCTGTGCAAACAGGCACCATCCAGCCCTTGACGTCTGCTTTGTTGCAGTTCCCGCCGGAACTCAAGCAACAGAGATCAACGAGATCAAGCTTGCCTGCCTTCTAACAGCCCGATCCACAGTCCCTGCAGAGCTGAGACCCGTGGAGGCAACCGGAAGCGTGGGGCACGCCATCTTGGAAAGACCACGAGATGCTGATCGTGCAGCCCACGAGTGACCCTCAAAGCTGTACACCGGGGTTTGAGAAGCCCCAACCCTGAGCCACTCTTGCACCGAAGTTCAGCCCTCCACACTCGACGAGTGCTGCGTGGGGCCCTTCTGCTTCTTTTGGCTCAACGCGTTGGCCCGGTCACTTGCCAGCCGGCTTGTGGCCCCTGTACCGACGAAACTTGAAAAACGACTTGCGATTCTGGTTGCTCCAGATTTGCAATAGCTCCCCTGAAAAGGAGCCCCCACTCTGACCCTCCTGGTCCGAGTGAGAAGCAATCTTCCGGTTCCGCGTGGATTGCTTTTGCCAAGTGTTGTTTGCTCCAATCTTAAAGCCGACAGCGCCGACGGCGAAAGCCTGCGTGGGACAGATCGTGACCTGCTCCTGGACTTCGTAGATGCCCCAGAGCCCACGTGACAGCGGAGAGAAGCTCCTCAACAACCACCTGATTGCGCCCGACATTGCCTGGTTCCGTCCTGGTTCCACCCTGGTCACTGCTGAGTGACCCAGACTCTGTCCCCTCTGCTTTCAGGTACTTTTCGACTTCGATCAACTCTTGGATCCCACCGGACACTTCTCCTTCACAGCGCCTGCAGCCTCTTCAGCTCCAAGCACCAAGAATCAGCGTGACGAAACCCGACACTACTTCGACCCTGTGCACCCGCTTCCTGTGGGTGAGGTAACATTGCAACGCCAGTGTTCCCACACTGGTACACACCTCTAGGGTCTGTGTCTTAAGTTTTGTCCCTCTAGGTTCAGCGGAAGTGTCCTTAACTTCTATTTGTGTAACTTTTACGCACCATTGACTAACATTGGTGCATGCGTGCGCTTTCAGCGCTGCACCCGAATCCCGCGGGCTTTTCCCGACTTCAGCATTGCTTGTCCCGACTGCTCCCAGCGATTCCCTAGGCCCTAGGCCTAACCACTGTCCGATTGGTATCTCTTATACCACTTGTTTAGTATATGGTCTGAGTGGCCCCTCGCCCTCATCCATAATTGTGCAACTTTGTATGTTATACTGTGCTTTTGATTTAACGTTTGTGCCCCTTTATTCATAAAGAGTACTGGGGATTATTGTGAGTAATAAATACATATATTTTTATAATATATACTTGTGTGGTGTCCTTTCATTTGATATTACAGGATTGTGATTGGTAAAACAGCTCGCTTAACACGACCTCTTGAGTTAAGCATTTAAGGCTGCTTAGTCTATGCTACCCTTAAGATAGCTTGTCTATGAGGTTGACTTACAACCAGACACCATAAGGGGATATTTGGACTGATACAAGGTGGTTCCAGAATTGGGAACATCATATATCAGGCCAACTTCTCACATTGGTGGCAGCGGTGGGATTTGAGCTTGCTGTTTGTTTTACCATTGCAATCTTTTTATCAAATTGAAAGATCACATCAAGTACCTTAGGTACATATAAATCAAAAGCTTAGCATATTAAGTTCTACTGAACTTAGTAGTTGTAGATTAAAGGGATTAGCACACCCTGACTACAACTCACTAGCAAGGTACAGTAGGAAAACACTTAGTGTAGGTAAGTGCACCACTTACACCTCACTAGCAGTCATGTCTGGCACAGGTGGAGCTCCAGGCTCTCTACATGTGACAGTTGACCTTACCAAGGCAACTTCCAGCTATGACAAACTTAGCCACAAAGACTTGTGTGGCTTGTGCATATCAAGGGGGCTAAAAAGGGGCAGAAGTCCCACCATTCCAGTTCTGATAGCCATTCTAGAACAGGATGACTTAGCTAAGGCAAGTGTAGTTCCCTTAGAGTCAGGAGATGGAGTGAACCCCCCTGTAACTGATACCCTTCCAGAGGAAGAAGAAGAGGAGGAGGAGGACGAGGAGGAGGACTCAGAAGTAGAGGACCCAGAAAATCAGGATCAGAGGGGTAACCAGGTCATAGTTGCCAGGCTTAACCAGGCCAACTTAGACCTACTGGGAAATGGAGAGGGCCAGCACCTCCCCAGATCCCACCATATCATTCTCCCAGGCAACAGTAGAGTGATATCTCCCTCAGGGGGCTCTCATATTTCTAGTGCCTCAAGAGAATCTCAGAGAGGTATGACTGCCTCTCAGAAGATAGAACATAGGGCCAGAATGAGGGCTGTCAAACTCCAAATAGAGAGGGAGGAGGTAGTCTTGGCTCAAGCTAGACTTGCCTTGGCAAGAGAGCAAAAGTTGTGTGGCTTAGATGCCACTGGTGGCAGCAATATTCCTAGAGAAAAAGACAGGAGCTATGATAATAGAAACCTGACAAAAATTGTGCCCCCCTACAAGGAAGGGGATGACATCCACAAATGGATGACTGCACTTGAGAGAGCCTGCATGGTACAGCAGGTTCCTCAGGATCAGTGGGCTGCAATTTTATGGTACTCCTTTTCTGAGAAAGGGAGGGATAGGCTCCTCACAGTTAGACCTGAGGATGCCAAAAACTACTCTGTCCTGAAGAGTGCTCTTATTGAAGGGTTTGGCCTAACCACTGAGCAATACAGGTTGTTGTTCAGAGACACCCAGAAAGCACAGACTCAGGACTGGACTGATTTTGTTGATTGTGCCACTAAGGCTCTGGAGGGTTGGTTGCAGGGAAGTAAAGTTTCAGACTATACAGGATTGTACAATCTTATCACGAGAGAACAGATCCTTAATAACTGTACAAACCAGCTGTTGCATCAATACCTTATTGACTCTGATCTGACCTCTCCCCAAGAATTGGGAAAGAAGGCAGACAAATGGGTCAGAACAAGGATTAGCAGAAACCCCAGAACCAAGGTGGTGACCAGAAGAAAACAGACCAGAAGGGTGGGAATCAGAAAGAAAAAGAAAAGGACCAGAAGTCTTCAGGCCCCCAAACTAATAATAAGGAGGGTGGTTCCCAAAATGGTAACAAGAAAAAGAAGAACGATGGCCCAAAGAAACCTTGGTGTAATACCTGCAAATCAGTTTCACACTGGGGCAGTGAATGCACCAAGAAAAATCCAGTGCCCACCACTGTAGCTCCTAAAGCACCTGCACCCCCTAGTACAGTTAACAGTGGTGGAACACAGCCAAAGGGTGTGGTAGGGTTAACCCTGGGTACTGAGGTAGGATCTAGCCTAGTCAGAATCCCTACTCAGGCAGTTCTCCTATATGATGTGGACCTAGCTTTGTCCACTACAGTGAGTCCCAGTAACCTGGGCAAATATAGGCAGACGCCTTTGATACATGAGAAACTGGCTCAGGCCTACAGGGACACATGTGCCAGTGTCACAATGGTGACACCTGACTTTGTGGACCCTGGACAGATTGTACTAGGTGAAAGTTATCTCGTGACCAATGCAAGCAACTCCACTACTACACATAGTGTGGCAGTTGTGAACTTCTCATGGGGAGGGGTAGATGGCCTAAAGAAAGTTGTTGTGAGTGCAGACCTTCCAGTAGACTGTCTGTTAGGCAATGATCTTGAAAGCTCAGTTTGGTCAGAAGTGGAGTACAGGACTCATGCAGAAATGCTAGGGATTTCAGCACATGTCCTTGCAGTGACAAGGACTCAGGCTAAGAAGTGCCTTCCTGAACCAGTGGTGGATCTTGGAACAATAGACCAACCACAACCCAAGAGAAGGAGCAAAAGGGTTAAGGCTTTGTCTTCCCCCTTGCCCCAGGTTGAGGATCAGATTTCAGAGGAAACTGATTCTGCAGTCCAAGAGGAGACTGTCTCTGAGGAACTTGAGCCTGATCAGGTTGAGTTTCTGGGGACAGGGGGACCCTCAAGGGCAGACCTGAGGCAGGCTCAATTAGATTGCCCTTCACTTGAACCCCTCAGACAGCAAGCTGCTGCTGAGGCTGCAGGGAATGTCCAAGGTACCCCTAGTGTGTATTGGGATGATGGACTCCTTTACTCAGAGGCTAGAGACCCCAAGCCTGGTACAACCAGGAGGTTGGTCATACCTTTGAAGTTTAGGGGTTTCCTTCTTACCTTGGCCCATGATATTCCCCTTGCAGGACACCTAGGCTAGAACAAAACGTGGGACAGGCTTGTTTCACACTTTCACTGGCCTCATATGTCAGAAAATGTCAAGGAGTTTTGTCGCTCCTGTGTCACTTGCCAAGCCAGTGGTAAGTCAGGTGGCACAACAAAGGCCCCCCCTCATACTACTACCTGTGGTGGGGGTACCCTTTGAAAGAGTTGGAATAGATATTGTGGGTCCCATGGATCCTCAAACAGCATCTGGGAACAGATTTATACTGGTGGTAGTGGATCATGCCACCAGGTATCCAGAAGCTATTCCCCTGAGGACCACCACAGCACCTGTGGTGGCAAAAGCCCTCATTGCAGTTTTCTCAAGAGTGGGCTTCCCAAAGGAGGTATTGTCAGACAGAGGTACTAACTTCATGTCTAGCTATTTAAAAGCAATGTGGAAGGAATGTGGAGTAAACTACAAGTTTACCACACCCTATCACCCACAGTGCAATGGGCTTGTGGAGAAATTCAACAAGACCCTCAAGGGAATGATAAAAGGGTTACCAGAGAAGCTTAGGCGGAAATGGGACATCCTTTTACCCTGCTTGCTCTTTGCTTACAGAGAGGTCCCACAGAAGGGGGTTGGCTGCAGCCCTTTTGAACTTTTGTTTGGCCACCCTGTGAGGGGTCCACTATGTTTGGTGAAGGAAGGATGGGAGTTACCTCTCAAAAAGCCTAAGCTAGATGTGGTGGACTATGTACTTGGTCTCCGCTCCCGGATGGCTGAATACATGGAGAGAGCATCCAAAAAACCTGGAGGCCAGTCAAGAATTACAGAAAGCTTGGCATGACCAAAAGGCTGTTCTGGTTGAGTTCCAGCCAGGGCAGAAGGTGTGGGTGTTGGAGCCAGTGGCCCCAGCAGCACTCCAGGACAAATGGACTGGACCCTACCCCATCATTGAGAAAAAGGGAGAAGTCACCTACTTGGTTGACTTTGGAACCCCTAGGAGCCCCCACAGGGTGCTCCATGTAAATCTTTTGAAAGCATTTGTGGACAGGGAGGACATGAGCTTGCTCATGGCCACAGATGGGGAACAGGAGGAAGAGAGTGACCCTCTCCCAGACCTGCTTTCTCAGAACCCTGATGATGGTTCAGTTGATGGAGTAGCCTTGGCAGGCAGCCTCACTGACCAGCAGCAGATGGACTGCAGACAAGTTTTGCAAGCCCACAGATATTTGTTTTCACTCACACCCAGTCAATCTAACTGGTGCCCCATGAGGTGGACACTGGTGACAGTCTGCCTGTCAAGAATGAAATCTACAGGCAACCTGACCATGTCAGGGATTGTATAAAGGCTGAGGTGCAAATGATGTTGGAGCTTGGAGTGATTGAGCCATCAGAGAGCCCATGGGCCAGCCCAGTAGTCCTTGTGCCAAAACCTCATACCCAAGATGGAAAGAGAGAAATGAGGTTTTGTGTAGACTACAGAGGTCTCAATGCTGTCACTAGGACAGATGCACATCCCATTCCAAGAGCAGATGAGCTCATTGATAGATTGGCTTCTGCCAAGTTTCTGAGCACATTTGATTTGACAGCTGGCTACTGGCAGATCAGACTAACTGAAGAGTCAAAAGCCAAGACAGCATTCTCTACCCCTAGTGGACATTATCAGTTTGTGGTAATGCCTTTTGGTTTGCAGAATGCACCTGCCACTTTCCAAAGGTTGGTGAACCAAGTCCTTGCTGGGTTGGATGACTTTTGTGCAGCATATCTAGATGATATTGCTGTCTTTAGCTCCACCTGGGAGGATCACCTGATCCACCTGAAGAAAGTTCTTGAGGCCCTGCAAAAGGCAGGCCTGACTATCAAGGCTACCAAGTGCCAGATAGGGCAGAGTAAGGTTGTATACCTGGGCCACCTAGTAGGTGGAGGTCAGGTTCAGCCACTGGAGAGCAAAATCCAGACCATACAGGACTGGGCTCCTCCAGTTACCCAGACACAAGTCAGAGCCTTCTTGGGCCTGACTGGGTATTACAGAAAGTTTGTGAAAAACTATGGGTCCATTGTGACACCATTAAATGACTTGACATCCAAGAAGATGCCAAAAAAGGTTCAGTGGACAGTTAGCTGTCAAAAGGCATTTGATGGCCTGAAGAAGGCCATGTGCTCTGCACCTATCCTGAAGAGTCCTGACTACTCCAAACAGTTCATTGTACAGACAGATGCTTCTGAGTTGGGGGTGGGAGCTGTGCTCTCACAACTTAATCAAGATGGTCAAGACCAGCCCATTGCTTTCATTAGCAGAAGGCTGCCCCCCAGGGAGAAACGTTGGTCAGCCATTGAGAGGGAGACCTTTGCTGTGGTTTGGGCCCTGAAGAAGTTGAGGTCCTACTTGTTTGGAACTCACTTCCTAGTTCAGACAGACCATAAGCCCCTCTTGTGGCTAAATCAGATGAAGGGTGAAAATCCCAAACTGCTCAGGTGGTCCATTTCCCTACAGGGGATGGACTTTACAATGGAGCACCGCCCAGGGACTGACCATGGTAATGCAGATGGTCTCTCCAGGTACTTCCACTTAGAACATGAAGACTTCTCTGGTCAAGGTTAGTTTAATGTCCCTGCGTTGGGGGGGGGGGGGGGTTGTGTAGGAGAGTAGGGTCGGCTATCCTATGGTCACCCCAAATTTTTGCTTTTTGCTTCACTGGTTTTCGACTACTGAGGCTGTGGGCCTGCTAATCAGACCCCCAGCCTGCTGTTCTCTCTCCAAATTATTAATACATGTGCTATAGGTACATACCACAATTGGAAATGGACTCCTTGTCAGCCCCTGTACCATGCACTATAGGTGCTGAGGGCATGGGTGCCACCAAGGCCTACCAGGGGCTGCAGCATATCTTTTCCCACCCCTGGCTGGTTCTTAAATTGACACAACTGGCTGATCACTCAGCTGGGGTAAGGTGGTGTAATCACCCCTTGCTTAGATATAGTATACCTATATCTAAACCTATATCTTGACACATATAAACCTGTGAGCCACTCCTATGGAAGGCCTTATCAATCCTGGAGGCAGAGTGCGTGGTTTAATGTGAGATCGAGCTCTAGCATGAGCTGAGCCTGTCTGCAGCCGTCGGGAACAAATCCCTAAGCTGTT
The DNA here is from genome assembly GCF_964261635.1 of Lissotriton helveticus. Taxonomy (NCBI): domain Eukaryota; kingdom Metazoa; phylum Chordata; class Amphibia; order Caudata; family Salamandridae; genus Lissotriton; species Lissotriton helveticus. Next base: position 101,931,926 of record NC_136059.1, on the reverse strand, counting down.
TCAGGATAATGCCATACCATATACTCTTAAGTGCATTATAATCCTCGCGGTTATATAGCAACTTTGGTTTGGCTTTATCAAAACATGTCGTGTAAGGTGTCATACGATTTGGAATACTATCCCCTCGCCAGTTCTGGCGACGGGGATAGCATTGCACCCCTCTAGAGGGGTAAGACATGTTACTTTACTTAAATGCGGTTAATTTCTAGAAGGACCTTGGATCCACAAAATGGATGCTTCTGCCACAGACACAAGTCTAACCCCCTGAAGCTGACCGAAACTCAGCCAAAGGGGCTTGGACAAAGGGTTTCCTGTCGCAGGGAGGTGTTACACCCCCCCAGACAGGAGATAGTGGATTGTAGCAGGGAGGTTTGAAAGAAACCAGACACTGCATGGGGAGCACAAGGCTGCCCCTTGCATAATCCGGCCAAACCGGTTCTGGGGCACTCCAGCCCTCGTGCCAGGACGGCCTGGATCAAAGAAAGGGGGTGTATCCACCCACTTCCTGGGTCCCACCCATAGGAGGGGACCTAGCAGGTAATCGAGCCCCCTAGATTAGTATAAGACTGGGAGCAGTGCCAAAGCACTCAGATTATCCTGATGAAACATAAGAAACGAAACTCTGGACCCTTCGACATCCTACTCAACTTAGAAGACTGAAGAATCTCCCTTGTGGTCAAGGAGTGACCACCCTGTGCAAACAGGCACCATCCAGCCCTCGACGTCTGCTTTGTTGCAGTTCCCGCCGGAACTCGAGCGACAGAGATCGACGAGATTAAGCTTGCCTGCCTTCTAACAGCCCGATCCACAGTCCCTGCAGAGCTGAGACCCGTGGAGGCGACCGGAAGCTTGGGGCTTGCCATCTTGGAAAGACCACAAGACGCTGACCCTGCAGCCCACGAGTGACCCTCGAAGCTGTACACCGGGGTTTGAGAAGCCCCAACCCTGAGCCACTCTTGCACCGAAGTTCTGCCCTCCACACTCGACGAGTGCTGCGTGGGGCCCTTCTGCTTCTTTTGGCTTAACGCGTTGGCCCGGTCACTTGCCAGCCGGCTTGTGGCCCCTGTACCGACGAAACTTGAAAAACGACTTGCGATTCTGATTGCTCCAGATTTGCACCAGCTCCCCTGAAAAGGAGCCCCCACTCTGACCCTCCTGGTCCGAGTGAGAAGCAATCTTCCGGTTCCATGTGGATTGCTTTTGCCAAGTATTGTTTGCTCCAATCTTGAAGACGACAGCGCCGACGGTGAGAGCCTGCGTGGGACAGATCGTGACCTGCTCCTGGACTTCGTAGATGCCCCAGAGCCCACGTGACAGCGGAGAGAAGCTCCTTGACAACCACCTGATTGTGCCCGACATTGCCTGGTTCCGTCCTGGTTCCACCCTGGTCACTGCTGAGTGACCCAGACTCTGTCCCCTCTGCTTTCAGGTACTTTTCGACTTCGATCCACTCTTGGATCCCACCGGACACTTCTCCTTCACAGCGCCTCCAGCCTCTTCAGCTCCAAGCACCAAGAATCAGCGTGACGAAACCCGACACTACTTCGACCCTGTGCACCCGCTTCCTGTGGGTGAGGTAACATTGCAACGCCGGTGTTCCCACACTGGTACACACCTCTAGGGTCTGTGTCTTAAGTTTTGTCCCTCTAGGTTCAGCGGAAGTGTCCTTAACTTCTATTTGTGTAACTTTTACACACCATTGACTAACATTGGTGCATGCGTGCGCTTTCAGCGCTGCACCCGAATCCCGCGGGCTTTTCCCGACTTCAGCATTGCTTGTCCCGACTGCTCCCAGCGACTCCCTAGGCCCTAGGCCTAACCACTGTTCAATTGGTATCTCTTATACCACTTGTTTAGTATATGGTCTGAGTGGCCCCTCGCCCTCATCCATAATTGTGCAACTTTGTATGTTATACTGTGCTTTTGATTTAACGCTTGTGCCCCTTTATTCATAAAGAGTACTGGGGATTATTGTGAGTAATAAATACATATATTTTTATAATATATACTTGTGTGGTGTTCTTTCATTTGATATTACAGGATTGTGATTGGTAAAACAGCTCGCTTAACATGACCTCTTGAGTTAAGCCTTTAAGGCTGCTTAGTCTATGCTACCCTTAAGATAGCTTGTCTATAAGGTTGACTTACAACCAGACACCATAAGGGGATATTTGGACTGATACAAGGTGGTTCCAGAATTGGGAACATCATATATCAGGCCAACTTCTCACAGGCACGAATACAGTGCCTCTTACGTCTATGGCATTCTCAGTTTGTCTCTTATGTTAGTAAAAGTCTTAGATTGTCTAATCTCTCTATGGCACTCTTAGATTGTCTCTTCTGTCTCTATGCACCTTGAATGCTAGCTGTGAGTCGATTGAAAAGTCTAGTGCATGTAGGCAAGCCATCTAGTGCCATGCTGTGGATCTGTAGCTGATGGTTGACCTGAGTTAAATGGTGACTCTAGGTGCTAAACAAACCCATTGCATGATGACATAGTACAGAAGACACTCATAACTTCAGACCACAGTTCCTGTAACATGGGTGTAGGTTTCTGCCAGCACAGTTCAGACCACAGTTCATAGAACATGTATGTAGCTTTCCACCAGCACAGCTCAGACGAGAGTTCACATAACATGTTTGTAGGTTTGTGCCAGCAGAGTTCAGACCACAGTTCACAAAACGTGTATATAGCTTTCCGCCAGCACAGCTCAGACCACAGTTAACATAACATGTATGCAGGTTAGTGCCAGCACAGTTCAGAACACAGTTCCTGTAACATATATGTTACTTTTCTGCTAGCACAGCTCAGACCTCAGTAATATATATGTAGGTTTGCAACAGCACAATTCAGTCCACAGTTAACATAACATGTATGAAGGCATCCAACAGCACAGGTTAGACCACAGTTCCTGTAACATGCCTACAGGTTTCTGCCAGCACAGGTCAGCCCATATTCCTGTAACATGTATGTAGGTTTGCCCAGTACGGTTCCCATAACATGTATGTAGCTTTCCACCAGCACAGTTCAAACCACAGTACCTGTAACGTGTATGTAGGTTTACGCCACCACAGTTCAGACACAATTCACATAACATGTATGTAGCTTTCCGTCAGCACAGTTCAGACCACAGTTCCTGTAACATGTATGTAGGGTTGCACCAGCACAGTTTGGCCCACAGTTGACATAACAAGTATGTACCTTTCCACCAGCACAGTTCAGACCACAGTTCCTGTAACATGTATGTAGGTTTGCGCCAGCACAATTCAGACCACAGTTCACATAACATGTATGTAGATTTCCGCCAGCACAGTTCAAACCACAGTTGACATAACATCTATGTACCTTTCTGCCAGAAGAGTTCAGACCACAGTTCCTGTAACATGGATGTAGGTTTGCACTAGCACAGTTCAGACCACAGTACCTGTAACATGTATGTAGGTTTCCACCAGCACGGAAGCACCAAGAGCACGCGTACAAGGATGCAGGATTGATGCACCAATTGTCTGTCCACTGACAATCCCACAAGCAAATTTAATAGACAGTGGTATAGTTATAGGTTATACGGCACATTAGGAACAATCGTACATATATCAGTTCAGGATAGTATTGAGTTACGCTTTTCACTGACCGGAGTGTTGTGGACGGCCGGGCTTGGCTCCGCTGTGTGTTCCTGGCCAGGCTTGGCTCCGCCGACCTCTGTCCCTTGCTGTGGTGTTCGAGGGCCGGGCTAAGCTCCGCTCGTGGTCTGGCCGGGCTTGGCTCCGCCTGAAAACTACAACCCCCAGCAGCCTCATCGCGGCAAGGACGCCGCTCTCGCTAACAGGAAGCGCCTGGAGGCGCATAAAGGATCCCTTGCCTCCTCGTCCCGCGGGACACGCGCGGGCGCGCCCGGGAGAAGCCCGGGACAAGGGCGGGACAGTCTATGACAGTCATAGACAGGAAGAGGCAGGGCTGGGCCATATCTCCTGGTCTATCCTGTAACTGATCTCTTGGACTTTAAAGACCCTCAATTCCGGTAAAGTGTTCCCCTGATATATTGTCTATATTCCAGGTTGCAGTATATTTGTGGCTTTAATATCAACATAGCTCATTAACTAAGGCTTAGGACAAACCATGCCAAGTTGTTCCAAGGAGAAATTTATATCGGGGTCAGGCCCAATTGACAATTACCTGGTGAAGATGGTAAATAAAATCAACAATGATAGGAGGGCCTCCCTGGGAAGGGACAGTCACCCTAACATTACACAAGTCCCCCCGACTCTTGTGGAGAGCCTCCCAGAGACTGTTACCCCTGATTCGGATCCTACAGTGTTTACCACGGTCATAGCCCAGGTTCACACTGAGCCACCAGATGTAGATATACACATAGTAAGCGAGGATAATGAGGACAATGAGGAAGCACTGCCTGTTGCTAGACCGGTTAGAAATTACAGGAATCAACCAAACAAAAGGGGGGGGAAGCATTCCAAAAAAAGGGTAGATACCCCCTTACAAACGCAGACCAATACAGATGAGCCTAATAAAGTACAGGCTGAAAGCACTGTGACTAATAGCACACTAAGTCCTGACCAATTTTCGCAATTACTTCACTCCCTCGAAGCAATGTTTGAAGCCAAATTAGAGCAGTTTGTTCAACCCCTAGTGCGGAAACTCGACAGTGTTACTGCCGAAGTTAAGAGGTTAGGAGGGTTGCTTTCAAAACATTTAACAACGGCTGACAGTACTAAGGAGGTGGTGATGGATACAGGAGGGCCAGAGCAGGTAGCTAGAGGGGGGAAGCAGCAGCAAGCTACCCAGCATTTAAAGAATATTGACCCAGTCATAACAGCTCCCACCACTACTGAAGGACTGGACTTTTCCTTAGGTCCAGCGGTGCCAGGGAACAACACCTGAAACTGTTGTGGGATACCTGTTCAGCGCACAAATGACAGAGACACGGGACACTTCCTTCGGCGTCAAAGATCAGCGTTTATTACTGCAGGGAGGCAAAAGTCACAAGAAGTACAACAGAGTGTAGGTTCTGAGAGTCTGCTTCAAATTGCAAATGTGGATCGCTCCTTATATACACGTTTTCGTCATTACACAACCTAACGAACAAAAGGTTACAACTCAGTTCCCACAGTAAACTTCAAAAAGGATTTCATTCGTGCTTTCAGAAACCCGGAACATGATTACAGTAGCATTTGCCGGTTCCCAACTGTAAAAGCACTTTATCTCACCATTAGGCACATTCCAATCTAGTTGTAAACGGAAAAAGGGGGGAGACAGAAACAGGTGCAAGGAAGACAGACAACAGTTCGACGAAGGGTGTGGGGGTAATGTCGGAAGCAGGACCACAGGATCAAAGCGTTCGAGCCTGGCGGACGCAAGGCTGAAACAATAGACCGACACGGCATGATTACCCCCGAGCGGAGCCATCTGCCTTTGCAATGTCATCCCCCTCGTAATAAAAAGACGCACAAAAGGGATATGCATCTTCCGTAAGGCTTGGGAAACCCAGGGTCATGAAGCGAACATTGGCCTGTGTGCCGACTACGTGAGGGCAAGAAAACAAAATGGATGCCGTGTCTAAAATGGAACCCGAGGGTTCAGATGAAGAAACCAGGAAATAACCTGAACCCTTCCGAGTAGCGCAGCGAAAACGCATGCACCCACTAAACTCGTTATTTGCGGTTCATTGATACCAAACTCGTCCATATTCGTTCATACCCGAAAACGTCATTACGATTCTTACAGAACCTCAGACGCTCCTTTTGCCCTCATGTAGGCAAGAACTAGTCGAAGTCGGAATCGATCTCGAAGTTCATCAGATCATTCAGATGTTGCTGGAACATTATTCTATCCATTAATGTCTCTTTGGTAGCAGGTGGCCTTCTTATACACGTTGTAGCACAAAGGCCACATAAGGCAGGACCACACTGTACACAAAGACAACACGTGAACAGAAACGTAATAACAACCCCTATGATCATCAGAATCTTCCAACCCCATGTCGACATTAGGCCCCAAAACCATCCTAGAAGCGTCCAATCTCCCTCGTCCACGTGTATGGACTCTGAGATTTTATGCAACTTTGAGATGGCTTGGTAAACGGTTGGAGCGTTATCAGGTATGAAAATGCAGCAGCTCGAATGGATCACCTTGCACACACCACCTCTATCTGCTAGTACAACGTCTAGAACCATACGGTTCTGTAGCGTCATAAGTCTATCCGCCTGAAGCTCTGCTGTCAGGTTACCAAGGGCACTTGCAGTTATGTTAGCGGTCGATTCCACCACACGAGTTAACTGTCTCAAATTCCTACTATTAATCATAGGACCCCAAAACGGTAGGAAACCCTTAAAGAAGTCTCCTGCCTCTTGACCGGCAGTATCTTCTTTACTAATAACGCCTCTCACAACTCTGGTCCTGTGATAGTCTGAGGCGACGGTAAAAGTCGGAGGTAAAAGATTCACGATATAACATGTGCCCGAGAAGTCATGGGGCAACCATGTGTATGCGCGGTCATAACACACAAAGTAGGTACCCTTGGCAGTCAGAAAGACAGGGGAAGAGAGCATCGGTAAGACGTACGTGTCAACACAAGCGCTCTTCCCAAGCTGAGCTCTCGGATTTCGACCATGACCTTGCAGACAGAAACGACCCAAGTGAGGTACGATCCAGATCGGAGACGAGCATTTAAGCTGTCTATTACCCACTGATACACTATACTCAGCGTCACTAAGATCCTTATATGCTCGTACTTCCTCCTCTGGGATAAGCGATACGTCAAAAATATCTCTATCTAAATCAGTAAGAGCTATCAACAAAGACTTGTGGTACGGGCCAGGACCAAAACCTGCTGAGCGTGGCTCTCGATGGGGGTAGGAATCTAAGGCACTGCGAAACATACTTTGGAATGCTCGAGCTGACCCCTGGGGACTATAAGGAAGAATTAAATACGGAATACCCTTATCCATGGTATGTGGCATTAACCCACACACCCAACAATTAGTGGTATTCACCACCAACTGATGCTGATGTAGGAGTTGAACAAAGGAATTGTTCATAAATTCCGCACGTCTAACCTGTTCATGTTGGGGTAGGAGATGGAAAGAATGTGGAGAAATAGTGGGAACAAAATTTAGATCATGAGAAGGAGAGGTAGGTGAAATGGTATCCAATAGTAACTGACTCCCAAAGTACACTCCACCCACCAATAGCATAGAAACAGTTAGAAATAATATAAAAACCTGCAACAGGAAATATTTTGTTCGGAACATCCTATGCAATTTAGATCTTTGCGCCGTTACTCTCTCTATTTCCGACAGCTTAGAAAACCCCATCTTCTAAAAAAAAACACGTCTGTGACGTTCTTGACGCACTTTGTTCTGAGTAGCGATTATCAATTTCCAGGAGTTCCCAGAAACCGACAAAGGAATCGACCTAGTGTCAGAAACCTGCTAAACAGAAGAAAGTACCCGCACGGCCCTACGGTCAACCCAGATGGAAGGTTCTAACTACTTGAGCATTCAGTTTAATATCAGTCTTCTAGCTGTACTGGAAAAGAAAATACACATATAACATAAAATGTCCACAATGTTGATGGCAACAGTAAGGTGATACTGCTAATTAAAAAAAAAAAAAAAAAAAATTAAACTTTATTAGTCCTTATTGCGCGGTCGAAGAAAATATCGACTTCTTCCTGGTTGAGTCTGCTCTTCAAACAACGGTTCAAATGGCAAAGCAGGATTCGAGTGTTCAGGTAATAGTTCAGAACTCGAACTCTCCAATGTTGCTGACGAAGGTCTTGTCTTAAATGATTCGACAGAAATGTCTGATCGGACTGTATCGTTTTCTACAGGCTGAGCATCACTAAATGGCATAAAGCCCGGGACCGTACTGGTCTCTGTCGAGGCGACTCCTTTCTTGATCCATGCATCTGCTGGCAAAGGAAACAGAACTTTCTTGGTGTGGGTGGCATGCACCCAATGCTTTCTGCCTTCCAGTCGAACCGCCGTCCTTGTTGTCAGTAACACCTGGTGGGGACCCACGAACCTTGGCTCAAGATTTCGTTTTCGTCCAAAATTTCGGGTAAGCACCCAGTCACCTGGTTGGAGCCGATGACCAGGTCCCTCAGTTTGTGCCGGTAAAGCTTCAAAGACCTGTTGATGAATCAAACTCAATTTAGCAGTCAGATCATAAAGATAGTCAATCAACATTGGATATTCAATTCTGTTAAACTCCTTAGGCCTCGGAACTCCCCAAATATTCGCAGGACGGCCGAACACAATCTCATATGGGCTAAGCCCTACTCGAGAGTGCACGGTTGCCCTGGTCGATAAGAGAGCTAAAGGCAAAGCATCCGGCCACGATAAACCAGTCGTTGCCTGGATTTTGGCAAGTTTCAGTTTCAGGGTGCCATTATATCCTTCCACCAAACCTGCCGACTGAGGATGATTAGCGCTATGAAATTTTTGGACTATGCCTAGGCCACGACACACACTCTTCATCACACTTCCCACAAACTCACTTCCGTTATCTGACCATACAATCCGTGGCATTCCATACCTAGGGAAATATTCCTTGAGCAGGATTTTTGCTGTTGAAAGGGCAGTATTATCCTTAAGAGGGTAGGCCTCAATCCATCTGGAGAACGCACAAACCACAACTAGAACATATTTCAGAATATTGCATCTCTCCATATGGATGAAATCCAATTGGATAACTTCAAAGGGACATGTAGGGGGAGCAAAGTGACCAGGTGGAGTGGGGGTGCCCTTACCAGGATTATACATCAAACATACCATACAGTTCTTAACCACTCTCTCCGCACACTTAGTAATCCCATCATTCTTCCATACAGGAGACAACAACTTGCATATGCCTTTCACGCTAATATGTGCCGTGCCGTGGGCCATTGTAACAACAGCAAGCACATATGCATCCGGTAACATCCATCTCTGTTTTTCTGACAAGTCAACCCAACATCCATTCCCGTCTAACTTCCCCGTGCTTTCTTTCCACTTAGTCTTTTCCATCTCAGTGGCCTCGTTCTGTATTTCCTTCACACTTTCAATTGTGTCTTCACACATGCTAGTCTCCGCTGGCCATCTCACTGAGCTCGTAACATACATTCGATTTGTCAGATCTCTGGCTGTCTCCTTAGCAGTCTCATCCGCAAATGCATTACCACGGCCCACATCATCTGTCACTTTCCGATGCGCACTACATTTAATTATGGCCAGCTGCTTAGGCAATGTAAGTGCATCCAAAAGGTCGTTCACGAGCTGTCCGTGTTGGATCTTCGTGCCATGCGACGTGAAAAATCCTCTTTCTCTCCACAATCGACCAAAACTATGCGCTACGCCAAATGCATACTGACTGTCGGTGAACACATTCACTCGCTTTCCTCTGGACAACACACACGCTCTTGTCAGTGCAATTAATTCAGCCGCCTGGGCCGAATTCTGACTCAATCTCGCAGATTCCACAACCGCACTCAATGTCACTATAGCATACGCGGTTGTCACATCACCATTCGGCAATTTAAAACATGAACCATCAACATACAAAGTACCATCGGGATCTACCAATGGAGTATTTTTCAGGTCAATACGACCCTTCGTCTCTTCTTCAGTTCTTGAATAGCAATCATGTGGTACTTTATCACCTGATTCCATGCCGATCGGCAACAATGTTGCAGGGTTCAATACATTGCAACGTTTTATCCGTATATGACTCGCCAAAAGGGTTAACTCATACCCAGACAACCTTGCACTCGTCAAGTGTTGAGTTTTTGTTCGATTCAAGAGAGTGTCAACTGCATGCGGAACCATCAACGTAAGCACTTTATCCATGACCAGACCTGCGGACTGTCGAATGGACACCGCAGCTGCCGCTGTTGCTCTTAAACAACTCGGCAATGCTCTAGCTACTGGGTCTAAGGTCGAAGAAAAGTATGCACATGGACGCTGTTTGTCACCAAATTGTTGCGTCAAGACACTCAACGCACAACCATCCCTCTCGTGAACGTATAGTGTAAACGGCTTACTGTAGTCAGGGGTACCTAACACAGGAGCCGAACACAACGCATCACGTAATTCAGAAAAACTTTTCTGACACTCTTCAGTCCATGGTAAAGGAGTCGGAACATCCTTACACGTGAGGGCTAACAATGGTTTCGCTAACAATGAAAAATTTGGAATCCATTGTCTGCAGTATGACGTAATACCTAGAAAGGCACGTACATCTCTCTGAGTTTTTGGCACAGTCATTCGAGCAATTGCTGCAATTCGTTCTGGGGTCAACCTTCTCCCCTCTTTTGACAATAAGTGACCCAAATAGGTTACTTCTTGACAACAATATTGCAGCTTAGAAGGTGACACCTTGTGATGTAGGTCACATAGATGTTGCAACAATGATACTGTAGCAGATCTGCAAATAGCCTCGGTATCTGCAGCCACCAATAGGTCATCAACGTATTGGATCAAAGCCGCACCCGTCGGTAACACAAATGCATCAAGTTGACTTTTAAGGGCTTGGCTGTGGATCGATGGACTCTCACAGTAGCCCTGTGGTGCACGTTTAAACCTAAAACTGCGACCACCTAATGAGAATCCGAATAGGTCTCTGCTTTCCCCAGCGATCGGAATACTAAAGAACGCATTCTTCAGATCGATCACCGTAAACCAGGAGGCAGAAGCTGGAATCAGGGTTAACAAAGCTGTGATGTCAGGCACCACAGGAAACTGTGGGATCACTATTTTATTTACCTCTCTTAAATCAATTACAAAACGATACACAGGAGGTTTAGTTGGATCGGTTCGTTTCAAAATGGGTAACACAGGACTATTACACACATTTCCCCGAGTTTCTTCGATGACATCTTTTTCGATCAGGTCATAAACGATCGCTAATAGCGCTCGCTCACCATCAAGAGAGAAACGATACTGAGGTATACGTGGTAATCGAACATTCGTTTTCAACTGGACCACATAGGGTGGAATGTTTAACAGGCCCACATCATTGGGACCTGTTGCCCATAAAGACGCAGGAAGAGAACTCAATTCCGGTGGGAACTTATCCATTGATAGGTACATAGGAGAGATAACCCTCTGACCTAACGTAAGCTCCACTCCTTCAGGAGAGCAATACAAAGTCGCATATAACCGTTTTAACAAATCCAGACCCAAAAGATTCTCACCACACCCAGTGGATAGAATCAATGGAGCCTCCAGCTTACGAGGACCAATCGCAAGGGACAAAGGGCTAGAGACAGGATTGCTAACAGGGGCGCCAGAGAATCCAATGGAAACATTCGTTAAGCCAGACAAAGGTGCGCCAGGGAGTTTGGAATGCATGATGGAACTTTTTGCTGCACCAGTGTCCAACAGAAAAGGCTCAACTACGCCAGATGTGGCAACCGCGACGTAAGGCCCTCTCTGATCAACCGGAACTGACACTACTCCCTCTCTTTGTCGATGGCTGTCCTAGTAACGGTCGTCTGCAACAATCTCATGCTCAACATAATAATCGTCCACATGGTACTGTGCAGAGTTATCGGACCCCGCATTTCGCTGGTCGAAACAATTATTCCCGTCCGATGAAACAGTAGAGCGCTCATGATTTTGAATGAAACCTCGACCTCTACCTCGAGAGGCCTGTTGAGGACCACCACGACCTCCCCGAGCCGAAACATTATTATAACGATCACGTAAAGCGGGACAATCAAATTTTATATGGCCCTCTCTCCTACAATATGCACACTGATTATACCCAAGCGTAGATCTAAAGTCAGAGGAGTCAGAGCGCGACTGCATCCTAGTGGACTGGGCTCGTGGTCGATACTGCTGTTGTAAATCATTTTGATTTGAACGTGGAGGATATGCCTGCTGCAACAAAACCTTTGTTTTGAGCTCCTTCGTTTTCTTGTCTGAACGATCACTTTCTTCCTTTTCCCTATTCTCATAATATTGAGCCGTCACTAATATCTGTGCAGTGGTTGAAACAGCCCATGCACTTTCCGAATTTTTCAATTTGTTGCATAGCTCTGGCAACAAATTTAACACAAACTTATCAACAAACAACCGTTGGCCTCCTTCGGTGCTCATGTCCTGACCACTATGATCGACAAATGCCTCCTCGAATCTAGTAAAGAAATCGGAGACACTCTCGTCTTTCTTTTGCTTGCAAGCCGATAATTTATCCCAATTCACCCTCATCGCTGGCATGAGTGTTTTCATAAGTGTAATGATTTTCTGGGGTAGATCCAAAATTAACTGCTCAGGCTTAGCCCCACCGACTTGTAGTCCATCAGCCGCTATTAGTGCAGGCCAATCACCGCCTAACTCATTCACATCAGGTACATATGAAAGTGGTCGGAGTCTATTGTTTTCCAGAGTCACAAATATCACAAAAATCACAATTCTTTGGGAGGTAACTTAACTCGTATATGATCCATGAATGTCACTTAAAACATATAAGCAGTCCATATATCCAGTGCATAATTTATTTTAGCACATCTTAAAAGAAGTACTCAGTATCAATTAATCAATGTCGAATTTGAAAAATTAGAATTGAAAACATCGCAATTACTTCATTGGCAACAGAATTCAATTGAGAAAAAACACATTGAAGCAAAGCAAATACATTTAGATATAACAACGCGCTCACGGTGCACAGAAAAGGAGGTATTTAGAAGGGATGGGTGTGTTGGGGTAGAAGTGGGGACCGGGTAAAGGTGATGTGACTATGTTATAATCACAGTGAGAGTCAAATGCAGCCTTTACAGTCTATGTATAGATCGATAGGTTCCAAAAAGGTCATAAGCACAGGATCTGTGATAATCCATTATTTACTCCTATGCTTAGAGAAGTACAGTAGGTTTGTTGTCAACGTTTCGACCCCTGAAGAAAAGGGTTGTTCATAACCTCAGGCTGGGGTCTTCATCAGGACACGGAAAAGAAACTGGAGCGCTTTGCGTAGGGCCAGTTGTGGGCCTTGAAATTGGGACCTTCCTGGGTTCCTATGTTGTAGAATGTGGCTGGGACTTCAACGCTTTCCAACTTGATATAGTTGAGGTCTGTGGCCGGCAGCCGTATGAGGAAGGTGATACATGCGCGTCTTGTGAAAGAATAGAAACTAACGGATCTCACTACGGACCGGCACATCCAGCCGGCCACAGACCTCAACTATATCAAGTTCCAGACAGGGAGACCCATTGTGTCTGGAATCAAGTCTTTGCTAGAACCGCTATCACGCTTTTGTGATTTCTTCCTTAACCCCCTAGTCCAAAAGACCCCTGCCTACCTTAAGGATACTAAACATTTACTAAATGTAATTAACGAAATCAGCTTTGATCCCAGCACTGAACTGCTCGTGGGACTAGACATAGAATCCCTATATACTAGCCTCCCACAAGACGCAACGCTCAAGGTCCTGCACGATGTCCTCATGAACACTACCTGGACTTACAACACGCCCCGCAGCTTCATCCTAGACTGCGCAGCACTAGCTCTCAAAGAGAACTATTTTGAATATGAGGGCACTTTCTACCTCCAAACGAATGGTACATCGATGGGCAGTGTCTTTGCTCCCAGTGTGGCCGGACTGTATGTGGCCCACTTCGAGGAGACACACATACAACACCCAACCAACCCCTTTTCCACCAATATCAGAGTATGGCGTCGCTACATTGACGACATTCTCATAGTATGGAATGGCAACCAGGAGTCGCTTGACAGATTCATGCTATGGGTCAACCAACTAGACCCGTACCTACGCTTCACATGCACCAGCAGCCCCCTGGAGTTACCCTTCCTAGACCTCAATATCAGACCAGAGAATGGAGGACTCTCCACCACCACCTTCTACAAGCCCACAGCAAGAAACTCCCTGCTCAGGTTTGATAGTTTTCACCCCCGACACCTGAGGGAAAACCTACCCTATGGGCAATTTTTGCGCATCAGGCGCAACTGCAGCAACATAACTGACTACAAGCAACAATCCAGTGACCTAGTGCACAAACTAAGGGACCGCGGCTATCCCTCTAGGATAATCAACAAAACCTGCAAAAGAGCAAGAAACCAAAACAGGGACGCTCTCCTAGAAACAGTCCAAAAACCCGAAGAAGATCCTGTACTTACCTGTGTAACAACGTACAACACAGCATCTAACCAAGTGTCTAACATCATCCACCGCAATTGGAAAATTATAAACTCTGGCACTAGGCAGTGGGAAAAGCCTCGCTTTGCTTATAAAAGAGCAACCAACTTGAGAGACCAGCTTGTGAGCACAAGACCGCGCCCCAAACTTCAAGATAAAGACAACACCATCACTAATGCATGGGGCCTGCCTAAGATCACTGGCCACCAACCCTGCAATAACTGCAGTGTATGCCACCTGACATCCCCTTCTAAAACACTGACCTTGGAACCAGGCAAGACCTGGACACAACGACAGTTTACGAACTGTAACTCTTCAAACCTAGTTTACCTCATCACCTGCAGATGTGGCCTCCGGTACGTTGGCATGACGACCAGGAAAGTGCGCACCAGAATGACAGAACACAGAAGCACCATAAGATGTGGGAAAAACATCAGTAAGCTTACAGACCACTTTCTGACCCACAACCACACACCAAATGACTTCACATGGACTGTCATTGAGAAATTTGACAACCTCAGGGATGAGAAACTCTTATTACATAAGGAACAACGCTGGATTTACCGTCTTTCCACCCATACCAAAGGCCTTAATGATTCCATCCCGTGGAACAGTCTGGCCACATAGACACTCCTGCAAAACTCGTGATGTACCAGTGCCATCATGCTCCTACATGAACGTCCCCCTCCCTAGCCCATTCTTCTCCTCTAATACCTGTCTCAATCGACAGCAGCGTACCTTTGCTGACTGAGCCACATGAATGTAACTAATATAGTTAATTTTGCCATTTCACAGAACACCGGCAAATCTCAGACTTAGTTCTATTGAACTACTCGCTATCACGCATGCGCAAGCCCAATACCGCTACTGCAGTCTACTGCGCATGCGCTATAGCAATTTACCGCGCATGCGCTACAATAGTCTATCGCGCATGCGCTGCCAACGCGCACTACTCCTCCGCACATGCGCAGCCAGTCTCGGCATGAGACAGCGTTTACCGCGCACCCTCCCTCTTTCTAACCTGAACAGGTGTACCGAGTTTACAAAACCATATAAATAGAAAACGAGGCAGCCCACTCAGCTCACACCGGGCGCCGCGGAAGGACGAATAGGTCCAAGGAGGAACCAGACCGAACTACTCGTGAGTAAAACCGCTTGTCCAACATCATGGGGTAAGCCAAAACTCTTCTTTCCTACAGGTTAGACAGCCTTGTGAACCTCATTTATCTCCACAGGGTCTCTTTCTCTGCCAGGCGACCCATGAGGCTTTTTACAGAGAAATAACAGAGTGAGGACCTAGAACTAGTACTTTCCTGTACCTCACCTTGTGATTTCGTTTTTTAGCCCACCACTACCCACCTACGGTTGTTTTTACAGTCTCACTAGCCTCATACAATCGCTATGAGCTCACCCTAGCCGGTTTTATGTCGAACACCACCCTATGAGCCGGCCACCATTAGTTCTAAAAACTGCCAACCTAACATGACTCTCCCCTGTACGTCTTGTCTTTGTCCTATGTGTTTTGTGTAGACAAGCCTGAGGGAATCCCCCTCTAACAGCTACAGCGCCTTAGCGAGCGCAACACATAGCCAACAAAAACACAATCACTTAATATAGTTTATTAGTTTATTATTTAATTGCACTTTTTCACTTAACTCTTTGGTCCTGAGGAAAGCCAGCTTATAATAGAAAAGGCACTGGCAGAAACATGTAGACCACACAGGACATGGGAGATCATTAATCACTCCACTTTGTCCTTTCGCCTTTTTAAACAGCTAACGGAGGCCCAGTTTATTAAACACTTGTTAACCCTCGGGTGCTGGGACCGCTTGTATAGCTTTTTAAACTTTCACTTCTCACCCCTTCACTGCACATGCAGCAATATACCAGCTCCGCAGTCTCCTGGCGTTGCAGCACACCCGGGGCACATTCGGTGCCACTGTGGTGGGCCCGATGATGAAGCATGCCACCGACTAGGTCGGTGGGTGAGGGCTTTCAAAGGAAAACATTGCGCTTTCCTTGTATTGTCTGACGTACCTGAGTCACTCTTTTTCTTCCCCTTAAAGCTAGCTAGCCCCCATTGATACTTACATATAAACCCAGGGGATACGGGCTAGCATATCTAGTCCTCTCTCTCTCTTTGATCTGAATAATTATATGTTTTAAGTGACATTCATGGATCATATACGAGTTAAGTTAACTCCCAAAGAATTGTGATTTTTGTGATATTTGTGACTCTGGAAAACAATAGACTCCGACCACTTTCATATGTACCTGATTGACTGACCCAGGTCAGAGAGTTCTTAGGGTTTACCCCGTTGTAACTCATAACTCATTCACATGATTCGTTTGGCGAATTTTTGCCCAAATCGGTTGCGGTACGACATTACCAAACAGCATGTCGATGTCAGCGAGGTTCATAATAGTAGCATCTACCAATTGGGACAACTCCTTATAATAACCCGCCGGATTCTTACGCGGATCAGGCAAAGATTGTTTCACCTGCAAGACTTCTGATCGCTTCCATGGGAGGTGTATCCAAACACGTTGGAAATGTGGCAAAACTGGGGGATTGGCAGCAGGAGCACCTGGCATCCATACTGGCGGAACCTCTCTCATAGGATATTGACCAGAGTTCGTTTTCGTATTATCGGTGTCATCATCAAATGACACACGAGAAGGCACTGTGGATCTAAAGGCTAACAATCGCTCTAATGCTCGTCGTACATTTCCACCCACAATCATACCGTTCGAAAACTGACTCTGGAGTTCCGTCATCTCAGGCGGTACATTATCCAAGTCATCATTATACCATTCTTCTCTCAAAAAGTTACACATTTCTTCAAACACGAATCTCTGAGTGGGCTCATTAAACTGAAAGAATGTATCAAAAACCATGCGCGGAGGGTAGTTAGCAGGGTGTCTTATCCATCTACGCGCCATAGTTACCAACGTGGCACTCTCCCTTCCACCAGCGATTTGACTTCGTCTCTGGGGAGTTTCAGAGACATCGGATCGAAATAACGATCCAGAAAGTGGGGAGTAAAGGGTAGCAACAGTATTAGGGATACGATTACGAATAGAAGGAGAAAGAAGAACAGGAGCAACAACATTAGAAGTGAACGTAGGGACAGCAGAGGTAGCCAGGACAGTTGAGGTAACAGGAACAATGGACTGAGGAGGTACAGGCAAAGGAGCAGTAGGAATAGGAGCAGGTGGTGGGACAAACGCAGGACCAACAACAGGCCGACCAGCAGCCGCTGGAACAACAGGAGGAACTACAGGAGGAACTACAGGGGCTGTAGCACCCTGTGCATAAGGAGGTGGTAATTTCAATAAATAGGCTAACAAGGGATCCTCCTTCACATCTTCTTCCTTTTTAACATGATTAGATGGTAAAACTGGATAACATTTATCTACCTGCATGTGATGCAGTCTAGTAGAAACTTCTATCTCTTTTTCTGCTTTATCTCGCTGATATTGTTCTGCACCTTGCATCATCGTAATGATACCTTCTTTTTTATTTTTCTTAAGCTGTTTGATTTCTTTCTGCTTGGCCTCTTTACGCCATAACCGAAAGGAATCAAACATAGCAGGCCTAGCTTTCTTTTTAAACAATTTAGCTTCAAGATTATCTAAAATCGTAATTTCAAAACTTCCATGCGGTGGCCAACTAAGGTCACCATTGTTTTTCGTATAACGAACCCAATATTCATTATATATAATAGGGCCTACACCATGTCGACTATAGAGCTCATAAATTGGAGTTCCAACTGGAGGTATCGGACACGAGTCCTCCAACCGGGAATCAGTGTTATAACATTTAAAGAAACCAAAGAAACCACTACGGCTAGGCATCTTGCTCACTAACCAAGTATCAAACTTCAAGGGTTATCGAAGCGCTAAATCTTCATGAAAGACAAAACCCTCGGTTTTTGGCAATTGCAACTGTCAAATAACAACTAAGAACCAACAACTAAGCACCACAAATGCAATGGAACCATGCAAAACAACTAAGCTTCAACAACAACCAAGGATACTGGGAGCGACCCACAAATACTTAACTGAGAATACAATGGCGTCACCAGGAAGGCCCGTTTATCGTCTCGCCGTACAAAGGACTACGCCAGGCGCCAAAACAGGTCGACAGTCAGGGCATCGGTCCGTCGCAGCCGTCAGGAGGCGGGAATCTTCGCGGGAAAAATCTTCGGACCACTTATTTCGACAACAGGATCGATGAAGCGGGGTGCACGTTCCCTCGGAGATTTCACACGAAGTTCCTCACAATCGTCAGGCTTTGGACCGGTACCGCTGATGTCGCCCGACGTTGGGCGCCAACTGAAGGACTGGACTTTTCCTTAGGTCCAGCGGTGCCAGGTAACAACACCTGAAACCTTCGTGGGATACCTGTTCAGCGCACAAATGACAGAGACACGGGACACTTCCTTCGGTGTCAAAGATCAGCGTTTATTACTGCAGGGAGGCAAAAGTCACAAGAAGTACAACAGAGTGTAGGTTCTGAGAGTCTGCTTCAAATTGCAAATGTGGATCGCTCCTTATATACACGTTTTCGTCATTACACAACATAACGAACAAAAGGTTACAACTCAGTTCCCACAGTAAACTTCAAAAAGGATTTCATTCGTGCTTTCAGAAACCCGGAACATGATTACAGTAGCATTTGCCGGTTCCCAACTGTAAAAGCACTTTATCTCACCATTAGGCACATTCCAATCTAGTTGTAAACGGAAAAAGGGGGGAGACAGAAACAGGTGCAAGGAAGACAGACAACAGTTCGACGAAGGGTGTGGGGGTAATGTCGGAAGCAGGACCACAGGATCAAAGCGTTCGAGCCTGGCGGACGCAAGGCTGAAACAATAGACCGACACGGCATGATTACCCCCGAGCGGAGCCATCTGCCTTTGCAATGTCATCCCCCTCGTAATAAAAAGACGCACAAAAGGGATATGCATCTTCCGTAAGGCTTGGGAAACCCAGGGTCATGAAGCGAACATTGGCCTGTGTGCCGACTACGTGAGGGCAAGAAAACAAAATGGATGCCGTGTCTAAAATGGAACCCGAGGGTTCAGATGAAGAAACCAGGAAATAACCTGAACCCTTCCGAGTAGCGCAGCGAAAACGCATGCACCCACTAAACTCGTTATTTGCGGTTCATTGATACCAAACTCGTCCATATTCGTTCATACCCGAAAACGTCATTACGATTCTTACAGAACCTCACTGTAGCGAGTGAAGCCACACGAACAACAACAGGGCCTCCTTGTTCACCCAGTAATAATTTGGTAAGGAGAAGTAGATCTATGAACCTACCCCCAGCGTGTTCCCCCTACGTTGTAGTTTTAACAAATGTTCCGTTCCAAGACACGCATTTAGCCCAGACTCATGAGGAATCACATGATGCCCTTAAAAACAAGACTGTGTCATGGTTAAACAGAAATTGTGGTTTCCCTATAAAATTTGCCCCGGATATCATAACTACTAGAAGGGCTAACTGGATCGGGCCTTCTAAGAAGACCTGTAAAGGGGACTGTATAATCATTAACTTTAGACACCCACAACATGTGGCCACAGTCCTGTTAAGGGCAGCCTCACTGATGCACGATGATAACAGCATAGGGGTACGTCCTCTTGTTTTTTTTTATAACCATCTATCTGGAATGCCCCCACATAGTGCGAGAAGGAGACCCTATACTCGTTATGGCTCAGATGCCGGTTTCATTTCAGGGACCCGGTGGAGAGAATTATTTTAATTTTGGTGTGAGAAGGAGACCCTATACTCCCGCTATGGCGCAGACGCCGGTTTCATTTCAGGGACCCGGTGGAGAGAATTACTTTAACTTTGGGCCCAACATTCCTACACACAACAGATTTGATGTTCTTTCTACCCTGGAGTTGTGCGATTGACGAGAGGTAAAAAAGGGTCCTGGGGAAGAGTCACACCCTGTCTCGGCCCCCCTGGTACAGGACCAACCTGGTTTGTCTCCTCCCGCTACCCACTGTAACCCTGTTACTTTGTGTAATGCTAAGGGGGTAACGGTTAAGATGATAAGTTGGAACGTCGCTGGCCTGCGTTCAAAGAGAGATGATACCAACTGGTTAAATTTCGTGAAACAATATGACATTGTGGCCCTCCAAGAAACTTGGGACAGAGACTGTGATTTCTGGTTAGATGGTTTCACCTGTCATTTCGTCCCTCCATTAAAATCGTCGGCCGGGAGAGATAAAGGGGGACTTGTGTTATTGGTTTCTGTGAATGTAAGTGGGACAGTTAGCAGGGTAGAATGTGCCTCCAATAATTTTTTTATTTTGGAATTAAAACTTACTAATAACACCAAATTAATTTTAGTAAACTGTTCTCAGCAAGAGGATTCCCCAAATGTACACTTGTTGTGGTTGTCAGAGTTTTTAAACACCTGTACTGTAAAGCAAACCACTTTCTGCCAATTTATTTTGTTGGGTGATTTTAATGTCCATTTATGTAGTCATAATTGTTTATTAGTGGATAATGATGGGCCAGACTTCACATCCCCGCAACATTTTGAGCATACTAGTAAGGGGGAAGCACTGGAGAAACTCTTGTCTAACAATGATTTGTTTGAAGCAGGGTTTTCAGATAAAAGTTCTCGTGTCCCCACATACACAGGGAGGGATTGTGAAACTATAATTGATTACATATTTCTTTCTTCTGGACTTTTAAAATATGTTGTTTCTTATAATGCTATACCCTCCTCTTTTAGTGACCATAATCCAGTGGCAATTGAACTGGTAAATGGTTTTTCCCTTTTTAATAAAACCACCCCGTCATCGGTGGTAGCTGAAGTTAAAGTAAAAGATCAGGGGAGGAGATTAAACTGGAGTAAGGTTGTGCCAGAGGAGTTCTTTAACATCATTACTGCGAAGGCAGCTCAGGATTTAAATATCTGTGGAGATCCCTATTCAACCGGGGAGCAAGTAATATTCTCCTATGAATCTATCTGCTCCCAAATGGCTAAAGAACTCACGACCAAAAGCTGTCCAGCCAAATATAACCTGGTTACGGGCTGGTTTGACGACAAATGCACTAAATCCCATAACCTCCTGAAAAAAGCACTCCAGGAGCGACCAAGGAATAATGCTCTGGTTGCCCAGCTCAGAAGTGAGTACTCAAGGGTAGTACAAGAAAGGAAAAATAAAATTAAACACGACGCGTGGGTTGAGCTAATGGACAAAGCAACCCTAAAAGATAGTGCAAAATTCCGGTCTATCATTAACACGTCCCTGTTTTCAAATAGCAAAAACAATGTTTTAGAAGTAAATATCGCAGAGGAGGACTGGTTGAGCCACTTTGAACAAATCTACGGTAGTCATTTGGAGTTAGAAATCTTTGTGGCCCCAGCCTCAGAATCTCCCGTCTTGCCTGTAAGGTTTCACCTGGCGGAAGTATTAAAAGCAATTGAGGACTCGGCAGGACGAAAGGCACCAGGGCCAGACGGGGTTCCCTCAGACATGTACAAGGCTAACCCATTGTACTGGGCTAACATCCTGACTAACGTTTTTAACACCTCGGCCTGTGTTGGATTCCCTAAATCTTGGTCCCGGTCAACAATAATCCCGGTCCTTAAGAAGGGCCAAAGGGCTGACCCTAGATGTTATAGGCCCATATCCCTGCTAGATTCCTCTATAAAAATTCTGGGGAAGGTAATCCTAGCAAGGATAACAGGGTGGGCCTCTGACAATAACATTCTGTCAGATGCCCAATATGGCTTTAGAGCTGGGAGGAGCACGGAGGATCAATGTTTGAACCTACACTTAATAACAGCTAAGTACACCAAGGCTGCCAGGGGCTCCATTTATTTGGGTTTTATGGACTTGTCCACAGCTTTTGATCTAGTCAATAGGTCAAAGCTGTGGACCATACTCCTGGAACTGGGACTTGACCGGTCCCTTGTGTATTTTTTGGCCGAGCTGCATAAGGATCTGAACGCCTCAATCAGGATGACAAATGAGGGGAAATGCACGTCCAGTTTTAAGTCCGGCAGAGGGGTGCACCAGGGATGTATCTTGGCCCCTATGTTATTCACATTATATGTAAACTCACTGGAGGTAAACCTGTCAACAGCGACTCCAGACATTCCGCGTATGGGAGGAACACCGGTTCCGGTGCTCCTATACGCGGATGACGCTGTCCTGTTGGCGAGGACCCCGCTGGGCCTGCAAAGATTGCTGGACTCGTTTGGAGATTTTATGAAAAGCCTGGATCTGGTAGTAAACAACGGCAAATCGCATGTTATGTCTCTGGGGCCCTCAAAAAACAAAGTTAAGACCTTTTTTTGTGGTAGTGAAGAAATCACCAGAGTGAAGGTATTTACCTACCTGGGAGTAGTCTTTGACGATAAGGGTTCATGGTCCCCTCAACTCTCAATTAAGGTAAATTCGGTGAGAAATTCTTCAGCTGCAGTGCTAGGCTTTGCTAAAAGGCTGGGGGGGAAACCCTCTGAGGCAATTTTAACAATCTACAAAGCCAAGACTATTTCCATCGCAAGGTACGGGCCTCAATATGGGGATTCACTAAACCCGACGTTATTCAAACTGAGGAAAACAAATTCCTACGGTCCCTCCTAGGCCTCCCTTAATCTACTGCCACCCACTCTGTCCACCTAGAATTGGGGATTGGTTACCTAGCAGATACAATTAAAATAGCCCCAATGCTGCTATGGATTAAAATTTAGTTAAACCCGAACCTCTCCCTAAATCATAAGATCTTAAAGGACTGTATTAAGCTCGACAATATGAACAAAATCCAGTGGTTGTCTTACATAAAAATGTTAGCAATGTATATGGGGCGACCAGAGATCTTTTCTAATCCGGAATCTCTTTGTAAGGCAGACCTAGAGTGGGTAAAAACTAATTTCATCAAGCTAAGGGAGGCAGAGCGGGAAGGAGTAGAACTAGGTAAACCTTTGGTTAGGGGCCATGTTTTGGTTACCCAGTCAATAGCTATGTCACCTTACTTGACCATTGTAACAAATTCTTTTCATAGATGGTTATTGACTAAACTTCGGTTTAACCAAATTTACACAGTAGACGGTTGGAGTAGACCTGAAGATGCTGCTCCATGCAAATGTGATGATTTTTCCCCGCAAGACACTATGCACTTTATGATCTTTTGCCCATTGTACCAAGATGCCAGGAAAAGGTTTATTCTTCCATTACTGAAAAAGATGAATTTTATTCAGCGTAAACCTGCTTTATTGTTTTTACAACTGTTAGAATCCTCGGTAACTATGTTCTGTGTCGCCAGCTTTCTTGCCGCGTCTGTTAGAAATAAGAGGGTTAGACAGAAAGCTATTCAAGAACTTGAATCCTCTTAATATACAGACAATGTATTCCTATCAATTGCTTAAACATGGGAATGAATGATCATGTATTTTATTCGATTTTGAATTGCATTTTTATCCTGTATATTACATTTTTAACAGTTATTTTTAATGTTTTTGTAATTGCATAGCATACTTTTATGATTTTAAATAATCGAATAAAGTGGTTTTTGACTTGACTTGACTTGACTTGAGTTACTGTGCTGTATGGAGAGAAGAACCACCAACCTGCCCCAAAGTTATGGCCAATACTGACATAGAAATTCACAAAATCCTCAGCACACGTCTGTAGAGTAATATAAAATACCAATGCAAGTACACAAATTATAAACACAGTTTCAGAAATCTTCTCTTTCTTTTATTCTTTTCTTTTTGATCAGCCAACACATGTTTTGTCGCACAAACTGGGAAATCGTTCCGCGACTTTCTCAAGGCTTCAATGTTTTGAGACCCAGACAGACTGATCTAGTTGCGACTGCACTACGGCGCGGCGGGGGCGCTTTTACTGAAAATGACGGATTTGCTCACTTCGAAGCAAGGATACTAGACTCACTCACAGTCTAGAGCGTGTGGGATAGAATTAGCCCCATATGGAAAGTTGCTTTCAATGACAAGAAAGAGAAGATGTCTGAAACTGTGTTCATAATTTGTGTACTTGCATTGGTATTTGATATTACTCTACAGACGTGTGCTGAGGATTTTGTGAATTTGAATCCCACGTGCAGTCCGCGGTCCTTGCAATGAGGATGGCTGCTTCTACTACAAGCACATGTCCATCTTTTTGGTAGATGGAACATTAATGTTCCTCTCTCTATTTTCTGTGACCTATGAGTTTTGAGGTGCTCCTCAGGAGCATTGCAGCTCGTAAGCTACTGTGATCTCCTCAGGAAGTCAGACACATTTTACATTTTTGGATTTGAGTCAAACATCCTCGATGTGGTCAGAAACAGGAGGTGTGATCAAACGAAAAGCAAGCCTGTTAGCATTAGCTGATACACGTCACCAGGACTCTGGTAATGAATGCAATCAAAGAAGCGGAATCACACTGCAAGGATCGTTCATTTGTGCATCCTCAGTAGCCTTCCCTTTTTTC
Organism: Lissotriton helveticus; assembly: GCF_964261635.1. Lineage (NCBI taxonomy): Eukaryota > Metazoa > Chordata > Amphibia > Caudata > Salamandridae > Lissotriton > Lissotriton helveticus. The sequence continues at coordinate 101,907,307 of NC_136059.1, read as the reverse complement.
ATTAGTAGATTCAGCATCTTAGCTAGAAGCCGAGTGATGATAATTCTCATTTGCATCTCGCCTCCAGGCTCAGCTGTTCGTCAGATGTACAATTATGAAGACACATGCGCAGCACCGCAGGGGGCCTTCACCGCAGCCTGGAGCCTCCAACCACGCACCTCACAACCCCTTAGGGTGCGTGAAGAGGGCTCTCACAGCCCACACTCCATGGAGGCTGCAGCGGTTCCAGCTGTGCGCCAGTGAAGGGTCCGTGTTCCACCGCTGTGGGCGACCTCTCCATGGCCAGGACTGCGTCTGCGCATCCTGTCCAGGCAATCAACTCGAGGGGCGCTTCCCTGCTGCTAGTATGATCCACAAAGCATATATAGCGCATCAGCTACCCACACGGGGTTTCCAGACACTTGTGTGCCAGGTCTGCATGTCCTCAGGCCACCCCATCCTGTTTACTGTGCACATCTGGAGGAGAACAGTCAGAGCTGGGAAGAGCGCACCATCCACAGGAGATGTGTTCCAAGCAAATGAGGTGTGTGATTGCCTAACACAATGTGGATGCAGCACAAGTGAAGTGGGGGTGTCGAGGGTGGTGAGGCCATCCATGCAAGGAGACACAGTGCATGGGCAGGGAGACACAGGAGACACTATCACAGGAAGATGTGGAGAGTGGTGCAGGGAAAGACAGGCAGAAGAACAGGTAAATAGAGACACAGTGACAGACAGGCATCACCACATGTGGACATTGGGACAGGTTGATAAGGTCACAGGCACTGGGAGACATTGACTCTGAAACAGGAGGTGGAGGCCCCTGTACTGGCACAGAAAGACATGGCTGTGGACAGTGAGGCAGAGAGCGATGGGCATGGAAAGAGGAAGACACAAATACCGGAGTAAGAAGACACAAACACTGGTGGGGCAGGGTGAACACCTGACACACTCCCTGAGCCATGGAACGAGCGAGTCACAGGGACAGGGTCAAGGGGAACTGGAGAGGCTGACAGAGGAAGCCAGGCTGGTCTGAGGCTTGCCAGAGGGCCTCTGAAGACAGGTGAGGCTGGCTCTGGCACAGTGTGGGGTCGTGTAAGGTCCAGTATAGGATTCTTTATGGGGTTGAGAGGGGTTTAAGGGTTCGACTGGACTATGCAAGATTCTATGAGGGGTAACTGAGTTAATGGAAGGGCCGGTTAGTGTCACAAACTGGACAGATGACTGGATCTTCTGTGCGGGTGACACGTGGAGCCAATGGGGACCCCCCTCCCCAGGTTCTGATGCCAACCTTAAGTCTGGATGAAGTGACGGGTTCAAGGCTGACCCTGGCAGGCATGGGGACACACATACGGAAATGAGATGGAAAAGTCACACAACAACCAATGCCTCTATCTACTATGATACACCGTTGGAAGACTGTCATGGAACAGCCATGACCTGAAAGTAAAACAAGCTGCCCTTTAAACCAGAGTACACACAGACCATCTGAACAAGTGCACGTATCTGCTCCGTGCCTAACCTCCCAGGTGCAATAGTCAGACTACGGTGTGAAAACTTACCCAGTCACACCACATAACAGGTGAGTGTCTTCTATGTAACAAATGTATGCATCTTACTACTTCAAACTCCAAACTACTACAACGATGACAGACTGTGGTAGTACGTCTCACGTAAAGCCGTGGAACAACTTTCTTAACATGCTACAGTTACTCTGAAGAGAGTTTAGCAGGCAATTGAAAGACATCACAATTCTGCAAAACATTATGCCAAACACTGTGCCTCACCCTTAGTGAAGGGATTTGGAGCAATATTGAAGTATCTCCTGAAAACCACAGCTTCATCAAAATGTGTTGGCTTACTTAGGGAGCCCTCTGATTGGTTGTGGGTTTTGTGGTACCTGGGTATGGTGTTCACACAAAGTCCGATGAGTTCAGACAACCAGACATCAACCAGGCCCACACATGAATGCAGGTGTGATGCTTGGTCTGGTGGCCTGGTGGATTAATTAGCCCACTGTAGGGGCACGTGTTTAACTTCATGGTCTCATGTTCAAGTACCGGCGGGTCCGCTCAGCCTTTAATCCTTCTGAGGTCAATAAAATGAGTACCATTGAATTGGATAACAATAAGCATCTGTTATTCCGCAAAAAAGATGACTTTCTGGGTGAATGTGCGCTTTACAAGTACATCTTATGTTATGTCTCCTGAACGGTGAACAGGATGTCCCCATCGCATCATATGACGCTGCTGGCGCAGTGTCAGTGATGGCTACAGTGTTCCCAGACCTGTGGGGGCCATGTGCATTGCATGTTGTAACAGGATTTTGCTGAATCTGAACACATGTTCTCACTGTGCATGTCAGGTAAAGACTATAGACAGCATAAACGCCAGGACAGGTGTGTCCCTTACTTATTGTTCTTTTAAAGCTATGATGCTGTTGCTCTTTAAAAAACACGGCCATACACACTCTTGGGCCGCCCATTTCCCCTGGGTTTAGCTGAAGGTGGAAGTCTGGAACTCTGGGCCAGATGTAGGTAGCTAAATACCGGTCGGTATTTAGCGGTAAGGTAGGAGGCTGGAAATAAGGATTCGGTAATTTACCGATTCTTTATTTTAAGGAATCGGTAAATTACCGATTCCTTATTTTAAGGAATCAGTAAATTACCGATTCCTTAAAACCTATGTGCATTTTTGCTTCAAGGATTCGTTATTTACCACCAACTATAAGTTGGTGGTAAATACTGAATACCTTTAAAAAAGCAATAATTAGCTTTTTTCAAGGTGCTATGTGGCAGACATACATGCCCAAAGGGCATGTATGTGCGCCACATGGGCACACATGCACGATTCAGGGGTGCAACAATGTGATACCCTGCCACCCTTGAATATGCTCCCGCTATTACCGATTCGGTAATTACTGAATCGGTAATAGTGAATGGCTTCCCATTCATTCCTATGAGCCTCCAGGCCCATAGGAATGAATGGGAAGGTATTCCTTATTACCGAATTGGTATTACCGAATCGGTAATAAGAAGTATTACCGAATCAGTAAATTGTACCGATTTTTTACCTACAACATATTTACTGATTCCTAAATACCGAATCGGTAAAATTCGGTATTCAGAAATCGGTAAAATTAAATTACCTACATCGGGCCCTAAATGCGTGAACTGCAGTTCCAAAGACCTCAAATACCACAAGGTCGCATGTGAAATGTGGCAGCCTGGCAGACCCCAACTTCACGCTCTGGGTCCCCATGAAGAACCTTTGCATTTAGATTGTAGCCAGGTTGTGTGCCTCTGGTAGGGTGGCCCTTTACAGACCTTTTTCAAAATGGCTGCTGCTTTTCTTAAAGCAGCGATGGCCCCACTTCTTTAAAGCGGCAGGGGGCATTAGGCCCACCTGTCCTTGTATCTATGATGCCAATAATGCCTCTATGACATACGAAATTAGAACCTGTGTGCACATCAGCAAAGCCCTGGGTTCCACAAATGGTTTCCCCTACAGGTCTGGTGGCAATGCTGCTACCACCGAACCGGGGTCTGCGTGAGACCTCACTTCCCAATAACACCCTGGCCCAATCACGACTGCGCCAGAGGAACAAGGCTCGCTTTGGCCAGGCTGACCCTCCCAGCCAGCTTAGATCATGTGCAGTGGGATGGGCAGCCCCTCAGCATGCACAAGTTCTGCTCTTGTGGGGCATGGGGGCAGGAGTAAAAGCACTCTTCAACAGAGGTGGAATTAAACATGAAGCCCTCTCCAGAAGAACCATGTACTCGTGTGCCCCAAATTTCAGCAAATGAATGGCATGGACCTGCTCGCACACTCACAGGTTGATTCAAAGTATGGAGCCTGCGACACTGCCAATCACCGTGCATTCATTGCGTGTTGATGATTGGGCATGTTGTGGGCACCATTCTGCCATTCTTATGTAAGTGCTGCTAATGAAAAGTTCAGGATCAAACTGCAGCAGAGATGCATGGAGAAGGACCATAGAGGATGGACTGTGGGAGGTTTAGTTACAGAGGGCAAGAGGGGTAAGTAAAAGATACATTGATACCTGCTGGATGTGGGGTGATATTCAGAGCTGATACTTTAGGACTAAAGCATGCTAAGGTCACTAGCTGCATTGCTGAAGGGGTTCCCTGGTGTCATGGGCACTAGTTGCTCTGGCTGTTATTCTGAAGCATGTATGATTTCTGCATTGGAATTGATATTTTCATAATCCTTATCTGATTATGGAGGAACAGTGATTGTAACATTCTCCTGGTTTCCACAGCAATCTGCCTCAGGATGACATTTCAGCTTATGCAGCTCTGGCTCCCAGCTTCCTTTAGAAAGCACATGCCTGGCAACACCGATGCAAGATGGGCCAGTTCTACATTATGTAAAGACTTTGAAAGCAGAATACACACTCCTGAAAACAACCCTGGAACAGATGTAAAACTTGAGGGCCTGATTTATCAAAGTTTTGCGTTGCCCTTTCGCCAGGCAAGGGGCCGCAAGGGAGACACACAACCTATAAAGCGACGCAAGGCCACCGTGCACGGCTTGATACATTTGGAGTAGCGCAGAACAGCGCAAATCTCTGCCTTGCGGTACTCTGCCCCAGGGGGGTGTTCCATGGGTGGGGCGTGGGTGTCTCCATGCATCCACCCATGGATTTTGGTGCATTCCCAGTGTTAGAACTAACACTTTCTGATTGGCTGAGGTGGTGACCGAGCCAGGAAGAACCTACCACTCCGGTTACGGGTGGGTGATTGCAATCACTGCATAACCTGCGCTGAGTCTTAGGCAGCTTGGCACGGAGCAGTCGGGCTTACCACAGAGACAACATGTAAAGCATTGGCACAGCACACCCACACAGTAAACACACTGAGCCTCACAAAAGAGATGTCACACTTGGTGTATGCAAATAAAGTTTGTTATCAAAACATATTATTTAACACAACATGAACAGAGTGCATTTCTGTCCATAAATCACATATAGAAATATTACTAGCAGTGTTAAGCCCAACCATGTCAAAATGACATCAGTAGTATGTACACTTGGTAAAGATCCTATTTTACCCCCCCCCCAGCACCCTTATGCCGTGCAAAACATTGTCAGAACTAGGCCCACCCTGGCAATTATTACAATTCAATTACACACAGTTATAAGGTGCACCCCAGATCACAACAATTTCAGAAATGTGTACGCACAGATAATTACAACACTTTTTAACCCCTTCGGTGCTGATGACGGCTCCCGGCCGTCATGAGTCACGGTGGGCGTGTGCTGATGACGGCTGGGAGCCGTCGTGACCACGCCCGCGATCGGAATGTCCAGCACTGGCGCGGAATTCCGGCCACGGCCAAGGTGTTAAACAGCACCGAGGGCCAAGGTCGCACAGGTAAAACCGATGCCAAACCTCGTATTCTTTTGGCGAGGAATCAACAAGTAAAGCAACACCGCTGTGCGGTGTAATTAATAACAGACAGTCCTCATGGGGTCACTTCCATACACTCACTCAGCACTGATACCCGGTGCCATGGATATCAGTCAAGTCTGTCTGGAGCACACACACGCACACAGCACCTTAATGCAATGCCACTGATGTCCGGCAGATCAGTTGATAATTCAAATGCATACCCCGTGGCCAAATCTCTCCTCCCCCTATCAGCTAACCCCCAACCACCCCACACCCACAGGTTGGAGATCAAAAACCCTCCCCCTGCTACTATGCCAATTGCAGACGGAGTCATACTCAGTCAGACACCCAGGGAAGAAGGTGGGGGTACATAGCAGGGCTAATTAGGAAGCAGTCGACAAATGGGGGTTTGTCCTCCACTCTGGAAAATCACTGTCAGGAACTAGGCCTCGGGACACTCTGGATAACCACCTTACCTCTTAGTGCTGCACTCTTGATTAACGTGAAGTCACTCATGGGGTTGGTTCTCCTTGCGACACTTTGGCGCCCCCTGGTAATGGTATGTTGCTTCAATCCTGACTGTCAGAGTGTGTGAGCTCCTAAACTGCTCTACGCAGTGCATGCCATTCTCCTGGTCAGTGTCAGCATGAGATGAAATAAACTCTGGTGCAGGAGGAGGGGAAAACAATGTTGTGAATACAATAGACAGGCTTGCAGGCAGGGGGACTTCCTCCCTTCCCCTTCAACGTATACTGTGTAATGTGAAACCACTTCCCATGTCCATGGTTTATTTATCTAGTGTAGGAGCCTCTCTAAGGACTACGGTATAGATGCATCAAAGGATAAACCGGTCGCAAAGGGGCAGATTCCCAGAATCTGCCCCTTTGCGACCAGTATTTTTGCATTTCCGCAATTTAAGAAATCGCAAAATTGCGATTACTGAAATTGCGATTGCATTTAAGGAATCTCAAATTGAGATTCCTTAAATGCAATGCATCAAAGTAAAAAAATTAGCGATTTTGCTAATAGGGGGAGCAAATTACCATGAAGTTGAACTTCATGGTAATTTGCAAAAACTTTGAAAAATGCACTAAAGTGCATTTTTCAAAGTTCCATTTTACACACACACATGCCCTAAGGGCATGTGTGTGTGCAAGATGTTCTCATATGCAGAATTCAGGTGTGCAACAGGGTGTCCTTTTGACACCCTGACACCCTTGGAATTGCATTCCCAATTTGCGATTCTCTAATTGAGAATCGCAAATTGAGAATGTCTTCCCATTCATTCCTATGGGCCTCTAGGCCCATAGGAATGAATGGGGAGGTATTCCTTAATTGGGACTCGCAATTTGTGAGTCGCAATTAAGGAATGTTTAGAAATTGCCTTTTTGCGATTTCTACATGCATAGCCTTTTGCTATTCCTCATTAGCGAATCCTTATTTTTCGCTAATTAGGAATCGCAAATGGTATTGTTGATGCATCTATACCTTAATTTTCCGTGATTCCTGAGTGTGGCAATCTTGGGCGAGGCCGAGTGTAAAGACGAGCCACGCCCTTATGACAATGCGTTCAATTCTGGAAGTCTCCATGGTGACAGAGCACTTTGCTATTGGTTTTTGACGCCTACTGTGTTTCTATTTGGTGAGGGAGCCAAGATTAACACTAACATTAGAGTCAGACGTTATAGCTGTCGAAATACATTAATTACTGGAGAAAATACCTCTTGCTTTACATTGAATCCAGAAGTGAACATTTATATTTTGTGGTATGCATGGTTTTTCTGTATGTCATAACACATAGCATTAACAGTGTGATGATTATGTTGGCAGGTCAGGGACCTTAGTTGTTTCCTCTTTTACAGCCAGCACGAATATACGTTCCAGTGAGGAAGGAGTCAGACCTAGGCCTACAAGCATTCTCTAGAGGAAAAAGAAGAGCTCATTATAGGTAGATACATAGAAGTCATATGCCTGTTTTGTGTACTCAGAACCATTCTACTTTCTACTGAAGACTAACCCACGATTTGTTTATATTCAAGTTTCCTTCCCCCAACCTTTGCCTCACTCGATCGCCTCAAAATTCTGTGCTTTCATAGTATACGGAATTTAGGATATCGAGAGGTGGACCCTTTTGAGCATTTCACTGATCCTGAGGAGCATTATAACCCTGATAATCACCCATTGTATGTGGGGTAGGAGCGGGCTGAGCACGATAGTCGTTCAATCACAGGGTTACACAATTGGCCTTCTGGCACCAGCCCAGCTCTGCAAAGCAGGGGGGGTTGGGGCACGCAGGGCCCGATTCACTGAACTAACTTAAGACAAAATCCTAAAATTACTACCATTTTGGTATTCACTGAAGGCATTTACTCATTTTGGTATTCACAGAAGGCACTTACTCATTTTGATATTCACAGAAGTTAGGAGTCCTAACTTTAGGACTCCTAAATGCCTTCTGTGAATACCGAAAGTCTTAAAGTTAGGATTTGTCTCAGTTTAGGCGTAGTGAATGAATGAATGAATTTATGATTTATATCGCGCTCGATTGCCCAAGGGCGTCTAGGCGCTACAGCGGAGGAGAAAATACCAATGAGAGAATCAGTGCATAAAAAGCCAAGTTATTATCGCCTTTCTGAAAGAGAGAAGAGTTGTGCTGTTCTTTATAGATAACGGCAATCTATTCCACAGTTTGACAGTATAGAAAAAGAAACTACTTCCTTCCCAACGCACCCTTCTTATTTTAGATACCTGAAGAAGTTTGCTTGTGGTAGAACGAAGTGTATTTTTGGGGAGATACCATATGAGGTGTTGTTTCAAATATTCAGGTCCTATCCCCTGAAGTGCTTTGAAGGTCAGACATAAGGCCTTGAATTCCGCTCTTTTTTCCACCGGCAACCAGCGGAATTTTGAGCCCATTGGAGCTTGGCAAGATGTTGTTTTTGAAGACCCAAATACAGGGCGTTGCCATAGTCCAATCTAGCTAAGGCCAAAGATGTTACCAGTGTCTTGACAGTAGATGGCGGGATATAAGGTTTCACCTTCTGAATTAGTTTTAAGGTTAAATGTACCTGAGAAGTAACCTTATTAACTTGAGATCGAAATGTAAGACCGTCATCAAAAATGACTCCCACATTTTTGGCCTTTTTTACTGGAATAGGAGGAGTACCCATCGACTGAGGCCACCATTTCCTAGTAAAGTTAGGACTCCTAATTTTAGGACTCCTAAATGCCTCCTGTGAATACCGAAAGTCTTAAAGTTAGGATTTTTCTCAGTTTAGGAGTAGTAAAGTTAGGCCTCCTAACTTTAGGACTCCTAAAAGCCTTCTGTGAATACCGAAAGTCTTAACGTTAGAATTTTTCTCAGTTCAGGAGTCCTAAAGTTAGGACTCCTAACTTTAGGACTCCCAAACTGAGAAAAATCCTAACTTTAAGACTTTCGATTATCACAGAAGGCATTTAGGAGTCCTAAAGTTAGGACTCCTAACTTCTGTGAATACCAAAATGAGTAAGTGCCTTCTGTGAATACCAAAATGGTAGTAAGTTTAGGGTTTTGTCTTAAGTTAGTTCTGTGAATCGGGCCCACAGTCTCTTGACCCACTTCTGATCGCTCTCAGAAGCGTTCCTCAGCCCAGTCAATTACCCTCACCACCCAGGCCTGATTCACAAAGTTGTTGGGGCCATTTGATGAGAGGGCAGTTGATCCGCTATACTGAGGGCACAAAAGGAACAATCAGTGAAAGAGGGGTGCCTCTTGGAAGAAAGAGACATCCTGTCAGACACACGTCGAGCCGAGCACAACGGAACACAAATCCGCTCCTCCACACCTCCATAGAAATGAGGCGCATTGATACAATTCACACCAGACATTTCTGGTCACACACAATGAAGAGTTGTAAACTCAGTACCAGCTGGAAATGAGGCACAACATCTGATGTGCATTGATCGGAGTTGCACCAGACAGTTCCGGTGACACACAACGAAGAGTTGCAAATTCCGTACCTCCCTGGAAATGGAGCACAATGTCCAATGCACGTCGATACTGGTTGCACCAGAAAGTACCGGTCAGGCACAACGAAGGGTTGCAAATTCCGTACCTTTCTGAAAATGAGACACAATGTCCAATGCATGTTGATGCTGGTCGCACCAGACAGTACAGGACACACACAATGAAGAGTTGCAGATTTCATACCTACCTGTAAATGAGACACCACGTCTGGTGCGCATTGATAAGGGTCACACCAGGCAACTCAGGTCACACACAATGGAGAGTTGCAAATTCTGTACCTCCCTCAGAATGAAGCACAACACCTGGTGAGCAGTGATATGGAACTGGCAGACCGTTCAGTTTCCAACCACTCTCTACAGAGCTCTTTGAAAGCAAACAAATAGAAAATAGCCTTCACTCAGACCTTAGCTTCCCTTGTGGAAAACAATCTCCTCTATGGCCACCATATGGATTCTACCTTCGAGGGAGGCACAAAAGATGCAGCAATCATCACCTGGAATGAACTTAAGACCACTGCGAGAACTTGCGGTGACCACCCTCCTGTAACAGAACCTCTCTTCTGCCTTTGAAATGGCACATCACTACACTAGGGGAGTGCAAATTTTGAGTAACTTGATTTTGCATACTCATGTGAGATTTCAGAAAAATCATGCAAATTTACGTGAAATGCAAAAGCAGCATCCTTGTATCGTATTCTAGCATGACGTGTATATCCTTGCATCCATTTTGGACCAGAGAACATATTTTTTAGTGCAAAAAAGTGCTTCAAACAGCAGTGGTCATTTGTGTTGTTCCTGTGTGTTTGCACTAAATCTTTGCCATGGAAACCATGTCATTACGCAACGTGGCATAATCGCATTATTTCAGGAAGTATGTAAATCTTTATTCAGTTATATTCATAACCATTAAAAAACATAGCATCATAATGCATACATATCAAGCATAAGAACAGCTTACATGCAATATAAATACAAACTATAAATAAAATGATAAAATCAGTGAATAAAAACCCTATAGAAATAACAGCCCCAGTATCACGCGTAGGAAAGTCGTCCAATAGCAGCGACAGAAGTAATCAGGCCTAGAATGCCTCGACCTTGACTCAGATCTTAAAAAGCAGGAGACGGTAAATATGATGTGTTTGTTTATTAGATCGGAGCTGAAGGAACATTAGAGCAGGTCGAACTCACATAAAATTATAAGATTTCAGCAAAGTCATAATAAACATTCTCCTGGGTGAGTTAAAATATCTGCAAAACATCGTAAAGTGTCCTGTAGAGACAAACTGTAACAGCCGCAAGCCCCCAGAGTGGCAGACGGGCTCCATCCATCCGCTAGAAGAAGCCAGAAGATAATGCAGTGTATTAAATCTGAATCTGGTCAACAAAATCTGTCCCTGTCACGGGATACAATGGGTAAATACGGTTCCATGGTCTGGACTGTTTTAACCCCTCCCATGCTCATGACGAGCTCAGCTCATCATGAGTAACGGTTGCGCTGTGCTCATGACGAGCTGAACTCCTCATGACCCGCCCGGTGCTCACACGCGGAGAGAATTCCCCTGCTCAGCTCAGCGTTCTAAAGAAACGGGCGTGACGAGCTTAGCTCGTCATGAGCATAGCGCCACCGTGCTGCATGACGAGCCGAGCCGAGCTCGTCATGAGCACCGGGGCGCTGTGCGCGCACCCCGTCCCCCAGCACAGTGGGGGAATTACCTCCGCGGCCAAGGGGTTAAAAGCATATGCCCGAACCATGGGTTTTATCAGTTCTCTCAGCTCTCTTTGTAGTGATTCACGTTCCAGAAACTGGTCTCTCACTCACTTCAATTCCAAGGTGCACAGGGACTGGGGGCTATGAAATAAGTACTCCCTACCCAGGTGGTTAAAGGCAGTCTTGACAAATGTGATCCACTGGATCTAGTCCACCTGGTCAAGGGTCAGGCACTAGGTGAGGATCAGCCTGCTCAACAGGGAATCCCTCCTTGGTCCAGGCCTTAATCCAGAATAGCAGTGGACTACCAACACTTATGTCTTCTATCTATTTTACTCCTAGCTCATCGCGCCCACAGAAAGCTGGGGTACCTTAGGAGACTTGCAACAGACGCCTTAAGAACATGTTTTGACAGTCTGAATAATATCAACTTTAATATATCCCCATACCTCACTACCATATAGTCTTGGAAACACATTTAGCCTGGTAAACATTGGTTAGAATTCGGGGGGCCTGGACCCCAGCCTCTGGGCAAAACTAGCCACCGCACCCATGACCATAATAAGCTCCCCTTTCAAAAAATCAAACATGGGCTTCCATTTTTTAAAACATTTTTTTTATCATACAAGACCCAGAGATATGAAAAGACCGGGACTTAAGCCAAAGTATGGTTTCCCACCTTAAATGTTTTTGAACTAGTGGACTATGGGCCTACTGCCTTCAAATTCAACTTTGTGAAATTGACTGTGAGGTCCAGGCTTGCCATAAAGGCAACATACTTATCCGATAAGAACTGTAAACTAACCGTGGGCCACGCCATGAGGACCGCATAGTCAGCGCACAATAGGACTGGAAGCAATCCCCTCCCCACCGTTTGCCAGTCGACCTTAACCAAGAGAAAGGCTTGCTCCAGTCCATTAACATAAAGCATAAACAGGGGCAAGGATGTACCCCTGGTGAACCCCCCCTACTGGTGCTAAAGGGCTGGGTACAAGCCGAGCCCTGAGTGTGCTACACAGAGGATGAAGCGTGGACATGGAGATCACTTGGGAGAAGAGCAGTGTCCCAGTCCACGCCCATCGTGAGAAGCAGGCCACACAACTTCTCACGATTGACCCTGTCAAAAGTGGACGTAAAATCCATGAACGCCAGGTGAAATGATTTGGAATGGGCAACAGTGTACTAATAATTACATAAAAATTCAAGGTCTGTTCTTAATCTGCCGGGCCTCAGCCGTATTGTACCTCTGAGATTATGTTATTTTCGTCTGCCCACAACATCAGTGTTGTATATTTGTACTTCATTCACTATGGCTACTTGGTGTCAATAGTCCTTTCTTAGTGTTTCTATCTTCCCAACCACCCACAGTACCTAAGAGTGTTCTATCTAGTATGTGAGGATTCCAGCCTTGGCAGTTGATGGTCTGGTCAGCTGTGAGGTTTACTGCTCTGCTGTTCTATCTTGTACTATCTTAATAAATCTATCTTAATAACCTGAAGACGTGTCCTGCTGCCTACCTAATCTACTTACAACAATCAGCCTATCTCATAGTACCCTCCCAGGACCTTCATCGCGGCATCAATTAGAGATATCAGTCAGTAACATTGGACCTTATCCTTGTCCCCATTCTTGAATACTGGGATGAGTGTTGGGTACCCTCCCTCACAGCAGCTTTGAGGACCATCGTGAGGGCTGGGCCCCAAATCTCAATTTCAACTAAAAGCGAATCACGGATTTCCCATCGGGCCCTTAGGCATTACAGCATGATAATGCCAAAATACCCTTCCTCTAACTTCCTCTAGCCGGAAAACCACTATGGCTCTGCCCCCCGCGAATCCACCCAGGCCCTCAATACCTCCACTAAACCCATGGATATAAATCCTTTCAAAATGCATTATCCACTGTGATATGGTGGCATACAGCAGGGCTAGTTGCCCTCGTGAAACAAGGCTGGTTTATTACCCGCCAAAACAAGCTAGGTCATCCCAGGATCTCTTTCTTGAGGTGGTTTTACAATTTGCGAGAGCCAATTTGTACCCCCTGCGACATGCAGCAACAACATCCTTATCTCTAGGTAACTGCTTCAGGGCAGCCTTCAGTTGACAAAGGGCCTTGGAGCAATTCCATTCAACCCATTTTGATTCCTGTGCCTTACTGGTCATCGCAGGAGCCTTAAGTAGTGCTGACACCTAATGTGATACACGTGCAGATGCCGATAAAATAGCCCCACTTAAGGAGATGGAATCCAAATATATGGAAGTCTCTTGCCTTCACCCTGAGAAAAGAGATTCTTTAAACTGCATGGGCTCCGCCTGAGACCACCTGAGCCTCCTACCTTGATCTACGGGAGACAATCAGCTAGATTCATGAAAGGAAAATCGGCTCGCAAAGGGCCAGATTCTCAGAATCTAGCCCTTTGCGAGCGCAATTTTTGCATTTGGGATTCATCATCCCAAATGCAAAAATCGCTATTACAGAATTCACATTTTAGCGAGGAATTGCATTTAAGGAATCTCTATTTGAGATTCCTTAAATGCAATTCATTAACCAATTTTAAATTGCGAATTCGCAATATTTGGCCGCTATTTACCACGAAGTCAGACTTCGTAGTAAATAGCGAAAAAAATATAAAAAAGCACTTTAGTGCATTATTCTCTGTTGTATGTTACGCACACACATGTCCTTTGGACATGTGTGTGCGCAACACCTGTGTAATGTTGCATTTCAGGGGTGCTACAGGGTGTCCTTTGGACACCCCTGGCACCGCATCCTAATCGCATCCTTATTTGCGATTAGCAAATTGCTAATCGCAAATAAGGAATAACTCCCCATTCATTCCTATGGGCCTGTAGGCAAATCCTACATGAATCCCGTTTTGCAAGTCCTTAATAGCGATTCCTTATGAATCGCTATTAAAGACTCGCAAAACGGGTCTTTGATGAATCTAGCTGAATGTACCCCTGCCTCGAACGGGTCCTACCGCCACCATTTATCCCACTGATCACTAGGGACAGGGAGTTATGGACTGTGCACTATGCTAAGGTTAGGAATAAACACAACAGGAGCACTGACACAAAAAGAAAATCTATTATTGAAGCACAACCCCTCCTTCCAAAAGTTGATACAATAAAGGGGTTGGTGGACTTGACTAATTTCTCCATAGAAAACCCAAGATTCTGAGGGGCAGATTTAGAATAACTGGTGCATCCCTGCATATCAGCAGGGATGCGCCAGTTATTGTGCGCCGCAGCTCCGCCACCCTGGATGCTCCACATTTACAATGCGGCACACCATGGGGCAAAAACGGCACAGATGCAACACGCATCTTTGCCGTAAAGGCGGCGCATTGCTGGAGTCGCGTCACAAGCGCGACACAGCTCCAGCAATGCTCTTGGGTGTTCTATCTCCACAATGCGGCGTCAATCCTTATGTCTGCTTCAAGCAGGCGCAGGGTTTTGACGCAGCATGGGCCTAAAAGTGGCTGAGTGAAATCTGTTTTACGCCGCCGATGCGACACATCGGAAGCGCAAAACTGACGCAAGGCCTCATAAATGAGGCCCCTGGTATTTCCTAACAAACCGCACCCAGTTAGAATCGTTAAACTTAGCTGCCAGGCCTGCAACATTCCAAGGTAACAGGAAATCATGAGAAGTACTAGTAGGATATCAGCAGGGGGAGTTATAGACAGAAAACAGGAGGGAGCGAGGATGGAACAGCAGAGATAAGTCAACCACAGGTTTCAAGGTTACACAAAGAAGGGAATCTGTTCATTTTCTGCAAGGCTGGGACACGGGAGCAAATAGGGTTCTGCCCCGAGAGACCTGCCTCCCTGGGACCTGATGCCACAGGGTTGGGCACACCATTACTGGCTGGTGAAAAACCCAAAGGGAAGCATCTGGATGTTAGGCAGTCTAGAGTATCTAAATGGGCCTAGAGTAGTCAAGCAATGGTGTTTCTATTAAAATGTACCACCACACAACCCCCAGCCCAACTCTTAACACCCAATCCCAACCAGTTAACCCTTGGCACCATGTTGATAGATCCATATATCTGCGTACCCAAGTTAGAGTGAAAATCTAACCAATGAACCGCTTTGTTTTTCAGTTCCTCGTAAGATTCGGACCCGGGCATAGCCAAAGGGGGTTATTCCCCAGGACCACTACATATGATGTAGTTTCAGGTGGTAAGTTTATTACAACTCTTGACTTGGAGGGGGGATAAGTCACTGACGGTGGACTATATCCTGAGGTAGAAACTAATGGGCCTGAGGAAACAGAGGGAGCATTATTTGGTGCCCTAAAAGATGGAGGTATTTCAGGGAGATATTCTGGCCAAATAAACTTCTCTTGCAGGCTCTGTGACTGACCAGGAAAGGTCCTATTAGTTGCACCGCACCCTAAAGCACTAGGTCCAAGTGATGGTTCTCTGAGATTATTCAAACAGTCCAGGATCTGTGATATTCTGGATTTAATGAGCGTTAACTTTGAGATGATTGGTACTATTTTGGCATGGAAAACATCATTAAATTCCCTTGAGTAAGAAGCAGACAAGAAGCCCTCTGATTGGATGGAGCGTGGCGTTAGCTCTGTTTGCGCACCCACATTGACATGACCACACCATTGTTTGGGGGCTGCTGTCCGTTTCCTGCGCTTCTTCTTGGGGCTTACACAAGACCGCGCGGGCTCATGGGTAAGATCAATTAACATGCCCACCCCCTTGGCGAGGCTATAGGCACAATGGCCACGTCCTGATTTCCCTCTGATAGGGCTACCCATATCTGGGCTATGAGACACAAGATGCACAGCGGAATCACCAGGAGAGCGGGGAAGCCTGGAAGAGCAAAAGGAGGACCATCCCTAATCAAAGATAGATGTCTCTGTCAACTCACACTGATCTGAGACTACCCCCACCGCCAGTGCCAGGAAGCCGTCAATGGTGGTAATTCATGGGGCCACTCGTGGGGATGATAGCTTTGAGGAGGCTGCCCTTCCTTACCCCAAGTTCAACTGTGGCAGTCTAACCATAAATCCAAAGGTACCACACCAAATGTGGGTGGCCAAGGCAGAATGTAGCAGGGAGCATGAAGACAGAACCTTGTCCACTCACAGGAAAGAGGCTAAGGGAACAAGTGCTTAGAAGCACCACGATGAAGGCCCACAACTAGGGGTAAAAGCGAGGATTTCTGGTGAGCTGAGAGCCCCCCCTTGTGCAGCAAATTAAGGTACCTCCCAAGGGGTCCCCCAGATGTGTCAAACCTTGCTCCAATGTCAAGAAAGCTTAGATAACAAAGTTATACCCCGATGAAAGTCCAAGAAAAGGATAAGACCAAGAGTTATCAGCATATCGGAGTGTAAAGATGGTGTAAATGGTATTATGGGCGGAGCCTGACAACACCCAGCCACAGGGCCAAGGGGCGTGGCCATGCCATACCTTTTCCTGGAAGTTAGTGAGGAGCTATAAATGGCAGGTGCAGCCCAGTCCCTCCTCTCAGGATGGAAAGTGTCTCTTGCTAAGACAAGCCCCTCTACGAACCTTCTGGTCTGCCGCTGATGATGCTGGTCTACCGCTGATGATGCTGGTCCACCGCTGATGATGCTGGTCTACCACTGATGAGGCTGGTCTACCGCTGATGATGCTGGTCCACCTCTGATGATTCTAGTCTCTCACGCGCAGGAGTTAGTGAGGCGAGTCCCCTGGAAGTGATGCTGGTATCTTTCAGGAAGATTACGTCTGCGTAGGTAAAATTCTGTGCAGACGTTCACCACACCCCATCATAAAGACTGAGCATCATCAGATATGAAGATACGTCCTGGATTGACGCTCTTCCAACTTCAATAAGCAGTCAAACACTATTCCTACATTCTTTCTCTTCAGCATCTTTAACCTCTGATGCAATCGCCCTCCAAGACTCCACCAACTCTCCTCTTCTTTTCAAGGTGTACTGTAGCTTTCTGCCCTACCTCACTATATCCTTCAACTTTACCTGTGTCGGGCCATTCTTTGGAGGCAGAACTTACCCAGAATCCAACCTCTCAGCAGCACCAGCTTCAGGATGTTTTAATTCAGTGGCATTATGATGTGGCCTAAAGAGGGGAAGGAATTTTAGGGACAGTGCTTTAGGCTAGGATAGGATGGGATATAGTTTTATAGAGCGCTCGAATGCCGAGGCGTCTTGACTCTAAGAGGTGAGATAGGGGTACATAGCAGTTATGACTGTTTTTTTAAGAAGGTGGAAACAGACGTGTTTTTTTAAATTTCTTTTTATTAAATCATAAAACACACATACAACCAAAAAAAAGATAGATCTCAGTGGAGCCAAAACGTTACAAAACTTGGCGTGGAAAAACAGGAGGAAATACATATATTGAAGTATCAGGGGTCTGCGTGGTCGGGCATTTCTTCATCCAGATTCAGCTCGGGGGGGGGCACAGATATTACCCCTGTGACTGTTCCATGGTCCCCAAATCTTCCCCCACTTCCGAGGGCACCCTCTGGCCACGTATACCGAATTTTCACGCAACATGCACCAGTCAAGATCATCCGCCCACTTGGTGACCCCCGGCGGCTGGCTAGCACCTCAAAGCTGGGCAATGTTACGTTTGGCCACCATATTCGCTAATGTCACCCATTGTTTCTGGGACTCATTCAAGTCAGACGGCTCCCACACATTCAGCACACAACGCCGAGCCTCAGGTCTCATGTCAGTGCGCAACGCCTGATTCAATTCCACATAAATGGCCGCCCAAAATGTCTGCACTCGCTCACAGTGCCAAAATATATGCATTAGGGTACCATCTTCCGCACATCCCCTCCGGCACGTAGCCTTCTCAGCCCGGCCCATACGGACCAGGCGCAGCCCAGTAATGTAGGACCTGTGCAGGATTTTCAACTGAACCAATCTCAGTCGTATCAGGATCGCCACCTCTTTAGGAGAGGCAACGGCAGCCACCCAATCCTCGTCATCCAGTTCAAAGCCATCCTCACACCACTGGGCTCTAATTTTACGCAGTGGGTCTTCTCAGGAAGATGACCATCCAGCACCCGGTCCTCCAGAGGGGAGGCCTCCGGAAGGGGGAACAACCTTTACAACGCAACTTTTACAACGCACTACCATTACAACGAAACTTTTACAACGCAAAATCCATTACAACGCATGTATTTACAACGCAGTCATTACAACGCATGACACTACAACGCACACCACTACAACGAATGTCATTACAACTCAGTCATTACAACGCATACCATTACAACGCATACAATTACCATCCAACACTTACCCTACTGTTGCACCCCCTGGAGTTAGAATAGTAATTTTTACCCCTACACTATCCAAAACCTACCCTACTATTGCGCCCCCTGGAGTTAAAATAGTAATTTTTAGCCCTACACTATCCAATACTTACCTTACATGCAATGTAATGTAATGCGTTGTAATGGTATGCGTTGTAAATGTAGTATGCGTTGTAGTGGAATGCGTTGTAAAGGTAGTTTCAAAGAATTCGTTGTAATGGCATGCGTTGTAATGGTGTGCGTTGTAATGGATGTTGCGGTGTAAAAAATGCGTTGTAAAGGTAGGCGTTGTAAAAGTATGCGTTGTAACATCATACAGCCCTCCGGAAGAACCGTGCCTGTACAAGGAGTGTCACACCTGTAAGTACCTGAAATATTAGTTTTGGTGCAATTGGTACTGAGCCGCAAGGGACTCAAACGTGTGCATTGCATCCTTCTTCCAGACATCTCCTATCTTAACTATACCAATCAAATACAACTTGTCAAAACCTTTCGACTTCCACATATTGCCCAGCTTCTCAGAGTTCAACAAAGGAGTGGCTAGTGTTAGTCTACCCTCCCAACCCAAACATTTGTTAGCTATGTGCCAAAACCGGACCACATGAGGGACCCGTCAATGGAAATCTACCAGGTCTGGAGTATAGAGCCCTCTCTAGTGAGCCACCAGGTGCCTACCCCCGATCCATCGCGTAACCGGGGTCGCCAGGAATACCGTATATTATGTTATTCACAGCTGCCAGCTGAGAGGCCCAATAATACTTGCGGATATCTGGGAGTCCAATTCCCCCGTCATACCAGGGAAGGGTCAGCTTATCCCAGTTGATGACCAGGCCGCAGTACCTATCAAAAATAGCTATCACATCCAGAAAGACACCGAACGACTCCCTGGGTCTAGTGAGGCAGAGCAAGACGTCATCTGCGTATAGCGAAATATTGTCTTCCCAATCCAACATCCGGCGCAGCCCTCTAATCGACCTATCCCAACGCACCCACGCTGCCAATGGCTCCATCGAAGAGCGAACAACAGGGGGGACCGTGGGCATCCCTGGCTCGTCCCCCTCTCAAGCTGGAAGTCTCGGGACTTGCAGTTGTTAACTATTATTCTAGCCAGAGGTCCAGAGTATAACAAACGGACCCATCCAATTAATTCACTACCAAATCCCAACTTGCCCAATACCACAAATAAATACTGCCACTCCACTCGGTCAAAGGCCATCGACGCATCCAATGAGACCAACACCATCTGCTCATGTATTTTAGAGGCGCATCCCAGGACTCCCTGCAGCCGTCTCAGATTCAGTGCCGTGTTACGATGCGGCATGAATCCGGACTGATCCGGGTGTACTAAAGTCGTGATAACCTTGACTAGCCTGGTCACCAAAAGCTTCGCGAGGATTTTAGGTTCCGCATTCAACAGAGATATAGGCCTATACGAAGAACACTGCGTCTTGGGTTTACCCTCTTCATGCAGAACCACCACATTCGCTATTCATTGATCGTACGGAAGTTCGCCCACCTTCCTACTCTCCAGGAACATAGCCCGCAAATATGGAGCCACCTTGTTGGCATTCAATTTATACAATTCAATGGGAATCCCATTCGGACCAGTCGCCTTACCAGATTTAACCTGTCTAATCGCTTGGGCCACTTCATCGTCTGTAAACTTAGAATCCAAGTAATCCCTATGTTCCTCTGACAAGCAGGGCATGATTGTGTCTCTGATCATATCGCCACATTCGACCTCCGAATAGGCATTCCCAGCTGTATATACTGTCTGGTAATAATCGGCAAACTCGTCAACTATTTCTTGAGGGTGAGTCAGCAGATGGGACGATTTATCTTCTAATTCAGGCATCGAAGGTCTGGTCCCCTTTTCAAGCCAGGCAATCATTTTCCCTGCCTTACCTCCGTGCTCATATATTCTACTCTGGACTGCCGCCTGTGCCTCTACAGCACTGCTACGCACCAACACCCGGTATTCCTCCTCACGAAGGCGCCCCCGATGCAGGTCCTCCGGTGTTCTAGACTCATTAAATTTCTTCTCGGAGTCTAACAGTTCAGTCTCTAACTGGAGCACTTCTGCCAGCGCCCTCTTCTTCTTCCCAGCAACCAGCGAAAGCACCCCCCCCCTCGCCACTGTCTTATAGGCCTCCCACAATGTCCGCGCCGACTCAACAGAACCTGCATTCTCCTGGAAATATCTATCGGACATACGCAGAACGTCTTTCCGAATAACCGTGTCTTTCAGTTGCCAAGCGCTGATAGGAGACACCCTACCAGCCGCCGGCAAGTCCAGTCAAATAACCAACAGAGAGTGATCAGAGACACCCCTACCAAGATAACACGCTTCACTAATCTTAGACGCCATCCCAGCGGGGAGCAGTACATAGTCGAGCTGGGAAAGGCTACGGTGAGCCGCGGAAACATGTGAATAGTGAACAGGCGTCAACATGGATATGCGCAATCCATCAATCAAACCCATCGACTCTAAGAAGTCGGGCAGCCACCGCTGCGACAAACGAAGCATTCAAGGGGGGCAGCGATCCAGTTCCCCATCCAGCACAGAGTTGAAGTCTCCTCCCACCACCAGGTCACCCAAGGGAAACAAAAGAAAAACAGTCCCCAGATCACGATAGGTTTCGGTTTGCAGTCCCGGCGGCATGTACACAGATATCAGGGTCACAACACGACCCTCAACCAATCCTGAGACACAAGCATATCTCCCCCTCTGATCAACCCAAGTATGTTGCACCGACAATGGGAAGGAGTTCCTAACCAAAATCCCCACACCTCTCGACCCAGTCGTAAAACCGGCATGTACTGCTAACTTATAGCCCCCCTGTGAAGAGCTAAACACGTATTTCCAACTAGATGTGTCTCTTGGAGCAGCACTTTGTCTGGACCGTGTCTCTGAACCAACTGATTCACCATCCCTCTTTTAATCTTATCCCCCAAGTCATCAACATTCCAGCTCAACACCCTCATTCCAGACCTCTGTGAACTACGTGACTCCGCACCCACACAGACCAAGATACAATAGCATGGCCGTTCCTGAGATCAAAAAAGAAAAGGAAAAAAGATAAAACACACTCTAACCACCACACCCAAACCCCCACCCCCCACCCTGCACCCCTGCACTCGGCATTCGCCAAACCCCAACTCGCAGTGTGCCTGCCGCCCCTCACACTAACAAACCCCTATCTAAATATAGATTCGAGGAGGAGTCCAGTACCCCGGATCCCCATCACTCCGCCGTAATTGACACTGGTCCCAAAGTCAGACAGGATTATGCATAGTCCCCCAAACCCTCCCTCCCCTCCCCCACATCACAACTGCGCAAAATTATCACTGGTCCTCCGTCTCCTCCGTGCCTCTGTCACCTCGATCCTGGGATTCAGTCTGAGATGCAAGTACATCGACCCAGTCCGACCCCACTTCCGGATTAACAAAAAACCAAGTCTTTCCATGAGCCTCCACTCGGAGCTTTGCCGGAAACATCAAAGAGTACTTATATCCCTTAGCACGCAGTCTCCGTTTCACTCCCTGGAAGCTCTGCCTCTGTTTCTGAACCTTTTGCGTGAAGTCGGGATAAAAGTTCAGCGACGAATTCTCTAATTGCAGAGGCCCCTGGGATCTGGAGGCCTGAAGGATGGTGTCTCTGTCCCTAAAGTTAAGGAGCCGCACGATCATAGGCCGAGGGGCAGCTCCCGTGCGTGGTTTCCCTCCTGGGACCCTGTGCGCCCTCTCAACCGTAGAGAAGGAACTCAAGCCTTTGGGCTGCAGATGTTTAACAAAGTCCTCAACAAATAAGTCGGGGGCTTGTCCCTCGGCATTTTCCGGGACACCGGTCAGACAGACATTGTTTCGTCTGGCTCTTCCCTCGTACTCATCCAGCTGCCGGCCCTGCACCTCTCCAGCCGCTCTCAGGGCGCGCACCTCTCTCTGGAGCTCACCCACATCGTCCATCAAGCTCGAAGTCTTTATATCGATAGACTTCGCCTTTTCATTAGTTTTGGTGAGATCCGCCCGGAGCAGGTTGACCTCAATAGTGACAGTATCCAATTTGTGTCCAAGGATTGGATCTGTTGAGCAAGAGAAGTGCGAACCCCCTCGATGGCCGCCATCACATCATGTAGTGTGGGTTCCGATGTCGGGCCTGGGTCTGCCACTCCGCCATCCTGCAATCGGTTAGACGCTCCGGGCGAACCCTTCATGACAGTGTATCTGTCCAACTTGTTGGATTGCACTGTATGGGTCGTTCTGGACGATTTGAGTTGAGGCTTCTCCGTCTCTGGCTTAGATGCCATCACCAGTACCACACCAGGCCCAAAGGGCACCTCCGTCGTTCGGCACAGCTGAGGATAATTCGTCACTAGGTACCGCTCCCAAGGACGACGTAGTTGTATGCCAGTGTCAGACCAATAGGGGGGACGGTTCACCCAATGGGGGATAAAGGGCACTCCGTGAATGGAAGGCACTTCAGGCCATACCCCGCGACCGGAAGTTCAAAAAGGGGGGTGCAGGCTGGGCACTTCCGTTCAGCCAAGCCGATGTTGTTTAACTCGGAGCCAGGTTACCTCCCATCTGAGACCCCGGCCCCTCTCCGGCTCAGGCCCCAACCTCGCAGACGCCCCCAACTTCACTTTTCGCCAACCGATTTGGACGCGGAAAGTCTCATTCGGCGCCTCCACCACTCTGTCGACCGAAACTGTGTCAAGATATCAGGATAAGTTGCAGGATAACTCCGGCGGTTACGGGGGTCTCGGGAGCCCCGAGCTCACGCGGCCTTCTTGGACGTGCGCCAAGCTCCTCCAAGTGCCTTCCTGAAAAGAAGCCTGTTAGACATTAATCTCATGGAGATAGGCAGCTGATTCAACAATTTGGCTGTACAGTGTGACAAACTTCTGCCTCCCCATCTGACTTTGCGAATCTTGGAAATACAAATGAAACCTGCATCGGTAGATCTAAGGTTTCTGATGGGGGTATACCAAGAGAGGGAGAGATCTGAAACGAGATGTGGAAACCCATTAAAAACCTCTTAACTTTTCTCTCACTATTTACAACAACCAAATACTTTGGCAAAGAGAGTGGGGAGGCTCTTACCTGAAAGTAATAGAAGCCACTTACTCATGTCCTTTCATATCATGGTAGGGAATCTGTTTAGTGATGTAGATTCCGCCTTTGACAGTTGAGGTTCTCCAATCTTTGAATGACTTATTTTCAACTCTTTCCATTACTTAGAGGGTATCAACAATGTTTCATTTTTCCTGAAGGTAAAAGAATAGACTACATTTTCACTTTGAAAAAGCTGTGATGGACAACATGAGAGTTGAATATTTCCTCTTGCATAAAAACAATGTCCACTTACCTGTCTTTCTCTGAGTTTTTTCTCATGCACTAGATTTTCTTATTCTATGCAATCCAAAACCTCTTGTGGAGGAGGGTGGACCTTAAATAAGGCCAGAAAATAACACAAGTCTATACTCGTCCCCCAGGCTTTTCACCCATGAAACCATCAAATTCTACACACAGAAAATATGTTGGAATATCTTCTCATCACTGATTTTAGTCTTAAGGTCAATTCTCTCTTAACTGGCATATTTGATGTGAAGAACGCGTGACTCTTGCCACAGTTCACAACACCTCTCAGCTTTCAAGAATCCAAGAACTGCTCCAGGGTCTCAGCTTGTGGAAGACATGCCCTCTCCTTGAGGGAGTGGGCATTAATATACCCGCCTGTTTCCAAAATGGCAGCTGAATCCTGTGGGATCTCACCCTTCTAAGATCTTGCTCAGTAGACTCTGCCTCACTTAAAGGGTCTGTTGGCTTTTGGTCCTACAACACCATTGAAAAGTTGCCAGCAAGAACTGCCTTTGCCACACAATCTCTTCTTACAAAGTGCTTAATTTTTACAGTCTCTTCCTTCCTCACCTGCTTTCAAGGGTTGTGATCACTGTTAATAAAATGGCCAAAAAGATGCACCCCCATGACAACCTGCAATGCAATGGTCAGTGGACAACTGGCTACTCCTAAAAAAGATTTTTTTAAGCATTACAAAGGGAAAGGTATCCCCCTTCCTATTTGTAAATGGGTTACTACCTCCTTTGAGGTGATGGCAACATATTAAGGTTTTGCAGCTGTATTTCAGTGGCTAAACATTAGGGAAAAGAATCAGTATTTGGAAGGGATGTCCTTACCGTGCCCCTCCCAAAATACTGATCCAAAACGGTTTTCTAAACCATTTCAACAATATGGAAAAACTTTTTCAAATGTTTAAATAGGCTTTTTACATAAAAAAAAAGGCTTAGCATTCTGCGAACCCTCTAATTTACTAAATCAGAGTGTTTGTGAATACTAAAACCATTACAACATGAGGCCCCATGTCTTTACAGAGACAATATCTACCATCATTATTAATAACATGTCCCAAAGTCAGTGGTTTAAGAAAACAACGGCTCCTGTGGATAAATATATTCCATTTATGATAAGTATTATGCACAATGGCAATGTGGGTGGCATGTTGGATGTCAAAGAAAGAAGCTGTCTACACACTTAGCAAGTTTGGTAGTGTATTTGCATAGTTTATATGAACATAAACAAATAAGTTTTACATAATATACAAGATATTTACATGCATGGTGTAACAAGTGATGGTGAGTCCCAAGTGAATATATCATAGAACCTGCACTACTATAGTGACAAACAAGTATATATAGAAAAAAAGGAAGGTTTCTATTTTTGGTTTGGTTTTAAAGTCAGTGGTGGCAGGTGAATTTGGACAGAGGTCGGGCAAAAATACATGTCTTTTGCTGGACCGAAGGAAAAAGTGAAGTAATCGAGCAGTATTTCTTTCTAGAAGGTTCAATTGGTGCAACCCCCCCCATTAGTGGAGAAGTGTGGCTCAATGGTTAGAACAGGCAGACCTTGATGCAGAGCTCTGGCCAGGGACCAGGGTTCGAGTCCTGCCTCGGCGGGTCTCCGGCTCATTAATTCCCCTGACTGGATATTCTCGCCTGTTCTGATCATGGGTCCCACGCTGCAACTCTGGGCAATAGCTTGCTTAGTCTCCACAACGGCCCCAAAAGCGCTGGGATGCCTGGCTGCACCTGGGGGGTGCCCAGGAGTGGACATTTCCCAGGAAAGCCAGGAAGGGTTCCTAAGCGGTATACAGACAGCACCGGGACACCTCCGGTGGAGGTAGCTGTGCGCTTTATAAATTCCGACATTTACATTTTTACCCCCAGAACATTTTAAGAAAAATTGGGCCAAATGGTGACATTTCCACATAAATTTGCTAACAATACAGAGATTCTGAAAGGGTATTAATGTAATATTCCAGTATTTTCTTGGTGCAAAGACGGGTACTTTATGTGGTGTACTGCAAGTGGCTTTGCAAGCACCCCAACCCTATTTTCTAAGTCTGCTGAAGAATGGCAAGAAATCAGAAGCCCAGAAATGCAAGCACTGTGTTACATCCTATTTTCAGTATTTTGTGAAAGTTTGCTTGTGTTGACTTTACCTTTTTACCTGTCATCATGAGTTTTTTTGGGGAGTTTTATATAGCGCGAACTAGACCAGAGACATCGGGTATCAGAGCGCTTTACATGAGCACCAGTTTAGTTTCAGACGGACACATTCATTTTTTTGTTTTTTTGTTAGGCACGGGGAGATCAAGTGATTTGCCCAGAATCACAGGATGTTGAGCGCCGTTGCTGAGACCCAAACCCGGGGCCATATTATCAAGAAAGGACGATACATTATCGACGCTTTTATCGGCAGGAAACTGCCGCTAAAACAGCGACAATGGGCTTGATAATATGCCTTTGTGAATTCCCATAGAAGCCCAGGTTAACACCAGAACCTGGGCTGCTATGGGAATTCACAAGGGCATATTATCAAGCCCAATATCGGCGCTTTAGCAGCAGTTTCCTGGCCAATAAAAGCAGCGATAATGTATCGCCCTGTTCCCCAACTTCGAGTTCGACCGCTCTAGCCGTAAGGCTTGCGCCCATTAGATGATGTCATTTCAATATTAGAATCTTGAATACAGCATGGGCGCCTGTCTCCATATTCAACTGAGTCAGACTTTTATTTGTTCCTCGGAACACACTACAATTGAGGTGACAAGTAAAACATTGGGTATAGCTGGCTTCCATTGGCTCTGCCATGAATTTGTAAGCTACGCCACGGACTGGCTGCAAAGGTAGAGTAATAACGGTTATTTGACCGCTGAGAGGAAATTGCATCAGAACGGTGTCAATCAATCAGTCCATCAATTAGGTGTTTACTCAAGTCCATCAAGCGTGGTTACTCAACCGTGAGGGTCTCAATGCACGGGGTGCTGGTGATCCGTCTGGGTGTGGAGGTTCAGTCGAGGAGCCAAGTCTTGAGGTTGTGCAATACCTGCTCCAAGTTCGACACTGTCAGGCATTGACATTATCATGTGTGATGCCTGTAATGTGCTGTGTGTGTCGCGAGGTATGGTAGACATTTTGAATCAGACCTGCCCAGTTTTCGAGAGATGTGTATTTCAGTTTAAACCTCATATGCAGATTTTTTGTGCATTGAAAGGCAGTTTTACTGTCTCCATAGGGTAGATTGTCTACTTACTCAAAGTTACTTTACATGATAGGAAATAAGATTTCTTCAGGTATGCAAATAATTTGTGCTAATTTTGTACTGCTAAGTTTAATTTTACTGTTTTGACTCTATATTCCTCATTCAATTTCAAGCTTCAAGTATAATAAGAATATTGAGTAAGACCTCATCAAAGATCAAAAATACATCTATTAATGTACAGGAATTTAAAATGTATAATAACACCAACACATTTCAATCAATATAATACAAATTCAGTTTTGTTCTAAAGTAGAGGAAGAAAACTCTAAAAAAAAAAAATATTGAAAAAAATAATTGTTCATTTGGTGACAGAGTGATTCAATATATCAAATCTTGATGGGTAGTTAAGTTAATAAGTTCCAACAAAGGTAATAGAAAATGTTGTTGAGCAATGTTATTGAGCGTCACTTAACAAAGAGCAAAGTTGAGGTGCAAGAAAAAGGTTTTGAGGGCCCATAGCACATAAATTAAATTAGCAGAATCAATTGGAGCTCAACTTCTTTTTGCTAGGCAGGAGTTCAGGGGTAGATACCCTATCTGAAGAAACAAAAGAAGGCTTTTCACATTATGACCCTGTGGTGCGGGAGCCACCGTCCTGCGGCCTGGCGAGGTTCCGGGTGCCCATGACGGGGTCCATCGGGTCAAAGGAGGCTCCCCCAACCTGGCTGGGATGAGAAGCAGGGAACGGGCCAGGTGGGGGGGTGGCTGGCTAAGTCCTTTCCACTGTGTAGTATATGATGTTTGATAAAAGAGGTATTGGTTTGCTTTCCCAAAACTATTGTGTGCTACCAGGCTACTGTAAGTTTTCAAATTTGTGTCAGTCTTGGTCATGAATATAACTTCACTTGCCCACTTGAGCTATCAAAAAGTGGAATAGCTTACCAGTCGTCCACAATTCTAGGGCAGCCTTATTACAATTAAAGCACTCTTAAGCAAAGGACACAGTTTTAGCAAACATGCTTTTTCCACCCAGTCCTTTTCTCAATCTTACATTAAGGAGAGAAACATAAAGAAAGTGCAGGTGCATGGAAGAGCTTATAACCCCAACGGATTATGCTTGTCAGTGCTTGAAAGTAGGTGCTGGTAACACCAAGTTCAAGTCTAAGAATCTATACAGGTATTGATGAACGCAAATGACAATATTTACTTAAAATCTTACCTTTATACAAATGTTAAAAAGACACAGTGCATATTCTAAAGGATATGCCAAAGTTGAAGGAATCTTTCTTCTGTATATTTCTAATAAAAAATTAAAATGTCTATTTCCCATAGCATAGTCAAAAAGCCTTGGCATGTGCCAAGGCTTTTTTCCCTACATTGGAAAAGTGCATCGTACGAGAGTGATTGCTCGTGAAGGGTTTTCCCAAATAAACATAAATATTGAAAACCTCCTCTTTGTCTTCGTCCATATACCAATTACAATTAGACCTTTCTTCTTCCTCCTGAATACTAATACCTTAGATTTAGCAACATTTAGCTTCAAAAAATGACTTTTGCCATGGGTGCATGATTCTTGCAGATTTGTTATTAAACATAAGGGGGTTAGATCAAACAGAATCATGTCATCCACAAACAAAAGAGTGTTAATTGGATAAGGAAATGGAGGGAAGTTGTTCAAAAGGCAAATTTTTCACACATAGGTGCCACCAGGGTGAAGAATTCCCAAAGGAAACGTAGAGGTGAATTAAAAAAACATATCTTGCATTTTAAAACAAATAAGTATGAATGTAAATTCCTTTTTTAATATTTTATTTTAAATGTAGAAACAAATAAAAAATATTACAGCACTATTTTGAATTAAATCTTTAATGCATGTAAATGTATTTAATGCGGTCACATTTAAAAAAAGATTTATTAAAACATCCAAATAAAGAAAAACTTAAATTTTTATTTATTATAAATTAAACATTGCTTAAAGTTGTGTAGAGAATTAGATCATTATTTTTATTAAAATAAAGTGGTTTATTTGAAAATGAAGTTGTTCAAATATTGGATAATAAGTAATATTCATTTAATGTTTTATATGGGTTCTACTTTAGGTCCCTGCCTCGATTATTTTCTATGGGTGGGTGTTGCAGTACCTGTGAGTGGCCATATGTGGAACTACCCTTTTTCCATGGCTCGGTTGAAATATATTTCCGACTGAATGGAATGGGCTTACTCTTTTGTGGGTGAGTGTTTGTATGTCTTTACCTAATCACCGACTTACCCCTTCCTTAACCCCTCCCGTTTTGTAGTCGGCTTCATTTTCCCAACACTCCCTTTAGTCCCGCCCACATTTACCATTAAGAAGTAATCTTGCATGTGTGAAGATCTCCCTTGGAGAAGATAGGAGAGGTGTAGGTTAAGCTTTCGGCCCGTAGGTTTCTGAATAGCGTTTTCCAGTAAGTTAGTAGTGCTAGTGTATTACTACTTTATGTGCTACAAAATGCAGTTTGTGTCTTGGGCCCTGTATATGTATTTGAAAAGTAGATTTTTAATGTGCTACACGTGCATTGTCAGAACTTTTACAAACAGATATTTGACAACAGTATATGAGTACAAAATTAGTTTGTTTTCAGAAAATGATAACCTGATTATTGGGGAGCAATAATGTATTCTATTCCAAACTATTTAAAAAAATAATGTTTGTATGATAATCCATGCCGAATTGGAGGTGATAAAGGCAGATATTGCAGCACAATTTTCATGATGTCAGAGAGAACAGTTGTCATTTCTTGACACGTAGAGATATTTTACCAATTCTATTGACTGGTTTTATTGACATTCTCATTTGTGTGTGACAGTCTTCTGACGCCTGGGCCGTAGAGATTAATCGACTGTATGGGATATGCATAATGTCTGAACACTTTAAGGCCTCTGTAAGGAAAACAGCCTTTACAACACGGGTATTACCACGCGCTACCATTACAACGCTGCTATTACAACGCAAGTTGTTACAACGACTTGCGCTGGAGGGCGCTGTTGGGTAGGTAATAGTTTAATTTTCTATTCCAACACCTTCCCTACTGTAACGTGGGATGGACTTGGAATAGAAAATTAAACTATTCCACTATCCATATGTAACAACTTGCATTGTAAAAATAGCGTTGTAATGGCACGCGTGGTATAAGCCCGCGTTGTAATGCCATAAAACCCTCGGTAACAATATGTGGGCAGCAGTACTTCTGCTCCTGTGAGGTGACAAGCCTTACAGGCAGCAGTACCTCTGCTCTTGTGAGGTGACAAGCCTTACAGAGACAGTGCCTCTGCTCTCGTGAGGTGACAAGCCTTACAGACAGCAGTGCCTCTGCTCTCGTGAGGTGACAAGCCTTACAGGCAGCAGTGCCTCTGCTCCTGTGAGGTGACAAGCCTTACAGGCAGCAGTGCCTCTGCTCCTGTGAGGTGACAAGCCTTACAGACAACAGTGCCTCTTCTCTCATGAGGTGACAAGCATTACAGACAGCAGTACCTTTGCTCTTGTGATGTGACAAGCCTTACAGACAGCAGCGCCTCCGCTCTCATGAGGTGACAAGCCGTACAGACAGCAGTGCCTCTGCTCTTGTGAGGTGACCAGCCTTACAGACAGCAGTGCCTCTGCTCTTGTGATGTGACAAGCCTTACAGACAACAGCGCCTCTGCTCTCGTGAGGTGACCAGCCTTACAGACAGCCGTGCCTCTGCTCTTGTGAGGTGACAAGCCTTACAGACAGCAGTGCCTCTGCTCTCGTGAGGTGACAAGCCTTACAGACAGCAGTGCCTCTGCTCTTGTGAGGTGACAAGCCTTACAGACAGCAGTGCCTCTGCTCTCGGAGGTGACAACCTTACAGACAGCAGTACTGATGTAATCCAGGAGACAGAAGTAGTAGAAGATAGGAGGTTTAATAAAGGATAACAGCTTGTACATCCACAATCTTCAGGAGACGGACTTACATTGCCTACCTCTTACATATAGAATGTACAACCAGAAAGAGTAATAACAATTCTAGAAGAACAGGAGGAAGGAATACAACACACCTTCCCCCTTTTGAAAATAAAAAAAAAAACCAAAAAAAATTAATGAACAAAATCACGCAATTTGATAGGAGAATATTTAACACGAACACTTCTCCTTAAAGCCTCATTGCCAGATTGTTCAACGACACATCCAGAGACTTCATAATCAGCATTCACATTAGAATCATCATTTAGAGTACCACAATCATTGATGGGTAAATTGACATCACTAAATTGCGAATCAACATTCTCAGTTTGAGGTAAATTGACAATCTGTGGCGAATTGACAATCTCAGTTTGTGGCTCACACCCAAAAGTGTCTAATAAGGCTGAAAAAGTTACATCATTTTCAACATTTAAGTTTGACTGCGAAGTTGGACTGGCACTTGAGCTTGACTGCGAAATTGTCTTAGGATCCATGACTTTACACAAAGAAATTCTTCTAAAATTCCAGACCTTACCACTTTCAACTCTTACAGCCTTAGTAAAAACCTCAGAAACTTTGCACGGGTCAGACCATTTATTGCCAAACGTTCTACCAAATTTTACTCGCACAAAATCACCCACTTTAATCTTTGGACTATGAGTGACAGAACCAGAACAATTCCTTTTGATCCTTTCCTGATATTCTAACACCCTGTCTTTGACTTTGAAAGGATCAAAAGAACGCTCGCAAGAGAGTTTACTTTTCCTCCACCTGGGTAAAAGTTTAGAGCCTGGCTTCCTGCCTCTTAACATCTCAAAAGGAGACAAAACCGTAACAGAATTGGAGGAAACATGATAAGACAATAAAGAGGCACGTAGTGCTTCTCTCCAATTTAAATTGCTGTTAACAGCAAGTTGGATAGACTCTTTTATCACACTATTAAAACGTTCTGTTTGACCATTGGCCTGTGGGTTATAATTTGACACCCTTTTGTGTACAATACCACATCTTTCAAGGAATGAAGAAAATTCTTTGCTAATAAACTGTGGACCATTATCTGAAACAATTTCAGCAGGAATGCCCTCTCTACAAAACACTTCATCCAAAAATTCCACAACTTGAGTAGAACCTATTTTATCCACAACTTTTAACTCTGGCCATTTGGAAAAGTAGTCAATTAAAACCAAAATAAACAAGTCTTGGTTAGGTGACAAATCAAGAGGACCAACAATATCCACTCCCAATTTTTTCCAAGGAGATGTAACAAATTCAATGGGTGAAACACCAACAGTCAGAGGTTTCACAGACGTATCACTCAAAGAACAAGGCAAACAAGAACTGACCCATTTTTCAATCATATTATCAATACCTGGCCACCAGTAGAATTCACGAATACGCCTTTTGGTACTGGACATGCCCATGTGACCTTCATGAGCCATTGAAATAATTTTCTTCCTTAAATCACAAGGAGGAACTATTTTATCACCTCTAGTTACAAAACCCTGGTCAAACATGATTTCATCCTTTATCTTATAAAAGGACAGAACATCGCCTGACAATTTCCGTTCCTCGGGCCAACCATGTTGTAAGTACGTCACTACATTAGATAAACCAGAGTCCTTAAACATGGCATTTCTCCAGTCAACTTCTGAAATAGTTCCAGACAACTTGTTGTTACCTTCACCGTTGACATCACCAATGGAAAATATAACATCTAAATCACTGTGAACACTGGAAACTTGCGAATCTAAAGTCAACCTAGACATGCAATCGGCATGTACATTCAAACGGCCAGGAAGATATTCCACTACACACTGGAATTCCTGCAGTTTTGCAGCCAAGCATGCCAAACGCGCTGTTTGAGTCCTCCCACCACCAGCCGCTAGCATGTTGATTAAAGGCTTGTGATCAGTTCGTAAACGGAATTTAGTTCCCCAAAGAAACTGTCTGAAATGTTCTACGGCCCAAGTGCAGGCCAACAATTCCTTCTCAATAGTGGAATAATTGTAATCAGCACCATGGAGAGTTCTCGAGGCATAAGAAACAACATACTCCTCACCTCTATTCTTTTGCATTAATACAGAACCCAAACCTACATTGCTTGCATCCACACATACAATACATTCTTTACCTAACTCAAAAGGTCTTAAAAATGGAGCGTTAAGAATCTCCTTTTTCAGTAGGTCAAAAGCAAATTGTTGTTCAACAGTCCATAAAAACTTTGCATCTTTTTTTAACAATAATCTCAACGAATGTACTTTTGATGAATAATCTTGTACAAATTTACTGTAAAATTCGGTAAGTCCTAAGAAAGACACAAGTTGTTCTTTACTAGAAGGTGCAGGAGCCTTAAGTATACTTTGGATATGATTGAGCTTAGGCTTAATACCTTGGGAAGAGATCTCGTGTCCAAGATATTTCACTTTACTCTGTCTAAACTTGCACTTTGAGAATTTTAAGGTTAGACCTTCGTCTTGAATCTGTTTTAGCACAGAGTTTAAATTTCTGTCATGATCTTCAAAATTCTTCCCAAAAATTAAAATATCGTCCTGAAAAGCTATAGCTCCCTCACAACCCTCAAGAACCTCTTTCATGAGTCTTTGAAAGACTAAAGCTGCACTGGCTAAACCAAAAGGCATGCAACAAAATTGAAACATACCTTCTGGTGTTATGAAGGTAGTCAAAAACTTAGACTCTTCATGCAAAAGTACTTGATGGTAAGCACTTGCCATATCTACAGTAGAGAATACACATGCACCTGAGAGGGTAGCAATCAACTCATGTATGTTGGGTAGAGGATGCCTATCAACCCAAATCTCTTGGTTTAAACTTCGAAGGTCAACACATAGCCGAAGTTCGCCGTTACTTTTAATAG
This sequence comes from Lissotriton helveticus, assembly GCF_964261635.1. NCBI lineage: Eukaryota > Metazoa > Chordata > Amphibia > Caudata > Salamandridae > Lissotriton > Lissotriton helveticus. The sequence goes on along the minus strand of NC_136059.1, from coordinate 101,873,512 downwards.
ATAAAACCACTGGCGAAACTCAAGGAGAAGATTCAACAGGTTCCACTATTTTCCTAGCCACAAGATCAGATAAAATAACTTTTAGTTTATCACGATACGCTAGAGGCACATTTCTAACTCTGTGCCTCACAGGAATAGTTCCTTCCTTGAGAATAATGCGATGTTTGAAAATCTCGAATCTACCTAACTTGTCAGTGAAAATGGCAGGAAACTTTTCCTTAATGCAATTGGTAAACTTATCAGCCTCAGGAGATACAACATACTCAGGATGTGATGCATTGGGGTCAAGTTTAATGCCTAATTCATGCTGATGAGGCCAACTGAGAATGGAAGCACCATTAGTAGCGACATAAACTTTGCCTTTAATACTCCTATCTTTAAATGTGATGTTAGCCCACATGAAACCAACCAAGTCAATTTTATGACCAGTGTAACCACCGGGCTGTACATCTGGTGGTGATAGCTTCAAAGAACCCCAAAATGTATTAAAAATATCCATGCTTATTATACTATACCATGCACACGAATCAATGAGCATGGAAATTTCATTGCCATCAATCAAGATTATATCTTTAGGAAAACCTTTGCATTTGGTGTCACCAACACACAACAAACTATTAATTCCAAGACTATCTATGGGAATAGGATCAGATTCATCATCTGTCAATAAATTCACTTATTGAGTAGACCTACACATTTTGCTAAAATGGCCTGAACGTTTGCATTTAATGCATATTTTGTTCCAAGCAGGACAACCTCTGTAGCTCCCGACATGGTCGACACCTCCACACCTGTAACAAACAATCTGATTTCTCCTTTCAAAGGGTTTAATGTCCCTTCTAAAATTCTCCTTTTGTTTATTAGGAATAAACTGTGATTTATTGGGAACAAACTGCATTTTTCTTTGATTGTAAGATTCCTTTACTACTGAAACTTCAGGAATAACTACTTTGTTTTTGCTTTCCTGACCTCTGATCTCGCTTACAAACAGTTCAGACTGTTCGATGCCTTTAGCAATGTTTAACACAGCCTTAAGGGTAGTTTCAGTTCCCATCCATAAACGTTCCTGTATTTTCTTACTCTTAGTTCTCATCATAATTTGATCTCTGAGAACCTGTTCAAAATTAATTGTTTCAAAGGCACAGGAACCAGCGAGAGTTAGCAACGCAGCTACATAGTTCTCAATTGATTCATCATCTTTTTGTGCATGGGAATACAATTTAAAACGTTCCATGACAGTATTTATCTTCCTACCAAATCTAGCACCCAATTGTTTAACAACAATATCAAATACATTTAGATCACCCGCACCTTCAATAGGAGGTACATTTTAGGAGAACAACCATCTTCTTCTACAACATCACCATACGCTAGAAATGTAGGAAACCAAAGATCCCATTCCATTTTGGGATCACCAGCTATGGGTAAAAAATGTGAAGGAGAAACAATGTTATTAGACATAGTAGAAAGTACGTTGAAATATTATATAATATGATGTAAAAGAAGAAACTTAAAATAGATACATTATACACATATGAGTAAAGAACATAAATAAACTAAAATAAAAGAGGTAGTCACCGATGTCTATCTTAGTTGAATCACAATCCACAGAAATATTTTTTATTTGCTAGTGTAGTAATCATGTAGCGTGAGCTTGTTGGTGTAGAAATCTATCTTGGTTATATCACAATCCAATCCACAGAAAATACTTTTTTATTTGCTGGCGTAGAAATCGCGATGTGAAATGTCAAATATTAAGGTTCATAAAGCCGCCGCTGCCGTGCGGATCGGCGTTGTGAAGCGTCGTCAAGGTGATTCAAAATGGCGGACAATGCGATGACGCAGGACGCTGCGTGATGCGTGATAAAGAGTCAAAGTTCGGTGTAAGCGTAGAAGACTCACCGATCGAAGACAAAAAGTAGAATGGAGATCTTGAGCGTGTGGGCTCACACGATGCCAGCAATTCAAATGTACACGCAATGCCAGAAATTCAAATGTACACCACTCGGGAGGAACAGTACTGGAAATAAGGTGGAGTCAATTTCCGAAATGAATTCTTAACAGGAAATGTTGGAGTTTCTATAATATTTAGTAGAGAGACGATGTTGGTAAAAATGAGAAAAGTTTAAGCATGAATAACATTCAAAGGTTATAAATTCACGAGGAATCAGCCGCTGGTGCAATCAAAGCACATTCATAAATAAAAAATCAGGTGCATGTGCAATCAATATACACTTAATAAAATAAATACCTTCAGGTATGCGTGAACGCTGTTTTCAATCCTTTCTCCAAATATATACTTCTTTTAAAGTAAAAAAATGAAAAGGTGGTGTTCTCAAAGTATCCCATCCTCGTCGCCAAATTTATGATGTAATCCAGGAGACAGAAGTAGTAGAAGATAGGAGGTTTGATAAAGGATAACAGCTTGTACATCCACAATCTTCAGGAGACAAACTTACTTTGCCTAACTCCTACATATAGAATGTAGAACCAGAAAGAGTCATAACAATTCTAGAAGAACAGGAGGAAGGAATACAACAAGTACCTTTGCTCTTGTGATGTGACAAGCCTTACAGACGGCAGTGTTTCTGCTCTCGTGAGGTGACAAGCCTTTCGGAAAATGATAACCTGATTTTTTGGGAGCAATAATGTATTCAATTCCAAACTATTAAAAAAATAATGTTTGTATGATAATTAGGCTGTGGGGTTTTAGGTTTAAACCTATAATAACTGATAACTGGGCGGATTTTGCATTTGTGCCCTGACGCTGTTGCGTCATTCTGCTGAGCCTTTCTTTTAATCTTCCTTCAACCCACTGCTTGCGGAACCCGCTCCGCGGGTCCCGCTGCGAGGAAGGCGGACTCCAGCTTGCACGAGGGTGAGAGAGGGAAGCAGGGCTGCGAGCTGTTGCTGGCGTAGGACTACCTGTCCCAGGAGCGCCAGCAACTTCCCCAAATCGACATCAGCTGGGGCGCTCTCCCTGCCGGCTCCTCCCTCGCATTTCGCCGCATTGAAAAGCCTTTACCTATCTACACACCGGCGGATTTTGCATTTGTGCCCTGACGCTGTTGCTTCATTCTGCTGAGCCTTTCTTTTAATCTGCCTTCAACCCACTGCTTGCGGAACCCGCTCCGCGGGTCCCGCTGCGAGGAAGGCGGACTCCAGCTTGCACGAGGGTGAGAGAGGGAAGCAGGGCTGCGAGCTGTTGCTGGCGTAGGACTACCTGTCCCAGGAGCGCCAGCAACTTCCCCAAATCGACATCAGCTGGGGCGCTCTCCCTGCCGGCTCCTCCCTCGCATTTCGCCGCATTGAAAAGCCTTTACCTATCTACACACCGGCGGATTTTGCATTTGTGCCCTGACGCTGTTGCTTCATTCTGCTGAGCCTTTCTTTTAATCTGCCTTCAACCCACTGCTTGCGGAACCCGCTCCGCGGGTCCCGCTGCGAGGAAGGCGAACTCCAGCTTGCACGAGGGTGAGAGAGGGAAGCAGGGCTGCGAGCTGTTGCTGGCGTAGGACTACCTGTCCCAGGAGCGCCAGCAACTTCCCCAAATCGACATCAGCTGGGGCGCTCTCCCTGCCGGCTCCTCCCCCCTTAGCTTCAAGAGCTTATTAGAAGTTGTAGGGCCCCGCTGCGCGGGAGCGCGCGGGAGGGCGCCGGGAGAAGCCCGGGACAAGGGCGGGCCCTCTGTGGCCCTCAGTGGCCGAGGTAGGCCGGGCTGGGCCCAGTTATTTTCTGCTACAGTTATTTATATTCTGTGCTTATTCACTTATGGGAAATACGCCTGTCTGCTGGAGAAAGTAACTTTTTAATGAGACTCTTTTGCATTTCTCTCTGCCCTCATTGTCGGACAATTTTTCTTACATCTCCTGGACTATATTTTTTATTCTAGAAGGACCATAGCACTTTGTGTTTTACTCCTCAGGAGGAATTTAAATCTTATAAAAATATTTTGTGGATACTGTTGTTTAGAATATGTTTAAAAAATTGCGGTCGGGTAGGGAAGTGGGTGGTATATCTGTTGTAAACAAAGATACTAAGCGCACCAGAAATAATTCTGTAAATAACCCCCCTTTGAAGGGCCAATGCCAACTCTCTGAATTTTGGGATTTGCCCTCCCCAAGATCGCTAATTTATCTACAAAAAAAGGCGCCTGTGCCATGGCTTTAGGGGTATATAGTCAAGCCACTATATCCCCGCTGCCCGCCCTCGTGCAGCCTGTTTTACAACAGTCTGTGTCAGTAGTGCCTTCTCCTCATGTCCTCTCGGAGGGGAATGATGAGAGTGAGTTCGCCTTCTCAGTACCTGACAGGGAATTCACTCATTTACCATCTAGTTTACCATCTGCGTCCCAAACCCCGCCGAAGGATCAGTTGGGTAGAGATTCGCTACCACTATCTATTGACTTTGACCTATGCGGCCGTTATGTGAGTACAGGGAAAGTGGAGTCTTTAACCCCTATTAAATCCTCGGGGGGTGCTACTCCATCTGGATTATTGTTGTATAGTAGCACCCCCTCGTTGAATGGTCAGGATATGTCTGATTTGTTAATCGCTTCTGGGCCCCCGGGTCTTGACCTATCAGGTATTACACGGCCAGGGGTAGCATGTGAAAAACCAATTTCCGAATCTATGATTGCTTTGGAACAATTATTAGCCTCTATTTTATCTCTTTTAGGGAAATTTGTTGGTAACTCGGATTGTATTTTGGAGTCTGTTACCCAAATACTGAAGTCCTTGTTACAAAAGCCATCTGAAACGAGAACTGTTCCCCCCATTATGACTGAACATGCTCTCTCATTGAGGGAAATAAAAGTGGCTCAAGTGGATTCTGACAAGAAAGTGGAGAATTCGGTCTTGATATCACACACAGTAGCTATGCCCCAAACTGCAGTGCCTAACTGTATTAACAACTCAGTTCTTGAGATTGTGGAGGAAGATAAATCCACAACTGGCCCTAATGCAGCTCAAGATCTTTTTCCCATCTTCATGCCTGAAAATAACAAAGAACCTATCAATGATAAACAGGAGATAAAGGTGAAAAATGGTAAACTTAGAAAGAATAAGGGGAATGGAAAGAAACCATTAAGAAAATACAAGAAGAAAAGGCAGCGTCGGATAGTTTTTCAAAATTCTCTGACCACTCTGGAGAACGAAGTAATAGTTTTAGATCCTTCTTCTATACCTATAAATGCAGATATTGATATGGAAGTGAACCCCCCCATTTCTACTTTTTTTAAGGTAGAAAGTGAATTGTGTCCGCCAACTCCTTTGGAGGGTATCTCACAAAGGGGGGGCCCCCTCCCTAGTCTCTTTCTACCAACGGCGACTGGAGGTTCCATTCAATGTCAAGCGGGGGCTCTTGATCCTTTGGCCCCTCCCTTCTTAGTTGCTGCTGAGAGGGGAGATTGCCATGTTGTGGATCGCCCCGTTATAGCTTTAAAAGCTCCAGTGGAAACTCTTGAGTTAGACTTCTTACCGCTTTTTGACGGGGACTTGCCCTTAAATAGAGCTTGGCTCCTTAAACGTTTTAATGAGATAGAAAGTCTTCGTCATATCCAAACTAGGGACATTGAGTTAGTTTCCCTATTTGGTGAAGTTAAGGTAACGAGTATAAGGGTTAAATTCTATTCACCTATCATTGTAAATTTGATACTACAGCAAGCTGAGCACTTCCAACGTACAGGTATTGATATTCTTCCAATTTTCAAGCTTGGCAATACAAACCTGTTTTCTGGGGAGGTATTCAGAGGAGAGGAGCTTAATGGTGCAACCTCTCCACTTAGAGACCTGAGGATTTGGGTATTCAAGGGAAAACACTCGGTCTCCCAAGTAAAGCCACTTCCACTGACTCAGAATTCCTCTATTTCAGAGGACAATTATCGGTGGAACTGGCTGCAAAGTGCCTTATCTACAAGAACAAAAGATAATCCCAGATTGTTCCAACATCTTTAACACCACATTAAATATCATTTCCTGGAACGTGGCAGGGATTCACAGTAGCCCAGAGAAATTTGATTTTTTATATTCCCTGGGAGCTGATGTGATCTGCTTACAGGAAACGTGGTGTATTAATACGTTGAAGGTTTCTAAGGACTATTATGTCCTGGAGGTGCCTGCTGTTCCCTCCAAGAAAGGCCATGCTAGGGGGGGCATTGCTTGTTTACTATCAAATAAAATGCAATGGAGATTTTCACACTATATTGATCCAAGCAAATTGTTCCATGCTATAACCATTGACAATTTGTATAACAATGGTATAAAGTCCCCTATTGTGATATTGAATGCTTATATTCCTCCTGAGGAGTGTTTTAATGTGATGTTAAAGCAGGTATTTCAGTATATTGTTTCAATTAAGAATGTCCTATCTCCACCGGAAATTTTGCTGGTGGGAGACCTGAATTGCAAAATCTCCAATGTTAGTTTGGAACTTTTTAGAAATAAACCTAAGGAAGAGGCTTATTTTATTCCTCAAGCACTCTTCCCTGATAAATTAGTGACAAATAAACGTGGGAAGATTTTGCTAAATGAATTAGCGGGCGTCGACGGACTCATATTAAATGGGAGATTACCGTCGGATGCGCCGGCTAAATTTACTCACAAGTCTCCCTTTGGGTCTTCTATCCTGGATTATGTGATCACGGATTATGGATTGTTTCCTTCGATTCTGGACCTTAAGGTCATAGCTACCCCTCTGAGTGATCACAGCATATTGTTTGTAAACATTTCTTTAAATCCGTTGACAATCGCACCTTGGTCTATGCTTGGTAGTGATGTGGGCTTCCATGTCTCTTCGGGTAGGTGCTTTTGGAATCCCTCAGCCATTAATGGGGTGCAGGATTTTTTATCCGATACCCTATTAGTTTTAGACGAGTGGCGTGGGAATGAAATGGTTTACTTTGCAGAATTTATGCGAAAAATTACTTCGTATGCAAAAAAAAGGCCTCGACAAAAAAACGGAGTGGTGGTCCCCAGTATCTTGCGTAGTCTGAATGGGGAAATTAACAAATTAGTCCGTGAACAATATCTCGATAGAGTTATTGATCGCGGAAAAGAAATTTCTAGACTAAAAAGAAAGAGAAGTAGACTCCGGCAAAAAATAAAAAAGGAAGGGGAGGATAAGGTATGGATTAGCCTGAGGGAAGCTGTTGTGCACGGCAGGATCAGAGAATTTTGGGCAATAATCGGTAGGGGGTGTGGCTCTAGAGTAAGCCCATCTCCTATTGCTATAGCGGAAGAGGTATGGACTACCTATATTCGGGATCTCTACTCAGGGAATGGGAGTTCAAATGAGGATATTACCAACGGTGCCACCATTGATAATGATCTGGACAGCGGTGCCACGTGTGTGGGTCTTTGTAATTACCCCGCTGAGAAAGAAATCGAGATGGCTATAAAATCTATGCGTGCCTCAGGGGCAATGGGCCCAGATGAACTCCCAATGACGGTTTTGAAATCTGATCCTGTAAGGTGGAGTAAAATCTTGTATCCGCTGTATAGAGCTTGTTTTTCGTCTAAAATGGTACCTGCCTCTTGGAGGGGAAGTATCTTGGTCCCTATTTTTAAGAAGGGTACTAGGGAGAATCCTAGTAATTACCGTCTGATTGCGCTCCTCGACTCTATCGGAAAGGTATTTGCGAAATGTATCTTAACATCACTTTCCGAGTGGGTCGAGGAGAACAATATTCTGCCAATAGAACAGACTGGTTTCCGTAGGAACCACGGTACGTTAGATAACCTTACAGCCCTTCATGTGCTTACAGATAAGTATGTTCAGGTGAGAGGAGGGGTTTTGTATGCCGCCTTTATTGATTTTTCCACAGCGTTCGACAAAGTTGATCGTGGAACGCTGTGGAGAAAATTGGCAGTGCTTGGGCTCCCTCTCTATTTGTTGGAGTTGGTGAAGGCTTTACATACAGAGACGTGGTGCAGGGTCTTGTTGGGGGGCGAAAGGGGGTTATCGGATATAATTTTAACCTCGAATGGCCTTAAACAAGGCTGTTTACTGGCACCCCTCTTGTTCTCCTTGTATACGACAGATTTACCTACCGCCTTGGCTGCCGGGAAGGGTATTGCCCCAGTGGTGGGGGGGGCACCGCTCTCCTGTATGATGTATGCCGATGATGTCCTCATCCTTGATTTAACTCCGAAGGGATTAGCCAATCGGCTTCATGCCTTGCATTCTTTTGCGGCAGCCCATGCCATGAAGATTAATATTACCAAAAGTAAAGTCATGTGTATAGCTGGCAGGAAGAGGTGCCGATCTGTAGATTATGGTTGGTTTATTGGGGACCAAAAACTGGAGGTGGTAAAATCTTATACTTTCTTAGGGAAAATTGTTACAGCTAACTTGAGTGAGAAGCTCCATATAGAGCATTGCACACGCAAAGCTATTGCCCATGGCAAAGGTTTAAATGCCCTATACCATGCAACGGGGAAACGGCACTTTCCGAGTTTATTGGAAGTATATAGATCCAAGATCCCCGCCACAATATTGTATGGTATTGAACTTATTGAGGTAAAAAAATGGGACTTTTGTCATAAGATTGAGGGGAAGCTCCTTAGATCTCTTACTTCCTTAAATACTGCGTGCTCGCTGGCAGCCTGTAGGCTCGATTTCGGGCTTAGGAGTAGTTGGGTCCAGGGACTATGTGCCCTCGTAAGATGGGTGGCTTGCCTTGCTAGAGCTGAAGGAGGGACGATGAGAGCTCTCCTCAGAAATGAATTGTTGGGTAATTTTAATGAGTTCTCTCAACTGGTTTGTAATTTTAGAAAAGCTGTAACTCTGTTAAATTTAGATGAAACAACTCTTTTCCTGTACTCTCCATTACAGTTAAAGTTGGTATTGAAAGCAGCCTCATGGGATTTATGTTTTCTATCTGATAAAAAATCTATATGTGAAAAAAGGAATGTAGTTTTTCTCCTTGATTCTTATCAGTTGAAACAACCTCAACCTTATGTTTTATGGTCCCTACCGCATGGTATACGTAGATTATGGTTTCTTCTACGCTACGACCTAATACCTCTTAATCAACTGTTATCTAAATGGAATGGTTCATCTCCTCTGTGCAACTTATGTAAAGGGAATACTCAGGACTGTATGCATGTGTTATTGATCTGCCCAGCGCTTCGTAAATTGCGCTCTAGATGGTTGAAAACTATCTGTCTTCGTCTGGGCATTGTCACATTGAATGGCTTCCTCTCTGCACTTTATTCTCCTCCTAATGAAATGTTCTGCTTTCATATTTTTAATTTCTTTAAAGGCTTCCTAATTATTTATTAATATGTTCTGGGAGATGTTTTGATATTCCGACTCTGTGTAGTTTTGGTTCATATGTTAGTATTGTACTTATTCTAGGGTTTTCAAAAGGTATATGTTTTGTGCTTGCTTTTGTGTTTCCTTTTGTAAATGTATTTGCTGTGTGTTGAAGTTTGTACACTTTTATGTGGCCCTCTTCGGAGAGCCAAATCATAATAAAATAAAAATAAAATATAATAACTGATAAAACCCCACTGAAAGAAAAATAGCCCTCACCGGTGAAAACATATAAACACTGAAAAAACACCTGCACAACCACAAACTAAATGCAATTCAAAGAAAGGAAAAAGAAAGTGGAAGAGTCATTTTGTTCTTACTGAAGGGGTCAATAAAATGTAACTTTGTTATACAAGCTAGCAGTAAGAAAGACTGGCTAACATTATTCTGCTTGAGTTTTGTTCTTTAGGGATGCCACTAAAATATTGTTTCTTCTTCCTTTTACTTTTTTCAATTTTATGGCCTTTGGTCTAAAGATGCAGGGTTTAGTTTCACGTTTTAGGTTTAGTTTAATTATTTTATAAACATGTAGAGAATCAGGACATATCAAACTCACATTTGATATTTTAGCTGCATTTGATTTTTTTACTGATAGGTAAAATGGCTAGTTTCATAAAAATCTTTCCTAATATTTGTCATCACATTTACCCACAGAGAATGGGTAAAAACCCTTAATACATCAGACCATAGTTTCTAGTGTCTCAGTATTGATAGTAGGTGAATTGCCAACACCTCAGGCTTTAAACATTCAATGCAAGGTATAGTGACAAGTATATATATCACCAAGCATCTGGGATAGTGGTGAAAACATGACACCAGACTTTTGGAAAACATGGAACGCAGTGTCTCTTGTTATGCTGTGCAAAAAAAGGTTCTTTCCAAGTTCAACAAAGATTGGAGTGATATTGTTTGTATTTGTAGTGATTCAGCTACGTATATAAAAAATGTATTACCCAAGCTGAAGTGATTCCCTGTAGGAGATCCTTGCCACTTGTTAGAGGGTATGCTGAAAGCATCTTTACAATCTTCAGAGTTAATGAGGGATGCTATTGACTTTTTAGTCCATTCTGGAGCACTGTTTTCTTATGCCCAGGAACTAAAACGCAAATATTTATCATTTCGTGCTTTATGTGGCATCAAAGAAAGAGTCATCCCAACTGTGTCCCTTAGCTGACGGTTCTCAGCCCAAGGGGCTATGAATGCTGAGAGGGCCTTTTCACAGAAGCTTACATGGGAAGGAAAGCACGAGCGCACATGACCAAAGACTCACTTAAGAAGTATTGTATGGTGTACTACAATAAGATTAATTTGCAAAAATCTCTTTGGACCTCATATACACTATACGTACACTGTCTATATACCATGTTCTTTCAGTGCAGAAAGCAAGCAACGATAAAAGCAAAACGTTCCATAAACACCGGAAAAACACTTTTTCTGTTGTTTTTAGTGGCGTGAAAATGTGTAACCACTGATAACAACTGTTTTTTAAGATATTGAAAACACTGAAAAAACCCCACCAGAATTTACCAAAAATAGAAACTGAAAACAGGACAGCCTAATGATAATCCATGCTGAAATGGAAATGATAAAGGCAGATATTGCAGCACAATTTTCATGATGTCAGAGAGAGCATTTGTCATTTCTTGACATGTAGAGATATTTTATCAATTCTATTGACTGCTTTTATTGACATTCTCATTTGTGTGTGACAGTCGTCTGACGCCCAGGCCTCTGTAACAATATGTGAGGTGACAAGCCTTACAGACAGCAGTGCCTCTGCTCTTGTGAGGTGACCAGCCGAACAGACAGCCGCACCTCTGCTCTCGTGAGGTGACAAGCCTTACAGACAACAGTGCCTCTGCTCTCATGAGGTGACAAACCTTACAGACAGCCGCACCTCTGCTCTCGTGAGGTGACAAGCCTTACAGACAGCAGTGCCTCTGCTCTTGTGAGGTGACAAGCCGTACAGAGAGCAGTACCTCTGCTCTTGTGAGGTGACAAGCCTTACAGACAGCAGTGCCTCTGCTCTCATGAGGTGACAAACCTTACAGACAGCAGTGCCTCTGCTCTCATGAGGTGACAAACCTTACAGGCAGCAGTGCCTCTGCTCTTGTGAGGTGACCAGCCTTACAGGCAGCAGTAGCTCTGCTCTCGTGAGGTGACAAGCCTTAAAGACAACAGCACCTCTGCTTTTGTGAGGTGACAAGTCTTTCAGACAGCAGTATCTTTGCTCTTGTGAGGTGACAAGCCGTACAGACAGCAGTACCTCTGCTCTCGTGAGGTGACAAACCTTACAGACCGCCGTACCTCTGCTCTCGTGAGGTGACAAGCCTTACAGACAGAAGTGCCTCTGCTCTTGTGAGATGACAAGCCTTACAGACAGCAGTGCCTCTGCTCCTGTGAGGTGACAAACCTTACAGACCGCCGTACCTCTGCTCTCGTGAGGTGACAAGCTTTACAGACAGAAGTGCCTCTGCTCTTGTGAGATGACAAGCCTTACAGACAGCAGTGCCTCTGCTCCTGTGAGGTGACAAGCCTTACAGGCAGCAGTGCCTCTGCTCTCGTGAGGTGACAAGCCTTACAGGCAGCAGTGCCTCTGCTCTTGTGAGGTGACAAGCCTTACAGACAGCAGTGCCTCTGCTCTCGTGAGGTGACAAGCCTTACAGGGAGCAGTGCCTCTGCTCTTGTGAGGTGACTAGCCTTACAGGCAGCAGTACCTCTGCTCTTGTGAGGTGACTTACCTTACAGGCAGCAGTACCTATGCTCTTGTGAGGTGACAAGCCGTACAGACAGTAGTACTTCTGCTCTCGTGAGGTGACAAACTTTACAGACAGCTGCACCTCTGCTATCGTGAGGTGACAAAACTTACAGACAGCAGTACCTCTGCTCTTTTGAGGTGACAAGCCTTACAGGCAGCAGTACCTCTGCTCTTGTGAGGTGACAAGCCTTACAGGCAGCAGTACCTCTGCTCTTGTGAGGTGACAAGCCTTACAGACAGCAGTGCCTCTGCTCTTGTGAGGTGACAAGCCTTACAGACAGCCGCACCTCTGCTCTCGTGAGGTGACAAGCCTTACAGACAGCAGTGCCTCTGCTCTTGTGAGGTGACAAACCTTACAGACAGCCGCACCTCTGCTCTCGTGAGGTGACAAGCCGTACAGACAGCCGCACCTCTGCTCTCGTGAGGTGACAAGCCTTACAGACAGCAGTGCCTCTGCTCTTGTGAGGTGACAAGCCTTACAGGCAGTAGTGCCTCTGCTCCCATGAGGTGACAAGCCTTACAGACAACAGTGCCTCTGCTCTCATGAGGTGACAAACCTTACAGACAGCCGCACCTCTGCTCTTGTGAGGTGACAAACCTTACAGACAGCAGTGCCTAGGATTGTGTGAGGTGACAAGCCTTACAGACAACAGTGCCTCTGCTCTCGTGAGGTGAGAAGCCTTACAGACAGCTGTACCTCTGCTCTTGTGAGGTGACAAGCCTTACAGACAGCAGTATCTCTGCTCTTGTGAGGTGACCAGCCGTACAGACAGCCGCACCTCTGCTCTCGTGAGGTGACAAGCCTTACAGACAACAGTGCCTCTGCTTTCGTGAGGTGACAAGCCTTACAGACAGCAGTATCTCTGCTCTTGTGAGGTGACCAGCCGTACAGACAGCCGCACCTCTGCTCTCGTGAGGTGACAAGCCTTACAGACAACAGTGCCTCTGCTCTCATGAGGTGACAAACCTTACAGACAGCCGCACCTCTGCTCTCGTGAGGTGACAAGCCTTACAGACAGCAGTGCCTCTGCTCTCATGAGGTGACAAACCTTACAAACAGCAGTGCCTCGGATCGTGTGAGGTGACAAGCCTTACAGACAACAGTTCCTCTGCTCTCGTGAGGTGACAAGCCTTACAGACAGCCGCACCTCTGCTCTCGTGAGGTGACAAGCCTTACAGACAGCAGTGCCTCTGCTCTCATGAGGTGACAAACCTTACAGACTGCAGTGCCTCGGATCGTGTGAGGTGACAAGCCTTACAGACAACAGTGCCTCTGCTCTCGTGAGGTGACAAGCCTTACAGACAGCAGTGCCTCTGCTCTTGTGAGGTGACGGCTGTAATGCCAGAAACCGGTCCCCGGAAGCTTGTTTCCTTTCCAGTGAAGAATTGGCTTGGTAGTTTGGTCTGCCCTGTTCCCATGATGCACTGGGCCAGGGACAGACTAATTTGCATATAGCCACGTTCTGAACTGGGATGGTGCAGTGAGCTAAAAAACGGTGATGGATCAAGCCCTCATCTGTTGACTGGGTAGGAGTGTTCTGATTAACTCAGATACTCTGTCCATCACCACCCCCTTTTTGAAATTATTTTGGCCACCATGAGTGTGGAAGGGTATGCTCAGACATGAGTCCCTTGCTCCATGCACCATCAGGATTCAAGCAAGCCGGGCCTAAGACGGCTGTATTGCCAGAAACCGGTCCCCGGAAGCTTGTTTCCTTTCCAGTGAAGAATTGGCTTGGTAGTTTGGTCTGCCCTGTTCCCATGATGCACTGGGCCAGGGACAGACTAATTTGCATATAGCCAGGTTCTGAACTGGGATAGTGCAGTGAGCTAAAAAACAGTGATGGATCAAGCCCTGATCTGTTGACTGGGTAGGAGTGTTCTGATTAACTCAGATACTCTGTCCATCACCACCCCCTTTTTGAAATTATTTTGGCCACCATGAGTGTGGAAGGGTATGCTCAGACATGAGTCCCTTGCTCACTGCACCATCAGGATTCAAGCAAGCCGGGCCGAAGACGGCTGTAATGCCAGAAACCGGTCCCCGGAAGCTTGTTTCCTTTCCAGTGAAGAATTGGCTTGGTAGTTTGGTCTACCCTGTTCCCATGATGCACTGGGCCAGGGACAGACTAATTTGCATATAGCCAGGTTCTAAACTGGGATGGTGCAGTGAGCTAAAAAACGGTGATGGATCAAGCCCTGATCTGTTGACTGGGTAGGAGTGTTCCGATTAACTCAGATACTCTGTCCATCACCACCCCCTTTTTGAAATTATTTAAGCCTTACAGACAGTAGTGCCTCTGCTCTCGTGAGGTGACCAACCTTACAGACAGCAGTGCCTCTGCTCTCGTGAGGTGACAAGCCGTACAGAGAGCAGTACCTCTGCTCTTGTGAGGTGACAAACCTTACAGACAGCCGCACCTCTGCTCTCGTGAGGTGACAAGCCTTACAGGCAGCCGTACCTCTTGTGAGGTGACAAACCTTACAGACAGCAATGCCTCGGATCGTGTGAGGTGACAAGCCTTATAGACAACAGTGCCTCTGCTCTCGTGAGGTGACAAGCCTTACAGACAGCAGTGGCTCGGATCGTGTGAGATGACAAGCCTTACAGACAGCAGCACCTCTGCTCTTGTGAGGTGACAAGCCTTACAGATAACAGTGCCTCTGCTCTCGTGAGGTGACAACCTTACAGACAGCAGTGCCTCTGCTCTCATGAGGTGACAAACCTTACAGACAGCAGTGCCTCGGATCATGTGAGGTGACAAGCCTTACAGACAACAGTGCCTCCGCTCTCGTGAGGTGACAAGCCTTACAGACAGCAGTGCCTCGGATCGCGTGAGGTTATGTTATGTTATGTTAATTTCGATTTATATAGCTCCAAATCATCTGACAGGTCTCTTAGCGCTTGCTTTGGGAACCCGTCCTGGCTTTCCCTGCGAGATAACCCCTACTGAGCATCCCCAAGGTGAAGACCAGGCATCCCATCGCAGTGGGGCCGTAGTGGAGATTAAGCAAGCTATTGCCCAGAGTTGCAGAGTGTGGCGCCGCGGCCAGGGCGACTGACGCTGAAATCTGGGGACCACGGTTCGATCCCCGGCTCCGGCGTCAGGTTAGCCCAGCACCATGTGACTCTGGGCAATAGCTCGCTTAATCTTCCCGACGGCCCCCAGCGCCTAGAGACCCTTACGGGTGATTGTGCGCTTTACAAATGTGGACTTTTAACCCATGATTCGAGTAGACACCGAGGGGAGAATTATCGAGTCCGTGGACATTTTGAGCTCAAGACCCTGCCGCGTCGGGAATTGAACCCTGGTCCCGGGTCTGACCTCTGCATCAGGGTCTGCCTCCTCTAACCAGTGAGCCACACTTCTCCACAAACCTTACAGACAGCAGTGCCTCTGCTCTCGTGAGGTGACAAGCCTTACAGACAACAGTGCCTCTGCTCTCGTGAGGTGACAAGCCTTACAGACAGCTTGCCAATGCTACTTGAGACTGTCATACCACGGCAAATGTTAATTCTCTCATTGCGCCTTCTGTAGAGTCGATTTTCAGCAATACATGACTTTAAAATCTGCAGAGGAGGACGTTGGGCGGAAATAAAAGGCAGTAGAACGAAGAACCTAAAGGAATTTTTTTAAACAAAAGATGGGAGGCTGTATCATATTCCAAAGCGAGAATAAATACATTGCCTACAAAACTAATTACTTTTTGGCCAATTACTGACCGCAGTTGTGCTGCTAAGTACACTTTTCGGTCTTATCTTTTTAAAAATATTTCAGGGGGAGTGAGACGTTCAGGCTCTCTTCCAAGTGCTCAATGGACATCCCATAAATGTGAACCCGGCGGCTTTGCAGTTAGTTTTGCCAAATGTCCTCTCAGATTCTATGGCAGGACGGAGGCTCCGATTATGCTTTCTCTATTTCTTTAACGAGAAAAACAGCAGCCAATCAGAATACAGTAAAGAATAAAACTACAATACCCATGAGTGCTCAGATAGTATAAATAGGGTCACAGAGGTCATAACTTCCTCTTTCTTTGCTGCTGCGCAGCCAGTTAAGTGCTTTTACTACCTTTACTTACATTTGCTCTACTGCTTTGTTGTAATTCTTGCTGTCGCTTTGTGCGCTTAATTGCCTTATTTCGCGCTTGGTCTGTTCATTTGCAGCGCGTGTGCCTGTGGCTTCCGCTGTCTTCCGCGGCTGTTTTTGGTTTGGCTTCTGCCGTTGTCTGGAGAGCATGTGTTCACCTCTCTTAGGGACGCGCGGTGTCGCGTCTTTATTTTAAGTGGAGCGGGAGATATTTGGGGGCTGGAGAGACGCGCGTGTATCGTGCGTCCCTCCTATCGGCCGGCTGCTGTTCGCGCATGCGCATCAGCGTTTGTTTTGATTTTGTGACGACGCGCATTGCTGAAGCGCTTGTCGTTCACTGAAGCATTCCTGGTTATTAGAGCTTCTTTCCTCGACGTGCCCGTTTGTTCAGCCTGCCGCTTGAGCCCCATTACGCCCCTCTTGGTTATATTAATTACAGGGGTTGTAAAATATTTGCATAGGCTCTGCCTAGAGTGGGTTGACTTGAATTTTAATGCAAGCCCTCCCTCCACTTCTTACAATTTGTACCTTGCTTGTCAGGTTGGTCTCAATTAGCTTGCATTAGGGGTTCCACTCCCCCAAATTTGGCTTTGGCCTTTCAATAACTTTGGGATTTCTTGAAATTCCTTACAGTGGGCACTATTCACTATTGACTGTTGATTATTCTTGTCGCTATGGCTGACTATTATGAGGATGATGGCTATGAGTATTATGATGAGGGGGAGCCGTCTGCATCCATGGATGACTTCATGGGTCAGGCATTATTTCAGGCGATTGCCCCTTTGAAAAAACATTTGTCTGAGTATGCTGTCCAGCAGGGCTGGTTGCCTCCTTCCTCTGGGCGCAGTAAGAAGTCGCCAAAAAACCCTCATCATTCCGACTTTGCTAAGTTGGCAAAAACTTTATCTTCTGCTCCGAAGGCTAAGAAGCGTTCTGCTCCGCCACGTGACTCTCCGTCTTCGGATTCAGACACCGGTTCTTCTTCCACATCCTCTTCATTTGAACCTGCAAAGCCACCTCCTTCCAAAAAGGTTAGGAAGGAACATTTTGTGGATGCCCCTTCGATTCCTCAAGTTTTGACTTTTGATCCATCGCATATCGTACATCCGAACTCTACCTCATGGCTGCCCTCCCCTGAGGTGGCAACCTATGTCCAGGACCACATTCGCACCCCTTTTGAGAAAGAGGTGCGGGCGCGTTTGCGCTCTGAGTGCCCTCACCCAGATCTCTCAAACAAGCTGGTGCTTACTCCTGAGGTGGATCCGACGATGATCACCTACATGAAGAAATATGCGAAAGATCCTACTAAGGGTTTGGATCGTTCTTGGCGTTCATGCCAAGATAAACTTCTGGATATGTTGGGACCTCTGACAAAAATTTTGGATATGGCCTACCGAGCCAAGGAATCGGGAGCGATGATTGACCCCGACGAACTGGTTGGCTGGTCCCAACGCGCAGTTTGCATTCCGGGGAATGCGAATTGCGCTCTGTCTTCAGAACGTCGCCGTTCTATCCTTATGAAGCTGGATGCCAGGTTGACTGATCTGGCCTCTTTAGAATCAGGGCCCCAGGCTCAGGGCTTGCTTTTCGGAGCTCCTTTTCTGAAGGAGTTAACGAAGTTTGTCTCCACTTTCAGTGGGTTGGATAAGGCCCAGGCCAACCTCCGTAGAGCTTTTCGTCCACTTTTTGGCAGGGCCGGACGAAGGGGATGAACGTCCGGCCGTGGAGCGGATCAGGCCTCGCAGCGAGGCAATAAGTCCCAGCGTGGAAATCAGACATATTCCGGCAACAAGTCTAATTTCTATCCCTCCAAGAAGGGTAGAGGAAATTACGGAAAAGGTGGTTACACCGTAACCAGGGAGGACGACAAAATTCCACCTCAGGTGAGCTTGATTCTCACTTCCAATGTGATTTTGGGGGGCAGGGTGCAATCTTTGCTCCACAATTGGCAATTGCTCTCGAGCGATGCCTGGGTGCTGGAGACGGTACAGGGGTACAAGATAGAGTTTTACTCTCGCCCTCGCCAGCATCTTCGGCCGCGTCCTCTTGTTTTTTCCCAACAAGATCAAGAGGTTATCTCCGCAGAGATCGCCTCCCTTCTGGCCAAAGGGGCCATTGTGCCCAAGACTCCACATCCCAGGGGTTTCGTCAGCAATGTGTTTCTCGTAGAGAAAAAAGGGGGCGGGTCTCGTTTGGTCCTCAATTTCAACGGCGGAGTGGTATACCGCCATTTCAAGATGGAGGGCATCCATCTTCTACGAGACTTGCTTCGAGAGGGCGACTGGATGGTTCGTCTAGTTCTCAAAGATGCTTATCTCTCGGTGCCAATTTTTGCCCCTCATCGTCGTTATCTACAATTTCAATGGCTAGGAAATTGGTACGAATACAAGGTGCTTCCTTTCGGCCTTTCTTCAGCTCCGTGGTGTTTCACGAAGCTTCTTCGTCCTGTGATGGAATCTCTGAGGTCGCGCGGAGTCCGTCTCTTTGTTTATCTGGACGATGTCCTTCTCTTGGCGCAGTGTCCTCTCCTTCTGCGTTCTCATTTGCAATGGTCCATCGATCTGTTACAGTCTTTGGGTTTCCTGGTGAATCCTCTAAAATCCGACTTTATTCCGTCCCAGTCGATGGATTTCCTGGACTTTCGGATAGACTCTGTCTCCTGCCAACTGCTTCTTCCCGGACAAAAAAAATCAGGTCCATCAAGAGGGACTTGCGTCTGCTTCTAGCCGAACAGACTGTTTCCTTGCGATCAGTGGCTCGTATTGTGGGCCTTCTGTCCTCTTCCATCTAGGCGATCTTTCCGGGTCCTCTGCATTATCGGGCGCTTAAGCGTCTCAAGATCAGACATCTTCAGAAGGGTCTGCGGTATTCCGATCATGTTCCCGTGTTGGAGGATGCTCGCACGGAAATGATGTGGTGGCTAGACCACATGGATCACTGAAATAATATCGAGGGACAGAATATCGACCATCAAAAATATCGTTGACAAAATATCGACAGTCAAAATATCGAGTTTCTATCTACAAACAGGTAAGTACAAAAATATTGAGTTAAAAATATCGTTTACAAAAATATAGTTGTAAAAAATATCGTATTTACTAAAAACAGTGTTAAATTAAATTAATATTAATAATTAATTACTAAAATATACTTAAAATTACTTAAATTAACTTATAATAATTAAATAATTAATGAAAGTTAAATAAATATTTTTTAATTTCATATTTATTAAAACATATATATATAGTAACAAAATATAATAAAATAATACCCAAAAACTGAAAACTGACCCTGAACCCTAAAAATACCCCTTTACCCAAAAACCCAAAACTGACCCTGAACCCTAAAAATACCCCTTTACCCAAAAACTGAAAACTGACCCTAAACCCTAAAAATACCCCTTTACCCAAAAACTGAAAACTGACCCTGAACCCTAAAAATACCCCTTTACCCAAAAACTGAAAACTGACCCTGAACCCTAAAAATACCCCTTTACCCAAAAACCCCAAACTGACCCTGAACCCTAAAAATACCCCTTTACCCAAAACTGACCCTGAACCCTAAAAATAAAAACAATTTTTTTAACTATCTATATTATATACTTACATATTTTCACTTTCTATATTATTTACAGTCGATATTACTTCACTTACCTTAAAAACGATATTTTGGATGTCTATATTCTGTCCTGTCGATATTTTGTCCAAACGATATTTTTGACTCGATATTCTGTCCAAACGATATTTTGGAGTAGATATTATGTCTGTGCACCAGACCACATGGAGTCCTGGAACGGCCGGGCGCTGTTTGGGAGGACTCCCGATGTAGTGATCGAGTCCGATGCCAGCCTTTGGGGTTGGGGAGCCCGATGCGGTTTGGTGACAACGGGGGGTCGTTGGTCACAGGAGGAGCTGTCTTTACATATCAATTGCATGGAACTTCTAGCGGGTTCCTTCGCGATTCGGTGCCTGTCCCCTCAGCAGACGAATTGCTGCATTCTTCTCAGGATGGACAATATTTCTGCAGTCCGTTATGTGAACAAACTGGGGGGTACCAGGTCCAGGCTTCTTTCAGAGATTGCGAAAGACTTTTGGCACCTGTGTCTGCAACGCAGGATCACTATTATTGCAGAATACCTGCCGGGTTCTTGCAGTCAGATTGCGGACTGGCACTCACGACATCTCCGCGACTTCAGCGATTGGAGGCTTCATCCTTGGGTCTTTCGGAGATTGACTCTCATCTGGGGGTCTTGTCATCTGGATCTGTTTGCTTCCCGTCTGAATGCCCAGCATCCCCAATTCTTCAGCTGGCGCCTGGATCCGGAAGCCCTGGCTACGGATGCCTTTCTCCAGCCCTGGCCTCCGCTTCTGTGCTATGTGTTTCCCCCATTCATGATGATTCCCCGGGTTCTTGCCCGGGTGCGTCAGTTCTCGTCGGAACTCATTCTGATCACCCCTCTTTGGAGGGCCCAAGCGTGGTTTCCAGTTCTTCTGGCGATGAGTTGCTCGACGCCGTTCATCCTTCCACACAGGTGGAACCTGCTTTTGGACCCTCTTCACAATCCTCATCCTCTGGTTTTGTCGGGTCAGCTCCTGTTGGTGGCTTGGAGGATTTCGGGGGACGCTGGCAGGTCCCGGGATTATCGGGAGACGCTACCCGATTTATCAATGAGGCTTGGGCTCCCAACACATGAAAGCGTTATGCGTCCTCTTGGAAACCCTGGTGTGCTTGGTGCGCACACCGGTCAGTGGATCCCGTTTCAGCAGATCTCGCTATGATTAGTAATTTTTTGGCTTCTATGGCCTCTTCGGGTCTGGCCTATAGGACTGTAAACAATTTCCGTTCTGCCATTTCGGCAGGTCATGTTCCTATTGATGGCAAACCTGCGGGAGAACATCCCTTGATTTCTAAATTGCTGAAGGGCATTAGGATGGTAAAACCTCCTTGTCCCAAGTATGTTGCTTTATGGGATGTGTCTGTGGTTTTGCGTTTTCTTTCGTCTTGGCCCTCCAATTCGTTCTTGACCCGTAAACAGCTTTCAGCCAAGCTGACTATGCTTCTGTGTTTGATCTCATGTAAACGGGTTTCTGACGTGCGCGCTTTAGATCTCGTTGGTCGCACTTATACCCCAGAGGGTGTCACTTTTATTATTTCTAGACGGATGAAATGTAATACCTCTTCCATTTCGTATCCCTCTTTTCCTCACAATCCTCACTTGTGTGTAGTTCAGTGTCTCAGGGATTACGAGGTAAGCACTGCATCTTTACGACATGACTTACAAGGTCAACTTCTTATTGCTTTGCAAAAGCCTTTCAGGTCTGTTACTCCTGCTACTCTGGCTGCTGCAAGATGTCCCAGCCGGCCCTGGCCATTCTCACCTGCAGGGCACACGCTTTCCTGGGCAGCCCCCACCTTCTTTCCTCCAGGCCCCTCACACTTCAAAACCTGTGCTCTCCTACACCTCCACAGCAAACACCCGGGCCTGTAGTGTATGCCAGCCCGTTCTCGTCTGCAGGCACATGCGTTGCAGATCAGACCCTCCTCTTTGCCCCCAAACTCCCCAACCTGTTTAGTCCCACCAGGCACCACTCTGGGCAAAGATTTCACCTCGTTAACTAATGTCAGATTAGTACCGAACTAAAGCAAACAGCAATTGCCGTGCGTACAGGATCTTCATTCTGTGTGAGCACCAGCTGAGCCGCAGGAGGTTTGGGATCAAAAGGCGCGCGAGTTGAGCATATTTGAACTAAAGGCGGCGGCGACCGAAATGCTCGAGGGGGTGGAGGGGGTGGGGTGGGGGGGGGGGGGATCGCGACCTGAATACTAATTTACCAGCATTAAAAATTATAAAAGTAAACGTGCCTGAGGGCTATGAATCTAGGATGCCACCTCCGCTCTGGCCTGTTATGGTGGGTCCGCGACACTTGTTCCTGCTGCAGGAAGCAACCAGCAGGCAGCTTCCCCCCCCTACGCAACGCAAGGGAAGCAGCGCTGACCAATCACGGAGTTCATAGAGCAGGGCTAAAACTGCCCATAATGAGACCCGGCTCCCAGGGTCTCTGCCTGTGTAAGTGCAAGGAGAGGAGGAGGGGGGAAGGGGCTACTGCGTCTGTGCGCATGCGTGGGCAAGTCAAAATAAATGACTTGTCCTCAATGCGCACACACTTCTGCTGCCCCCTGCCCTCCCTGCCACGCTGCTCTGCTATCTGCTAGCCCAGCCTGCCGGCTGCCACTCACTGCTGCAGGCCCGCCCCCCACACCCCCTTCCGCGATGACGTCACTATAGTTAGTGACTCCGACCTACGGCGACCTCAAGGCTCAATAATTATCATGACTCTGTAATTAAATTGGGATGTATTTATGCAGCGGTCGTCCATGGCTAGTGGGGCAACGCCCCAACGCCCCCAATGGACGAACCGCCACTGCTCTGGCACGTTGGCTTCGTTGGCTCATGCAGGAGGCGGGCATTGACATCTCCGTGTTTGGTGCTCACTCCGCTAGGGGAGCTATGGCTTCAAAGGCTTTTTCAATGGGTGCCTCCCTTCATGACATCATGAGGGCTGCGGATTGGTCCTCTGAATCTGTGTTCAAGAGTTTTTACTTTAAACCAATTGTTGATGTTGCATCTGTTGTGGTGGACCATCTTTAAACAAGCATAATCGGAGCCTCCGTCCTGCCATAGAATTAAAAATTTGCTAACATTCGTGCCAAGAATTTTCAATTCTATTAAGAACAGGAGGCGAGGACTATCCCACCCTTGCTATTCTACCTGATATTGCATTGTTCTACACTGTTCTGATTTGACTGGTTTCTGTCTTATTATGCAATGTTTATGCAATATGTCCCGCCCTCTCATGTTTTTTGCATTCATTGAGTTGTGGGTGTAGGTATTACGACTTTGTTTACTGTTTCAGGTTCCAACCTCAAATGAACATTGGATCCGGCGTCTGCAGCTGTTGCTGTGGTTTGTCCCTCTGGTCCTTGGATTTGCCTGTTTGCTTGCCTTGTGGATGTCCTGCGGCCAGATGTTCTTCATGGATCCTTGGTTTTTTCTTCTACGTTTTTGACTTTCATTACTTAATTGTTATGGACAAAGAAAGAGGAAGTTATGACCTCTGTGACCCTATTTATACTATCTGAGCACTCATGGGTATTGTAGTTTTCTTCTTTACTGTATTCTGATTGGCTGCTGTTTTTCTCAGTAAAGAAATAGAGAAAGCATAATCCTCGCCTCCTGTCCTTATTAGAATTGAAAATTCTTGGCACGATTGTTATCAAATTTGTAATCCTTTGTTTTCTTTAGCTCTCTCCCATTTCTAGGTTTGCTCAGAACCAGACAACTACATCCGGTGATGTGCTGAGCCAGCTTTGACCCTGAGTACTACTTCCTGTTTATAACTTCCCTTCACGAACATGAGAGCACATGCTACCACCCTTAGCTGCACGTGTGCATCATGCAGACAGCATGACCTAGCTGCAGGGCGACACAATCATGTCTGACATATATGTTCAACAAAATATTCCCAAAAACTAGCGGTGTTGATGTGTTTCCATCTACAAAGTTATGCAAAATGAGCATTTTCATGACGTTTACTGCAAAAAATAACGATTCTGCCGGAGATATTTCACAGTAATACTTTTTGTGGGAGGTTGCCACAGTAAAATTAGATCTTACACTCGCGAACACAGTGGCAGGGTATATAATGCTGCACCAACTACCAGTGTTTGTCCAAAATAATATTCAAAGCAGCTTACAGTAATTTATAATACAGTTGTTAACAAAAAATGCCCACCTCTCAGAAATCAGCCACCATTAATGGTTTCAAATATAATCTATACACACAAAGAGTGATAGAGGCATTATTGTAAAAAACAACACTTTTAAGTTTTAATACCAGAAACACAGAAAAGAAACGATGACAGAAATAAATGCTTGTTCTCTAGCTGCTGCGATGAATTCTTTTATTCATTTGTTTTACACATAACAGCCAACACGTTTCACCCTTGCGGGCTTCTTCAGGGCTATGATGCAATCCGCTACATGGAGAGTATTGACCCAGGTAAGTAGATGATATCTCCAATGGATATTCGATTAAAAAGTCTGAATCAGTGAGTTCAGGAATACCCGCACAGAATGTAAGTCAGTTAATCAAGTGTACAGGGTTCACACTGACTGCAGTATAGCACCAAGACGCGTAGTGTATTGCGCTACGTCACAGGCCTGTGCAGCGGCACACAAAGGAAATCTTATCCCATCAGTGTTGGAAGTGACAAGCATTTATTTCTGTCATCGTTTCTTTTCTGTGTTTCTGGGATTGAACCCTAAAAGTTTTTTTTTTACAATAATGCCTCTCTCACTCTTTGTGTATAAAATTAGATCTTGCTGGATTATTCACCTGCATCTTTGCAAATAAGACACAAAAAGTGGCATTGAACCTAATTCTCATTGGCCGCACTATTTATCTGCCCACCTAACCATTGCTGGTTTTATTTATTCATTTTAGTACTTATTATAGTGCAATTCAAACCCTGAATACCAGGTGCAACAGGCCTCTGTGTCTGTTGCATCCGTCTTTTGTCCCATGGGGCACTTACGGAAGATGCCCCAGATACCTGTGCAGCACCTCCTGAATTACAAATAGTGTAGGCAGATATGTTGCACGTGTGCAGTCCCAAGGGAGTATACGCTCATGTGGAAGGTGATGTGTCTCAGAGGGCGTGGCAAGGGCACCATGGGCCCTAATGCAAGTAAGGAAAATGGGCCCTAGACTGCTGGTTGGTTAATGAAATATAGCAATAACTAAGGTGAAGTGGACCCCTGGGGCCTCTGGGCCCTGGTGTTTGTGCACCTGCTGCACCACTGATAGCTGCACACATTGCATGCTGGATGCAAGTGAGGGAACACATTTGCCCCTGCACCCATGCTGTATTACAAACTTAGGGGCAGGGCTAACTAATTGAGCGCCATATTTGATGTATCGCGCAGCCAGATCACCCACTGTGGAAGCCCTGGGGGAGATCGTGGAGTGGTCGAGGGGGCACTATCTATCCCTCACAGGCAGGTGCAGTCACACATTGCAGAAACCTTCAGGGCAAACCCCTGTCCCTCCTAAACATGCTAGCGGCCTCTTTTGCATTGAATTAGAGACCGGCTATTTGACTGCAGACGTCCGCCCCTAGTTCGTTCCATGCAGTACTATCCTGAGTGTAGGTGAGGACTTGTGCATAAACATTTTGGGTCTTATTTATGAGTTTTGTGACGCAGGGGAGTGCAGCAAGTTACCTTGCTACACTGCCCTGTGTCACAGGGAAAGAGCAGGAATGCGCTATATTTATCGACTGTGGTGCATTCCTGTCCTTCAACCTGCGCTGGTGCTGTTTTGGCAGCCTAGCAGCAACGCAGGCTTCTCCGCACCATGGTGCAAGGGTGCCTGTGTTGTTGGTAGGATCGTTTTTGTGCCAGAAGGGATACCTTTATCTCAAAAACAATCCTGAGGGGCTTTTTCCTCTTTCTACAAACACGAAGCATCGAGCAGCAATGAAGATATTTCTCCTTGTTACGCCGCTCTGGGGAGGGCGTATCGTTTTGGTCTATTCCCTGGTTTACCAGATTTGGGAAGTCTGGGAATGCGTCAAAACCATGGGAGTTGCCTGGTATCACCCACACCACGCCGATGAAACACCTCCCTTGCACAGAGTAATGCAACACAGCGATTTGTGCTATGTTGTGTTACTTCATATTTTTGAAGCCAGTCAAAGCCACGCAAAGTGGTTTTGCGTGGCTTCGAAAATATGACTTAGAGGTTTGCGTCACGCATGTTCCACGATGCGTGGTGCAAGCATGACTCAAAGGTCTCATAAATATGCCCCTGTGTGTATAATATGACACACTGTCCCTGTTTCCGCCGGGTGTACCCAAATGAGGGTACAGCCGGTACACAGGGGGGCAGTGCACTATTGGTCATGTTACAGCTAATAGGATCTGACCGTGCACAAGTACAGGTCTAATAATGAGAGTGAAATCCATTTGAGTCATTAGAACATTAGAATGTTGGGAGCTCCATTGAAAACAATTGAGTGTTCCGGGCTCCTAATGGCTGGTAGAAGCCCGGAGCTCCAACTTTCCAATGTTTCTTTGTTCACAGCTCTGGCTGTGAACAAAGGCTTCAAGGACCCTGAGGGGATTCCAATCCCCTCGCGCTCCCAAAAGGCAGTGTTTTTTTTGTTGGAACATTCTGTCCTCTAGTGATGTTCTAATAGCCTCAAAGCCCTTCGTAGCTGGGCTGTACCGCTATTAAAGTCCCTCTCCCTTGTTAAAGGCCCTCGCCTTCGGCTCGGGGCCTTTAACGCTGGAGAGGGCCTTTAATAGCCGGTATAGCGCTCTACGGCGGGCTATAAGGCTATATTACATCTATCTAGTGAAGAAATATTCTTTCACTTGGAGGAGAGGGGGTAGAGTTACTGAGATGAGAGTAATGTGAAGATAACACAAGGTCCTGAGGTAACAGGCTGGATCCTCACAAGAATCAAGTGATGGCAGCTCCTAAGTGATGGAGGAGACAGGTCCCCCCGATAGCAACAATTTCACATCCTTGACAGATTACAGGTCACCGCGGTCCACGTTTCCCTGCGTCTCATGCATTTTCATCAGACATCCTGGCCCCCTGCTGTGAATTAAAAGGCAGCCTGAGACATGCCGCCTCTCACAGCTTGACAAGGAATACATTAGCATGCAAAGTAAAGAGGCAAAGGGAACACGGGGAGGGATGAGGGGGTGTGGGGTGGGGGGAGCACCTGCCTGAAACTATTAGCCCCACGTGTCCGACGCCGGCTTCACTCATCGAATCAATGCGGGGACTGCAAAGCTGTCACATTACCCAGAGAGTGTCATCATTAAGCCGGGCTCAGCACCGAGTGGGCTACTTTGGATGCATTTGCCAGGTTTATGCAGCGGGATGCCAAATAACAGGGAGCCGGGAAGCTAAATGAGGCGCCTCGGTGTATGCGAAGGCGTAGTGTGCTGAGAGACCCCCCCTTCGTTGCATCAACAGGCGCCTTCCCCATCCCCCGTCTCAGCGACTCTGGAGAGAGTGCACGGGGAACAGACGCGCTTCCAAAAAATGTTGGAGGTGCTGAGCAGCAGGCGCAGCAAGAGGAATACGGATTGTTGGCCTCATTTATGAAGAATTGGCATAAGGCAGCGCATGGGCATCATTTAGAGGTCACCAGGGGTCACAGTTGCGACCCCTCGCTTGTCCCTTACAACCCTGCCACTGCCTTTGTGACCCCTGGCCTCAAAGGTGACAGAATCCATTCCAAGAACACATGGGCGTCTTGCATCATCAGAGTCAGGCTATAACCACGTTTTCCGCTAATTTTGATTACATAAATAGTGAATAATGTATTATTCACTATTAGTGTAATAAAAAGTGGGGCAGCCAGATCTGGACCTTCACTGGCATCTTAGATAAGATACATACATTGGTTTTAATGAATGTTGTGTGCATGCATGTGGGTGAGAGTGAGTGTGGGTGAGAGAGCGTGCATATGAGTGGGCATGTATGTTTGTATATGGGATCGTGGTTGTGCTTGTGTGTGTGTGTCAAAATGAGTGAGTAAGTATAAGCAGTGGCGGCTGGTGACATTTGAAAGTGGTGAGCATAAAGTTGTTCTATGAGTCCCCTGTGGCAAGCGAGCGTATCGAGTGAGCCTGACCGTCAAAAGAGGGGTTCGAATGGGGTATGGCGGATTCTGACCCCTGAATTTTTTTAAAAGATAGTCGGCAATTGGTGCATTTTTATGCAAATTTGAGAAAGCAAGAAGATTAATAAAGCAATTGTGAAACTGATGCTATGGATTCAATAAAGAGATTTCATTTGATGATGACTTAGGAGTTACTGCATGAGTGCCTGTACAAATGTAGGGGCTATTGCTATGCATAATGGATATGTGCTGTGTGTTAATGACAGTGCGCTATGCTGCTGCACCATCCGTTAGTACAATATTTGTGACAGTGTGGCCCAAATGCACCACCAACAACAATCCTGCACTCTTACCACATTCATGCTACATGAGTGAGGCCTGTACTATTGCCTGAACCACTACAGATGTATTGAGTTTTTCACTCAGGCAGCGACACATGCGAGCAGTTCAACACAGTCAGCCAGCCACAGAACAAACTCCAATACATTGTTTGCCTCATTATAAATAATATCAATTTTCCACCGCGCTGTGGCCACCGAGATAGATGGATGCTAGCGCGCGCTTCTCCTGAGCGCGCTCGTGTGTGCCTAGGTTCCCAAGTGCGGATGAATGCGTGTGCTCCTTGCTGTACACCGTGTAATGCACATATGTTTCTTACTGAGTGCACTTTTCCCTGAGCCTGCAGCACAGCCCTGTGTTCTCGAGTGCTGGACGAGTGCACAATCATGCCTGTCAGATGGGAACTAGGGCCTGGTTCTCTTCCTTTCACTTTTTAGTGTTTCCTCCTCCCTGGCTGATGAAGTGCCTACTTTCAGGCGCTATGACTTTCATTAGCTGCAGGTAAAGCTGTGAGGGGGTTAGATGTAATCTTAACCAGGGAGTAAAAGATGGGAAGGGCAGACAACACTCCTAGCACGTCCCACGCACTCAGCCTTTTGCTCTTCTGATGTCACCTCACCCCAGTGCTTCATTTGTAAAATATTAGGTGCCAGGGCTCTGACCAGGAGGCCACTGCAGACTGCACTACCCATCGCCCTTTTCATCGTTGCCAAATCAACTACTTACCATCTCTCTCACATGTAAATGCGAATGTTCAGATTATTCCCGGCCCCCAAAGCTAAAGGAATGGCTGGGGAGGTAGGAGTTAGCAATTTTAATGTATATTGTATTCCTAAACAACTGTTGTTCTGCTCATCTCTAAATTAGATGAGCAGCGCCACCATGTGGTAGATTGTTCAAAGGATGGTGTTAACAATTAGGTGCCGAGCACTGGAAACCAAGTAAGTGCCGGTGCTGAGCACCTGAAAGCACCAGCTCAAATTAAGCACTGCCCCACCCCCATCGTTCGGCTGTTCTTTTTATCTCCAACAAGAGTGTGGTAAAACAAACGCTTTAGCGGCATCAAAACCAGGCTGCCACATCACTGCCCAGCCTCATCTCTTGGACCTGGAGGGTTGATTAGTGTTTTGTTCTGTGAAAGGCTGCGCGTGAAAGACAGGGCAGGGAGGGGCTGAACACCTCTTAGCAAACAATTGATAATCATTTAGTCTGCATGATTTAAACAGGATCAGATTGCATGTAGATGCGCCCAGACACTGGAACTCCAGACTAATGGGGTCTGCCCTAAAGTGATCCTAATCAAAAGCTAGTACTACAAGTAATGTGAATCGGACAAAATAAATGGGTAAGGAAGGAAATACAAGAACCCGTGCCTGGTCTACATACTGCTGGTGCTACTAAAACCCAGGCAGCGCCACATGCTAGATCAATTAGCGACTGAAAAGAAATCAAATTAATCCCCGTAACTTGTTGTGTGTCTGTCTGCCATGTAACAAATAAATGTAAGCAATAACAAACTAAGCTCCATCCTAAAAAGGGCCCGGGACACATTTAGAAGTACTCAGGGCCCAAACTTTCTATCCCTACAACAGCTATGTGTAGGTATGTATGCGTGCCAGCAGTAACGCCCGTATCCAGAGACTGATTGTACGGTAATTGCATTCACCCTGAATTTCGGCATCCGACAACGTATTTAGCAGCCTTGACATACCATGCATGGCCTTTTTTTTCTGTACTAAGGAAAACAGAGCATGGATAGTTCATCTATTTTTGCTAACATGTAGTGCAGGGGTCTCCAACTTTTTCTGTAATAAGAGCTACTTATGTTCAATGAAAGTCATTCTGAGCTACTATTAATAAAAGTGTTGTATTAGTGACCACATCAGACAAGATTTCATTAGTAGCCACAATATGCAAGATTACCTGCAGTGATCAGGCAGGATAGTCAGTAGTAATGCAAAAAAGCTTTATTAATTTGGAATGCTTTTACCAGGGTAATACAGAACAGCGGGGCATATTACCAAGCAATAGCGATAATTATCGCTATGCATGGTTAGCGGCTATAATTATATCGCCGCGCTCCGACGATTTTTACCGCTGAGATACCTTGATATTATCAACGTTTATCTCGAAAGCAGTAAAAATCGGCCAAAATGCATGAATATCGCTGTTAAGTCAGCGATATTCATGCATTACCGAGCAAATGCTCTTAGCCATGTTATCCACCTACCATTGGATAACATGGCTAAGAACTGCTCTGGGCAGGCGTTAGCTTTTGGAGATAATCGCGCTTAGCGCGATTATTTCCAAAAGTAGGTAATAGGAGTTAGCGATGTTAGAGACTGTTTCCAGTCGCTAACATCTTGGCACGCCCACTTGCATGTCATTAGCGATAAATATCACTCACATGCAAAGTGGGCCCCAAGATGATCGCAATCTCCTACTAGCTGTCGCTAACTGGTGTTAGCGACAGCTAGGTAATAGGGCGATAAAATTATTGCAGCTTTAGCGGGAAAAATTCCCGCTAAAGCGGCGATAAGGCCCTTGGTAATATGCCCCAGCATTAGCTGCAATCCCCGTGGCACCAAGGTAATAATAGACGTAATAAGTCTCCCCGAAGCTCCATAATGTAACAATGAAATACCAGCTTTAAATATACTTTGAAAAGCCGACTATTTTTCTCCAAAGACCAGCTTAGGAGTTTTGAAAAAAAGCACAGCTGCCTTTCTTGTATACACTTTTCGCTTTTGTTGTACAAATATTAATTAAGACAAGAAAAAGCTTCTAATTTAGTAGTCTGGCTGCACAGAGGAGAGCTACTTAGATGTAGTAGGAGAGCTACCAGTAGCTCATGAGCTACTCATTGGAGAAGCCTGATGAAGAGCGAAGAACAGAAGAGTCGGACTATAAGTAAACAAAAATTCGACTGAAGGACGGCACACCAGGGGCCTCATTTATGAAAAGTGAAGCAGCGATGCGTCACTTTTCACTGCGCCCTCCTTGCGAGACCAGTGATGCGTCATATTTACAGTATGACGCATCATGGCGCAAGGAGTTACAGATACGTCAGTATTTCTGACGTATCTGTATGGCGCAAAAGTGACGCATTGCTGGAGTGTGTCACAAAAGTGACGCAACTCCAGCAATGTGTCCTTTCACATGGGGCAAGCCCCATGTGAAAGGGCCTGCGTCAGTCTTATGCCTGCTGTGAGGCAATTGACGCATTTGTGTCCTAGAAGTGGCGCAGTGAAATCTTATAGATTTCACTGTGTCATTTCTATGACCCTGTCTTGCGTCAGAACGCCCCCCCTGCATACATTATACCTGGCGTAGGTATAATGTAGCGCAGGGGTTTACAAAGTGACGCACCTACCTAGATGCGTCACTTTGTAAATATGGTGCAACAAGGCATATTTTTTACGCTGCCGGTGTGTCACAAAAAGTGACGCACCGGCGGCGTAAAAGTGACGGATTTTGTATTTGCATGCTAACAAAATAAAGACGTGGCTGATGATTAGGATGTTGGTCACTTCTTTGGCTGATCTGCAGCCAGCATCGGTAATAATACACAGTGCTGGCTCGTGTCACCATTTTATGAATATCAAATGAACTGCATCACATGTGGTAGCGGCAATATAAGACACGCACGGTCTGCAGGTTTGAATACTGGGTTACAAATTCACGGCACGTCCCCCATCCCACCCATCCCCCATCGTACTTCTCGGCTGTTCTTTCTGACTTTCTTCTCCAGAACAACTAGTCAACAACTCAACACAGTAACAACGCCTGTTGCAAGGGCTGCTAGTCAGGGCTTTAAGTGGGATGAAAAAATTGGGGGGGTCTCTCAAAGGGGCGTGGCCAGTGTAATTAGGGGCGTGGCTTTAAAACACTAACGCTAAAAATATGTGTTTACCATAGTGTGCCGCCGGACTTGTATTTTGCTGTTTCTGTCAATGCATCCAGATATGTGATACAACAAGTAACATCATACCTACAACAATGGTTCTCAGTTGCATAAGGTAAATAAGCTGCAACTATGGCTTGTATCTAATATTGAAAAAGCTCTCACTTAAAGCCCTGGTGACACCAGGACAATGTTGCTGCTCCTGAGTTTCAGAAAGAGAAGGGAAATCCAAAAAGAAAATGACTCTAAAGGATTTCCCTTCCCCTACAACGCTCACCTGGCATGACGTCATGCCGTCACATATCCACTAGTGAGAAGTGAGCAGTGTGAGCAGCGCACATCCATGTGCCTGCTGTCTCGAAACGGGTCTCTATCGGGCTGTTTTGCGCCCTGGCACTTTTTTCCGGACTGCAGTGACAGCAAACTACTGGAACTGCAGTCCAGAAAAAAAACGGATCACCTGTGCCAGGGCTCAAAACAGAGCCCGATAGAGACCCGTTTCGAGGCCCCCTGAAAAAAACTGCCGGTGCTCAGACCTCTTGAGACCCGGCCCACTTAAAGCCCTGCTGCTAGTGCAAATGAGACAGTACTCGGCGGTGAGGAGGCTGCTGAACAAGGTACATTGGCAAAGCACACTTCGTACTTAACTGACGAAGTCCACCGCTGCAATCCCTGAACCTCATGTGCAATGCCGTAACTGGCAAGGGGCACAAAGAGGGAAGCGAGAGACAAACTGAGCAGCAAGGCGGAAATGAACAATCACTGCATGGCTTAGCCATGCAGTGATTGTTCAAACTCGGTGGACAGAAGCGTCCCCGCCCCGAGCTGCCTCACGTGCAGACTGCACCAGAACCTAGTTACCGCCTATCTTCCCTCCAGCCAATCCATAGGCTGCTCCCATGCTCTCATGCTGCCAACACAGCATGAGAGCAGTGTCAGGATTAGCTTGGGCAGGGAATCTGACCGCTCATTAGTAGACCAGGGGATTGTGGTTGTGTTTCCCCCGGACTCACTAATTGTGCAGCTGGAGAGGCCTGTAGTGGGCATGTCAGGCTGGCCGGAGACAGGCAGCCGTCCAACCCGACATGCTCACTTTGGGCCCAGGTGCGCTTAGCATTGTCTGCTGTGCTGCTGTCAAAAAAATTAGGCTCCACCCACCTCATGCCTCCATCATCGTGCACTGGCTTCTGACTCAGGCAACCCGGCCCGCAGCTAAACACTGGCTGCTGCGGACAGATTAAAACAAAGTACATGAATGTTATTTACAAATGTATGCACTTGTTCATATATAAGGGGCGGGGCCAGTGGGCTAAAAATATGAGTGGGGAAACGCCCTAACATCCTAAGGGATACAACGCTGCTGGGTGTATAACTATGAGCCCAGTGCCTCCAGACGCCCAAGGCCTGTTGGGTTGCAAAGCACCTACTATGAACACCCTTCTCCTTGTAGAGAAGTCTCTATGAAGAGCCCACTCCCTTGAAATATCGAAGCCCCATCAGGTGGCTAGGCCCCTCCTGCACACAGCTTTAACTCACTCTACACACAGGTCTTAGCAGAGAGACTCCACCTTCCAGACGTTCACGCCCATTAGATTGTTAAGTGCCTAGTATGCATAGACTTCACCCTGAAACACAACAAGATGATGAGCGGCATGCTGAAACTTTTCAATGACTCACCCACAATCAAGAGATCTGGGATGAATCCATCATCGTTCTTTTACTCATTAGGCCACCCCAGTTTAGACCCAGACACATGCAAACCCCTTTTGATCCTGCTCCTCATGGGAACAGTTCAGCTGTAACTGCCATGCTAGGTCCTCCCTAGACCGAAAAACAAGCATCCTGGTACTGTTTTCATGGTATCACCCCACATCAGCCAGGCAAGCTTGAATCTGGCGGTGTAGCGTGCAAGGGATCCACGTCTGGGCATACCCTTGACAACTTAGGGCGAACATAGCAAACACAACAAGATGATGGACGAAGTGCTAAAACTTTTTTACCACTTATCCACAGTCAAGCGATCTCAGTTTAATCCAGACTTTTCACTGTAATGAATCCTTAGCAAGTAGACGACCTCCTATGAGCAATCAATGCAGCACGGGTGGTCAAGCCCCTACTATGCACCACCTGCACCTTCTACACATCTCTTTATGGAGAGCCCACTAACTCCAGCCACCCAGATTCTAGTAGGTGGCCAAGCCTCTAATACGCTCTGTACCAAAACCTTTGCGGGTAGCCAATAAGGAAAAACCAAGGCAAAATAAAAATATTTCTCTTCGTTATGCCTGTCTCAGAAAGGCACATGAATTTGGAGCAAATCCATGTCACAAGACTTTATACATAGGGGCTTACATCAAAATGTATGAGTGGGTGAATGATTTTCCCCATATATCACCCATGGAATGCCCCCTTGATCCAAATTAATGCAAGACAGTGCATTGCAGTGCTTTGCATTACTTTTGGTTACAAAGCAATGCAATTTGTTCATTTCTAAATGCCAACATGGAATTTGTGTCAGGTCTTTGTAAAAAGAAGTAATGCAATTTGTGCGAGGTCTTCGTTAAAAAAGTAGCATAAAAGTAATGCAAATCTGACCCAAATCTATTCTAAGCGTTTGCATTTTGCTTACACCTTTAACAGTAGACTTACCTTTAATTGTTATGTGTAGACTACTCTAGCAATGTTATAGCAGACTATAATGATACACTAACATAAACAGACATGACAAGCAACATTAAATGTTTCTATTTTTAAAGCAGTAAAGGTGGTTCTAACAAGAACCGTTTTTTCTAAATATATTTTTGGGCAATTTGGTTATTTGTTATTTTTTTTTAATGTTGGGGGTTTACCTTAAGCAAAAGAAGGGTATCTGAACTTAGACATTGATTGAAAAAAAACTACTCCTTCTGCTGTGTTCAACTACCATCAAATTATGTGCAGATGTACTCTGCTTCCTTCCAACAACAATCTTGGAGCAACAGCTGTAGTAGATAAGAATATGCAGGCACTCTAGAGTATGTCCCTTTGTTGCTGCAGGGCTTGTAAAGGGACACTTTCTCCAGGGCCAACCGATGATCCAGTGCAAGGCTAAAAAAAAAGCCCGATTTTGGTGCAAATCCATGTCAACAATACTTTAGTTATGGATTTGCCTCAAAATACATGCAAATGCCTATATATGTCCAATGTATCCAGTTTCGGATGTTGCCGTCTCTTCCTCCTCCTCCTGTTGGTACAGTGCATTACACAAATGAAGTGTCTGTGATGCATCACCTTCTGCTGTTTTCCCATTACTGATGTTGCAAATGAATATTGTTAATCAGATCCTCTGCTAAAATTGTTTCTGGCTAAGATTGAAGGTTACAGTCTTTGCCAGAACCTTCTTTTGGTGAAAGTGAGAAAACATCCCACATCACTGACTTCTTTGCTGTCCATGGAGTCTTCTATTCATTCTTTCTCACTTCAGGTCTGTCATGACTACACTAACTTAAACAGACAGAAATGACAAACAACATTAACTTTTTAAAAATTATTTTTTATCAGTACAGGTGGTTCCAAAAGGAACACAGTATGTACATTTATTTAGAATAGGTGTGTTAATTTTTTGTATTTTTAATCTTTTTGAGGTTCAACTCAAACAAAAAGGGCATCTGAACATGGACATTGATTGAAAAATAAAATCCAAATTCTTCTGCTGGCACTTGTGCTCAGCCACCAATGTACTCTGCTCACTTTCAAAATCAATCTTTTAGCAATTGGTGCAGTAGGTGATCATATGCAGGTACTCCAGAATTATGTTCCATTATTGCTGCAGGACTTGTGAATGGTCACTTTAACCAGGGACAACTGATGTCCCAGTGTCAGATGTTGAAACCTCTTCCTCCTCCTTTTGACATTGGGGCTCTGCACAAGCATAGTGTCTGGGATGCATCACCCTCAGATGTTTTCTCATCACTGGTGTTTCAAAGGAATATTGTTTAGCAGATCCTCTGCTAAATTGCTTCTTCAAATATTGCTTATTACATTCTTTCCTGGCTCCTTCTTCTTTCCACAGCACTCCATTGGTATCCTCGTAGTCTCCTGTTCTTCCTCCATCTGTTTAGGTCTGCCCTGATGAGATGCCATAATTTGTTTTAGTTGAACTCCCCAAACATTTTTAGAAAGATATCAAAAAAAGGGGCAAGGATCAGCACAATAATTGTTCACACATAAGTGCTACTCCGAAATGAGTTTCAAAGGGTGAGAACTTCCTGTAAATGAAGGAAGACAATGGTTTCAACGAATTAGAAGTCTTTCATGTGTGTGTCACTGGTCCCACTGACCTCCTGCGGTACTCATGCAGTACTCCTGCTGGATCAGAAAACAGGAAAATGGGAGACATTTTACACAAAATGAGTCAAGCGGTCGTCATTTACTGACCTAGATAGGCAATCTCTGGGCTCAAATTGACAAAAAACACTCTTTCATACTGAACACAGCTTTTTTTTTTTGGGCAATCCTGGTATACTCAAGTGACACCGGAACAGGAAGCGCCCACGGAGTTCCCACTTTGGCCTCCCATTGGCTTTCAGAGTCCTGCAGGACTCCTGCGGGACCATAGAATGTGGAAAACAATACACTTGAAAACACACATTCAATTTTAACAATAAACAATACTATTGCTAGATGACAACTAAACATACAAAACAAAACTAAAAATATGTTTGACTTTGAAAATTACATTTTACATTATGTAAAAAAACCAGAAATGAATGAAAAAATCTAAAGATTAAAATGATGTTGTAGCTGGGTAAAGAAAAAAAGGCCTTATCTTGTTTTTTTTAAAAACAACATATTAATTCACTGAAAAACTAAGGTTAAAGGGACATTATAGTTGGGTGACAATGTCAGTCATAACATGATGTTTTAAACCTTAAAAAACACCACAATTTGTTGTTATAATTTACTGAGCTAACTATAAATTTCACCCCCATCATGCGCTGCTTTTGACCTCATATAATATATCACTCATGATGACATGTAGAATGGTATAATTGATGACATTTCAAATGGCTGATAATATCATCCAAGGTACTGCTGCTCAAAGAACTCTATAAACCAATGCAGCACTTCAGAAATTATATGAAGTAGAGGAGTGTTTGTGCTGTTTCATTGCCTCGTTACCCTGGGAAGCGCGTTTGGTGAGGAGAAGCTCCGCCGAGGGAAAGTGTGGCTGTAAGGAGGACGGGACTGCGAGGCCCACCAGGTAGTGCGTGATTCACCTGGCACACCTGCCGCCTCTTCCCGGGACTCCTCCCCTCTATCACCGCCCTCATTACTCCTCGCGGCCCCCGCTCCGCGGGAGCCGCTCGCAGAGGAGTGTTTGTGCTGTTTCATTGCCTCGTTACCCTGGGAAGCGCGTTTGGTGAGGAGAAGCTCCGCCGAGGGAAAGTGTGGCTGTAAGGAGGACGGGACTGCGAGGCCCACCAGGTAGTGCGTGATTCACCTGGCACACCTGCCGCCTCTTCCCGGGACTCCTCCCCTCTATCACCGCCCTCATTACTCCTCGCGGCCCCCGCTCCGCGGGAGCCGCTCGCAGAGGAGTGTTTGTGCTGTTTCATTGCCTCGTTACCCTGGGAAGCGCGTTTGGTGAGGAGAAGCTCCGCCGAGGGAAAGTGTGGCTGTAAGGAGGACGGGACTGCGAGGCCCACCAGGCAGTGCGTGATTCACCTGGCACACCTGCCG
Organism: Lissotriton helveticus; assembly: GCF_964261635.1. NCBI lineage: Eukaryota > Metazoa > Chordata > Amphibia > Caudata > Salamandridae > Lissotriton > Lissotriton helveticus. Next base: position 101,835,684 of record NC_136059.1, on the reverse strand, counting down.
CCTCTTCCCGGGACTCCTCCCCTCTATCACCGCCCTCATTACTCCTCGCGGCCCCCGCTCCGCGGGAGCCGCTCGCAGAGGAGTGTTTGTGCTGTTTCATTGCCTCGTTACCCTGGGAAGCGCGTTTGGTGAGGAGAAGCTCCGCCGAGGGAAAGTGTGGCTGTAAGGAGGACGGGACTGCGAGGCCCACCAGGCAGTGCGTGATTCACCTGGCACACCTGCCGCCTCTTCCCGGGACTCCTCCCCTCTATCACCGCCCTCATTACTCCTCGCGGCCCCCGCTCCGCGGGAGCCGCTCGCAGAGGAGTGTTTGTGCTGTTTCATTGCCTCGTTACCCTGGGAAGCGCGTTTGGTGAGGAGAAGCTCCGCCGAGGGAAAGTGTGGCTGTAAGGAGGACGGGACTGCAAGGCCCACCAGGTAGTGCGTGATTCACCTGGCACACCTGCCGCCTCTTCCCGGGACTCCTCCCCTCTATCACCGCCCTCATTACTCCTCGCGGCCCCCGCTCCGCGGGAGCCGCTCGCAGAGGAGTGTTTGTGCTGTTTCATTGCCTCGTTACCCTGGGAAGCGCGTTTGGTGAGGAGAAGCTCCGCCGAGGGAAAGTGTGGCTGTAAGGAGGACGGGACTGCGAGGCCCACCAGGCAGTGCGTGATTCACCTGGCACACCTGCCGCCTCTTCCCGGGACTCCTCCCCTCTATCACCGCCCTCATTACTCCTCGCGGCCCCCGCTCCGCGGGAGCCGCTCGCAGAGGAGTGTTTGTGCTGTTTCATTGCCTCGTTACCCTGGGAAGCGCGTTTGGTGAGGAGAAGCTCCGCCGAGGGAAAGTGTGGCTGTAAGGAGGACGGGACTGCGAGGCACCACCCCCTTTTCTGTATCGTTTTTGGCCACTATAGGTGTGGCAGGGTATACTCAGACATGAGTCCCTTTCTCACTGCTCCATCAGGATTCAAGCAAGCCGGGCCGAAGAGTCTGAAATGCCAGAAACCGGTCCCCGGTAGCTTGTCTCCTTTCTGGTGAAGAATTGGCTTGGTAGTTTGGTCTGCCCTGTTCCCATGATGCACTGGGCCAGGGACAGACTAATTTGCATATAGCCAGGTTCTGAGCTGGGATGGGGCAGTGAGATAAATAACGGTGATGGATCAAGCCCTGATCTTTGGACTGGGTAAGAGTGGTCTGCTTAATTCAGACACTCTGTTCATCACCACCCCCTTTTCTGTATCGTTACCCTGGGAAGCGCGTTTGGTGAGGAGAAGCTCCGCCGAGGGAAAGTGTGGCTGTAAGGAGGACGGGACTGCGAGGCCCACCAGGCAGTGCGTGATTCACCTGGCACACCTGCCGCCTCTTCCCGGGACTCCTCCCCTCTATCCACCTTCTGGTATAAGATCTGATACCGCCACGCGTGAGCGGAACGCGTGTGCGGGACGAATCCCGGGACAAAGCCCGGACTAAGGGTGGACCATCTGAGACCCTCCGAGAGCCAAGGAGACTGGGCTGGGCCTGTCCCCTTGAGTGACAGGTACTGTTCACAACTAGGCTTCCCCTGTAGCTCTGTTGGTCTCAGTATAAATAATGTCTATTGTGATTCCTGATCAACCTGGGTCAGACAAACAAAGTGTATTGTTAAATAGGACCCTCGACGATTATTTTACTAAATCTTCCCCTGATATCTCCAGGGAAATTGTTATGGCGGAAAGGCGTGCGGATCGCCGCCGCTCCATAGAAAGTATAAAGAATAGGTCGGTTTCACTAACCTCGCTTCCTGCCTCCTCCTCCATTGATATTGTCAATGATGTAATAGTTAACGAGCTTGTCAATAATTTGGACAGTGAGCATTTGGACTTGAGTGTGACGGTGCTTACATCAAATACCCTGCCAAAAACAGACTCGAATGGTCTATCACTAGCTCCTCATACCAGTAGCCAAGGTATGACGAAGGGAAACGCTTTGCCTACTGTGAAATTATTGTGTAATAGGTCAAAAAAATCCATACCCCTGCAAAAAATTTATGGCCCGCCGCCGAACAAAAAAAGGCGAAAAAGGGGGGATCCGTCACAACCCAAGTTGAGCTGCTCTGAATTTGGGAAAAAAGTTATCAACAGTACTGTGAAGAAACCTAGTATTTCCCAAGTAGATATGGAGGGGTCCCTTGATACATCTTCTCCCCAATCAAACTTGCTAGCAGACAATGAGGTTAACATGGATGTTAATGTGGTTGCAAGTGTGCCTATTGTGGATAAGGACCATGCTACATTACTCAATATAGAGAGTTTAATCAAATCTTATTCTGCATCTATTTTGGAGAGGCTGATGGAAGTAGAATGTAGATTGTGTAAAATTGAGTATGCATTGGGTAGTAAGGATGTTGTATTAAAAAAGGTACCAAACAAGGTTACTAGTTTACCACCAAACAATGTATCATCTAACACACTAGTACCAGTTCAATTACCTCCAACTATCCCTATTGCCATTCCTTCCCCATTGGCATCAACCTCCAACCCTTTGGGGAATATACCTCCAGTATCTGCACAACCTAATATACCCAACTTACCCCCTAAAATGAACCAAAAAAATCACGGCCAACTGTCGACTAATGTTGTAAATAAAACATCCCTAATAAACTCCCAGGGAATCCAACTAGGGAGGTGGGGGAAACCAGACACACTTGGGGGGAACCTGGAAAGACACCCTTGCCCGAACTTCCGCCAGAGGCAGTACCCTATGTGGTCGTCCTAACAGGTGTACCTGTACTGGGACAAAACAAGAGAGAGGGTTTTATACAATTAAAGAATAAGATCATGCATTGGCTGAGTTCTTATAGGCCAATTGCAAATAACATAAATGGTGAGATCGTCCACGTTCGTCGGCTCCAATGGCTAGGGGGCAGACCTAAAGACATTAACGGCGATGTGGTAGTCGTGAACTTTAGGGATCCTTCTGCTGTCCATTTTATATTAAATTGGCAATCAGGTGGTCCTAGGAACACAATAATCCCTAAACCATTAACATACTTCTACCCAAGATCAGTGGTATTTCCATCTCAGTACCACTCATCTCAGTACCATCCATCCCAGTATCAACCATTACAGTATATAAACCAAACTCAACCAACCAACTGCCCCACTGCACAGAACATTGGCAGCAATCAATATGCCATGTACCCCCCTATACCACAGAATTCAAGCAATTTGCATTATGTCCCTCATCCCCTGGTAGCCCCAGACTCCTTGGGATGGAACTATGTACCGGACAAAACACGCAATTTTCAAGATAGAAGGATGGACCACCTAAAACCTTTTACACCTCTAGAAACCTTTAATAGGTTTGACATTTTTAGTGGTCTAGATGATTGCGACTGATGTTTGTTGATTCGGGGTGGCGAGGGACCAGAAACACTGAGTCTTGGTGATGTGGGCGTTGTTAATATAACTGATGTACTGGCTAACTCTGTGCTTTTTGGTGATGTGGGTGCTGTTAATATACCTGAAGAACTGGCTAATTCAGAGCCTTTTGGTTTGGTTAAGATTGCTCCTCACGATGCAAATGTACCATATGATGTAAATATTGTAGAAGAACAGTTATCACTCTCAACCATTTTGTGTAACAAGACATCATTAGAGGCAACACCCTTGGTAATACAACCTGTGGCTTTAAATTGTTATGATGAGATGCCAAGGGTTCTCCCCGAGAGGTCAGCTGCTCTCGAGTTGCCGGTTAGATTGGTCTGTTGGAATATAGCCGGTGTTGTGAAAAATCTGAGGGATCCGGAGTGGGCACTTTTTATAGAGTCATTTGACCTCTGTTTATTTCAAGAAACTTGGGCAGTGGAGACGCCTCACAGGGTGGGTTATAAGACCTACGGTATAGGTGCGATACCCTCCAAAAGTGGAAGGCCGTCAGGGGGACTTCTGTTGTGGGTGAAAATAACCTTAAGGGCGAAAATTGAGAAGATTGATATAAATTCTGTAGATTTACTAGCTTTAAAAATCACGTTTGGTAACGGGAAGAATTTATTTCTAGTAAATGTCTACAATAGGCCCTTATCCTCTTCAAGAGAATCACCAATCATCACAAATTTGGACTGCTTTTTGAGTGGATTAGATCCCAGAGAAGATTTTGTTATCCTGGCTGGTGACTTTAACTGTAATTTTGAGCCAGTTTTGGGCCTTAGCGAAATCTTCGAGGAAGAGGATCAGGCGAACAAAATCCCTACTCTTGAGAACGTTAAATCGGTCAAATGTTCAACACAGGGTCTCCAAATGATAAATCTATGTACGGATCATTCTCTTAGGGCTTGTAACGGACGGTTACCATCCGATAGTTCTAAGAAACCAACATTTATCAGGAATAATTATAAAAATAACTTAGATTTTGTAATCGCCTCTATACCCCTCTGGACATACCTTCTGGACCTTGAAGTTATGGAACGGTTTGAAAGTGACCATTTGCCCCTAGTTTTGACTTTAGATGCTCTACTGTTTAGCGACACGGCTCAGCAAATTCCATTCGAGGAAAATAGTGCTGACAATTCTGAGATGCACATTAGTAATAATAGAAGATCTCTGAAATGGCCGCTTATACTGGACAATAGTGATATCCTTAGCGAAATATATTCTCTTCTTGCTGAGATATTTGGACCCTATTTAACTGCAAAGCCAGAGGACGAATCCAAAATGCCCAAAAAATCCCAGCAAAAGACCCAGAATCTGTCTCATGGTAAACCATGGTATGATAGATCCTGCAGAGAGTCAAAGAGGGAATTATTAATGGCGATAAAAACCAAGTCACCGAGAGACGTCAAAAGAGCTAGGAATAAGTATAAGGCTATTCAAAGGGCCTCAAAGAAAAAATGGGAGGAAGACAAATGGGCCGATTTATTGCTGGCCGTCAGATCGCGTGATAACGTGGCTTTCTGGAGGCTGGTCGCTAATGGGAATCATGTAGGTAGGGTGACAAAAGATGTTTTCCTGGATGAGCAAACATGGGTTACCCATTTTACGAATCTATATAAAAAATATGATGACTCACATATGGATACGTATGTGGTAAACCGTGATCCCCCAACAGACCATTTGGTTTTTACCTTAGGGGAAACAGAGCTGGCAATAACCCAAATCAAATCTGGGAAAGCCCCAGGTTTGACAAGATCCCAGGGGACTTATACAAGCACGACCTAGAAGTATGGCCACCTTATATTAATTATCTGTGCAATACATTATCTTGCTCTTTAGAATACCCTGAAAGTTGGAAGGGAGCGGAAATTGTTTTAATCTTTAAAAAAGGCGATAGGATGGACCCTTGTAACTATCGGCCAATAAGTCTAATGGACATCCTACAGAAAATTTACTCACGACACATTTTATTACGTGTGAGTGATTGGCTGGATGAAAATAAAATTTTAACCAAATTCCAAGCTGGATTCAGATCAAAAGTTAGCACAACAGACCAGATTTTTAGATTTTGCTGCCTCTACTGGAAGTACGTAATGATTAAAAGGTGCCACTTATATGTTGCCTTTGTTGATTTAAGGGCAGCATTTGATCTGGTGCCTCGAAATCTTTTATGGAAAACCTTGAGTGCAGCGGGTATGCCAAATAACCTCGTCATTCAGATTAAAGAGTTACACGAAGGGAATTTTGCAAGAATTAGATGGGGCCCAAATGGCGAGTTAACCCAAAAAATACCCATTGAACGTGGAGTCCGCCAGGGCTGCGTTCTGGCTCCCACGCTCTTTTCCCTGTTTGTAAACGACATCCCCTCTTTTTTAGAGGGATGTAAAAATGACTCTCCTAAACTGAACGGCGAAAAGGTAACATCCCTACTATTTGCTGACGACACAACTTTGATTTCTCAAACGAAAAATGGATTACAGACACTATTGGACACCTTTAATGAATATTGTAGCCTAAAGGGGCTGGAGATTAATGGGACGAAAACGAAATGCATGTCCCTAAACCCTATTAAACCGGACAAGGGTTGTTTAACATTAAATGGAGTAAAGTTGGAATCAGTGCCCCATTTTTCATACTTAGGAGTAACACTAGATTCCAAGTTCAATTGGAAAGCGCAAATGGACAAAAGTAAACTAATCTTTGCTCAGAATGTTAAACCAATTCTCAGGGAACAAAGCCAGAGCACCAGCAAAGCGGTGTCCCCAGTGATGGAACTATTTAAATTTAAGGTCCAATCATCAGCCCTTTACGGAGCAGAAATATGGGGCCCTGGAGCCAAAGAGATTTTTAAAGCTTCAGACAATAACTTTATGCGAAGCCTGGTGAGGGTCCCGAGAGGTACCCCACTAGTACCCCTGGAATTGGACCTAAACTTTAAAAGAACAGACCACCAAGTTCTGATTCGACCTCTAATGCTGTGGGTTAGATTATGGCATGTCCCCGAACTCCATGATTACAGAGACGGGTTGAAAGAAATTATGGCGCTTGACAGCCAGACTGCTACCCCATGGCTAAGGCATGTTAAGACCTGGTTGAGTTGTATAGGATTGAAACAATTCTGGGAGAACCCTGAGCAATTACCAGCTAATCCCAAACAAATTTTAAAAAGGGCCTTCTGGACCTTTATAGGAAATAGGACTGTAAGTAATACAACTAGTGGGACCTTAATCTCAAAGTTCCTAAACTTTAAGGACAAACCCCTTTATGAGATTTTTATGGATGAAATAGAGCCCCCACTTGCCAAAACTTTTTTTTTAAAATTTAGGTATGGAAACCTTTTAATTAAAACAACTTTGGCTCGTTGGGCTAGGAATCGCGATTTATCGTCCCAAGTAATGGATGAAACCTGTCCTATGTGTGAACATGACCAGATTGAAAATGAACAGCATATCCTTTTCTTTTGTCCTTTGTATGCTCAGGCAAGAAAGAGATGGATTAAACCAATATGCCTACTTTTAGGCTTGAGGTCATGCACACAGGCTCTGAGAATCCTAACAACTAATACATCTCAACAGATAATATTTAGTGTCAGTAGATTTCTACTTTCTATTTTTTATCAAAGGAAAAAAATGGGGCATCAATTGTAACTGAACTGATTTGGTTTGAAGCGATGTGGTGGTCCATCCTACGACACATGAATGTATTGTTTCCGCTCAATTTATCTCCCAACATGAATTGTATTTTTTTTTTACTAATGCTTTTATGTAGTGATATGTTGTTTTATCCAATGGAATGCAAAGTAATGTGTGCACTGTTCCTCTTTTATGGCATACATGCCGAAATAAAGATTTGAAATGAAAAATGAATGAAGCACAATAGTGTAAAGCACAAATCACCCTTCAGACACACAAGACCCCTTTGAAGAACTAAGCTACTCCTATGCACAGCCTTCACTCAATAACAGTTTGTGAATAGCCTACTGTCGGCAGTCAATCACACATGGGTTGGGTTCAGGTGCAACTCTCATGGAAAGTCCACTTCCACCAAACACTCAAGCACCATTAGGGCAACATGCCCCAATTACGCACGACCTTTCTTTGCCCTATACTGAGCCGTTTGCAATAAATGACTTCTCGTAGGCAAAGAACCATGGGTAAGAAAGTACCTATTACAAACAGTCTTTGCCTTATGCAAAACCATTCCCTGAAGAGCCCACTCCCTCTAGACACCCACGGTCCCTTAGGTGGTGAACTTCTTCTCTATCCATGGACTTTACCCTGCAGCAAACAGTTTGTAGATAGCTGACCTACTGCGGCCAATTAAGAAGACATAGATGGCCACTACCTGGTGCATGCAGTCTTCACTCTATGCCCAACTTCTCATGAAGATCCGACTCCCTCGACACCCTCAAGGCCTGTTAAGGGAGTAAGCACCTACTACGTACAACCTTCGCTCTGTACCAAACGTTTTACAGATAGCCGACCTTTTATGGGCAATCAACAAGGAACCCATAATTTTTTTTAATTATCTATAAAGCTTGAACAGTATAAATGGAAGTAAGTTCAAAGGCATACAGATAACAAAACACAACTTTTAGCGTACCATACAAATACAGTAAAGCAATACTAAGGACACAAATGCCCTTAAACTACCAACTCCTAAAATATCACATGATTAATAACAAATTAGTAAACAAATGTAAAAAATTGTTCCACTGCCACTCTAAACATTGAAAATGCAAACAAGAGGGACACTGTGGGCTTCTTTGTGCATACACTGTGGAACAAAGGGTGTTAGCTTTTACAAACCCTCTGATTCAGTAAATCAGAGAGTTGGTAAATGCTAAAACACTTTTTAAAATTAACTAAACCATTCAAAGATTTTTGTAAAAGGTTTTCTGTTAAATGAGTTAAGCAAACAAAAAGGAATTGTCATTTGGAAGTGACTTGTATAAGGAGTCCCTTCGAAATACCGATTCCTTATGGTGTGTATTAATGTTTTGTGACCAAAGCCTGGAGGAGGCAAACCATTCATATTTTACCACTATCTCAAAGGAAATGGTAAGCATTTTACAAACAGGTTCGGTCTCTAAGGGAGAACTTCCCATTTGTGAAAGTTGACAAACTTCCACAAACAGGAAACATTTTTAAGCATAGGCAGTGGTCCTGCCTATTCCTAAAAGAGATTTGTGTAACTTCTCTCTTTTCTTTAAACAAATTATGTTTTCCTTTAAGGCAAACAGGCTGAACCTTAAAAAAAAAAGATTATTTTTAAATAAGCAACCACCGACGTGATTGTCTGCTGAACTCATCAGGACATCCCTATCATTGGGGCCAAGCATAGGGCGTCACAACTTGCAACCTATCTCATGAATTTTTATGAGGTAGGTTGAATTCCGACTGTTGGAAATTACCATCTTTTGTCTCGTATTCCCGCATTTTGTTGGTTTCATTTGCTGAACCCATTTCTGTTGACCACAGGACTCTGCAAACTTTACTAATCACTGGTAAACTGATTTTGTCTGCCCTTTTGAACCTAGAAAATTGGCATATGGCTAATTGCTTCATTTAATTCACTTATACGTCTCTAGATCATGGTATTAAATGTAACCAGGGCCTGTAAATAAAATACTGTGCCACCCACTGAAGCAGGACTGTAAACCTTGTCTCAGGTCCTCCCACTGAAGCCTGAGTAGGCAGTTTTAAGCTGCTATTTTAGCCTGGAAAACACAAAGCATTTGCCAGGCCTAAACCTTCCTTTTTAATGCTTATAAAATACCACTAAGGTAGGCCACAAAATCCCATAGATGAAGGTGTATGCCATTGTAGTAAAAGAGCCACTCTTGTGATTTTGGCACCCCATGATGACCCTCAACCACCACCATTTCAACTGACTTTAGTGTGTTATTTTACCCTAACCTTAATATAGAATGGTCCTGCATATGCCCTCTTCTCTTGTGCCCTGTAATCTTGCTGTCTTTCAGTGGGAGCTGTTACGGTGTGGAACAGTCTTGCGAATAGCAGAGCGTTTGGGATGTGCAATTGAAGGCGTGAGAGGGAGAGAGAGGTGTGGAATATACTTTTTGGTCTCGAAGTGCAGTGTTGTTAGTGGTGGTGCACACATGTGCTTGGTGTTGTACATTGAGGGATGAAGTATGTAATGCTATAAACAGTTGTGCAGAAATGTGTATTGTATTGTGCATTGATAAGAATTATGAGTTCTGACTATTGGCTTTGACATGGCCTCATGTCTTCTTGCTGTCTGACTCTGCCTTGCTGCTGTGTGCACAGAGGTGCTTGCAAGTTGTTTGGGTTATTCTGTTTTTCTAGCGATTGTTTTTGTTTAATGTACACTGGAAGGCCTTGTGAGAGCTTCGTCAAGATAGAGGCAGGAAGATGTGAGAATGGAGGAAGAGACGTGAGAGCTCCTTACTGCCTTGGGGATGCTTGCTTGGATCTTGCCAGTTCTGGTAAAATTCCTCTGGCGGTGAGAGGAGGTCTTTCGCAAATCTTCTAGTGTGTTTAAAGCTGAGAGTTACAGACTGAGAAATTGGGAGTTTGGAATCCGAATGAGGGCAGACGGGCCTATCTCATAGTGAACCCTGGTTGCTGAGCTCTGATCCCCGGCTGTGTGAAGATCGCCCCCCCCCCCCCGGCCAGAAGTCGGCTACGATGCCAGGTGATGTATTGATTTTTGGGATTATTGCCATTGTGATGGTTAGCCAGTGGCTTTGATCATTTGAGGTGTTTTCTTTGTGATGTGGGAGGTGCACATCCAGAGTAATCCTCTGCTGTACATATATATATATATATATATATATATATATATATATATATATATATATATATATATATCTTTCTGATCTCTTGCAAGACGTCCAGTGTGTCTTATCTTATATCAGTTACTGCTTGTTTATTAATCAGTATTATTAATGCATTTAATGAGTATTAATCAGTATTATTCATGCTTTTAGATTATAGTTTGCTACATATATTTAAATCTTATGCATTCGGCATCTGAGATAGCCTTTGTTTAGAGAGTATTATGTAATAAACCCCAAGCCTTATTCTAAAAGAGATAGAGTCTTTGCATTCTGTTAAATAAAACCCCTTTTCAAAAGGTGCTGTTTGTTTTGTGTTGAAGTCTTGCTGTGCCCGGGGTGCTAAGACATTCATTACATGCTCAAAAGTGTGTATTATTTAAGGGTGCAGCGGTAAAAAGTACCCCGCCTTGGGTGAGTGCTGGGTCTTGCCTCAGCCTAAGGGGGATGTTGCAGTTAAGATCTGTCCTTTTTGTGAAAAGCAGATTCATTACAGCCATTTAAAAAGCAGGACACGTATATTTAATGTTTTACATGGCCTGACAGTGAAAAACCTGTAAAGTTGTTTTTCACTGTTGCACGACTGGCTCTTCCATAGTAAAATACTGGGTAACACTATAACATAACATGTGTATTTGTATAGCGCACGTTCACCCATAGGTCTCTTGGCACTGAATAACAGATGTTTATTGTTACCCAACTCAATGGTACTATAGTATACTATACTATACTCACTATAACAACTTAATTTCAGTTTGGGATCAGCTGTCGGGTCCACACTAACCTCTGCTTCTTTTCCTGAGGAAGTGACATGTCTCCTCCGAGCAGACTAGTTCACCTCAACACAACTAGTCTCGGATAGGCCTGAGATACAACTCACAGGCCAGCACTAGGACAGTAGGGGAAAGGAGTAGAAATAACAAGGAGAGGTTGGGAAGAATGAACAGGGTCAGCCACTGATGCCTGGAGCAAGGGACGCCTTCTTGTGATTTCTTTCATTTTCTCTGGGTACTGTCACGGTGTTGCTACGGATCTAAAGAAGAAGGGTCAGAGGTTAACTACACTCTTAGCCCCCTCTCCTCCTTCTGGGTTAGACTCGGCGCCCACACTATCCACCTTGTAGTCCCCCTTTCCAGTTGGTTGTAGTTTTGTCATGTTAATTCTCCCCGGGTCAACTCTGGGGTATTAATTCGACTTAAAGGAAGAACATATAACCAAGATAATCCTAGGCACTGCATGACTGGACTTCACCTGTAATACCTGAACCTCGCTGCTGATTATCGCTCTCCTTGCGTGGGATGTGGGAATGTGAATGGTGGAAAGAAGAACCCTCCAGAGGTGTTGCACTGCACCTCCAATATATGGTTTCGCCCTGAGAAACTTACTCTTACTGTCTTGTTTTCACTGAAACATAAAGTCAATCAGCCTGATTAACAAAGGTAAACTGAGACTAAAGTCTAACTTTATGACTTTTGGTATTCACAAAGGGCATTTATGAGTAGTTAAGTTAGTCTTTTATATTAGTTAAACTTAAGTTTCAGTCTTAAGTTTAACTGAGACCAAAACTGAGACAAAAGTCTAACTTTTGTGGAAAAGTAAATTTTGCCATGTTCTGTGTCCCTACGCCTCATCCATCATATGTTATGTGTGCATGATCAATATGCATATGTTATTCCCCATTTCCGATTAATGACGCAATTACAGTTGTGTCCACCTCTGGTATGTCATTTTCCAGTCCTCGTGAATACTACGAATATCAGGCCTATGTAAGTAATGTTGCCACGTTTCTCAGTGTGCACGTTATTCAATTATAAAGTCTCCGTTTCCAGGCCTCAAAAGGGCCCGGACCCTGGATTCAGCTCCTGTCTCCTGAAAGCCTCGCTGAGGAGCGATACAGCCCCCACCTGTATCCTCGACCCTTCACTTACTTCCTGCCTCGCAGTGCCCGGTGCACCCCGGCTCTGCCTCTGAGTCTGCCAAAAGTATGTTATAGTTCCTGCTATCAGTTCAGTCCTCCTCCTCTGCATTCCTAAGCTACTGAACTGCATCAATAGTTTCCGTCATTGTCTAGCCTTCTCGTCTCCACGTTAGAGAAATACTGTATTTAATGGTCATTTAATATTCTTCACGCACTACATGTAGAATAATGCATGGTCCAGTCTTAGAATCAAGTTAGCTTTTCCCCTCATGACTTCTAGTTTATATCAACATGTTCCCTAAACATTAGATACCAGATAGGGTTTAGGTACATGTCGCTCCGACCCTCCAGACTCTAGTCTCTGCTCCTAGCACAGAGTTCGTAGCCCCCAGCTTCTCCTAGTAACACGTCATTGCTAGTTTTCGCGCACCATCAGGTTAGAGGTCCCGGCTCCTTAGGTAGCCCCCTCCAATGTTTCCGCCCATTCATGACATATTCTGTTACGTTTGCACCACATGTCTAAGTAAACTCCCAGTTACACCTCTTATTTCTGTTATCTCTCGCGACTGCTACGCGTCACGCCTTCTACTCCACCCACTGCTACGCCTACTGCAATGTAATGCTATGTGTTTGCGCTATGTATATAAATCAATGTTTTGTTATTGAATGTTAGCGCGCTCATCCCAGACCCAGCCCCGGCAGCTGCCGGGCCTTATTGTCCTGTTCCCATGCAGGTTGTCCTGATCCTGTCCTTATGCTGTAATAAACCTGCAGAAACTCCTACTACCTCGAATCTTGACTCTTATTTATTGAGCTATCTGTTATGCTATAAGCCTAGTCAAAAATAGGGTATTATTTATTTATTTACCACATAATGGCGCCCGAATAGGGACTTGCCCTTTCCCCACGCGTCGGTGAAGCCACGCCGACCCCCTGACCCTCTGCAGTCGTGACGGAACCATACCGTGCACTGGCAGATATTTCTGCTTCAAGTATCCCTCAGGCCCACGGAGGAGACGGAGGAGGCGGTCCAGCATCCGAACGAGACGGTGGAGGAACGCGGCGAGTCCCGACCAGAGCCCAAGCCGAGAGTCCAAGGTCCGAGGTATCCGGAGGCCCACCCGTAACTGAAGTCCGAAGTCCGAAGTTCGTCGTCGTAGTCCAGTCCCGTCCGAGGCCTTCCGTTCCGTGCTGCCCGGTGAGTACCATTGCTGGGGTAGTGTCTAGACAGGGTCAGTCTAAATTGACTCCTGGTCCGTGGGTTGGTGGTACCCAAGCCCACAAACGAAGTGTTCACCTAGGTGGATACGGGTCTTGATGCGTTCCTTTATGGGACCGGTATGTTCCGTACTGTTACAGCAGTGCATCCAGTAACTCTAGTCTGTTCCGTTCTCGAGAATTCTGTTCTGTTTCTGTTTTCAGTATTTTCAGGTAGTATTCTGTTCGAACTGTTATGTTATGATATTGTTTAATGTATTTTCAACGTCGTGGTATGCCTGAATTGTTTCCCCAATTGTTATTGTTTTTCGTGTATTGTATTGTGTTCCGATTCAAGTTTAGAATGCCGCTCTTTTCCAAGCTACGTCAGTTAAAAACTAGAAAGGGTCTGTTAGAGGAAGCAGTTCCTGTCCCGCCTAGGGACAGTCCAGGTCACTTTATGTATCAGAAACATGGCATAAGCGCCATATTGTATCTAGATTTATGGGTAGAGTATACCAAACAGTTAGAAGAAAAGTATAGATGGCCCGTATCGGGTACATGGGATGCCGAATGTATCATGCGAGTAGAAGAAGCATTATGGAAAAAGAAAGCCAGACAGTCACAGAAAGATGCCATCGAGTTATGGCGCAAGGAAGCTCATAAAAGAACGGAAAAGGAAGTCAGAAAGTCAGAGTTAAGTAGAGAATCCCAAGAACGAGCCCAAGAAAGAGAATTAATCGAGATAGGTGAACAAGTCAAAGCCGAACAGTCAGACAGACAGAGGCATGCCCTTATTAAGGGTATGTATCCTCTCCTTGCCGAAGGCTTGCCAAAAGCGACCCCAGAGGCACCCAGTAATTTCCCGCCACCATTAGTTCCGACCAAGCTACGTCACAAACCGACCGCAGCTGATATTTTTATTTCGTCCTATTTGGACGACACAGTTCCAGAATATGCAAATCCAGTTCGCGCTCCACCTGTCCCTGTAAATCAGGCACTTCCCGTTCCTCCAGACACCGGAGTACCTGTTACGGTACCCCGGGTCAGCCTGCCATACAAGTTCAGCCCACGTTACAATTACCGACCCTGCAAGCACGAAGAATGTCAGTCGACGATTCTAGTATAGGGGCCGCAGGAGGAGGTCCTCCTCAAACCCCGCCGCCACACAAGCGTTTATCAGCACTCGAATTACATGCTCAAGCATCACAGCGTACTCCTAAAAGTAATAAGTCTGTTACAGAAATCAGACAAGCCCTTGCCGAATGTGTCTATGACACAGTCCCAGGCGAGTATAATATGGTTTTATATTCCGTACGCGTAAGAAGGGTGACCGAGTATCTAGTCACCTTACCAAATATGAAAGAAGATCTAGACAGAATATATCGTTTCATCCGTACAGGGGATGATCCAGAAAGTATTGGCGAGATTATGTCTCAAAGGAAAGCCGAGATTCAGCTCATGATATTAAAGTTCCTGATCAATTGTCTAATAAGAGAACAAGATTACCCGACTAAAGATCCCGCCGAAATGAGAATCCTAACAAGGTGGAGTGATAATATAGCCGAGGGTAAGCACAAGACCATTAGTGCCATGGAAAGTATGTACAAGAAAATTCGTAAAGAAATAATAAGGTTACACGAACAGCGTAAAGCAGCACAAGTAAGTGAGAAAGAAAGTATCTCTGATCCTGAAGAGGAAGAGAACGAGAATCCCGCCAGAATAGCGTATGTAGGAAAATCCAGGTTTCCAGATCGCCATTTACGTCTAGAACCTAAGTCTATTTTTCAACATCTAGCACCAGAACGAGGCTCTCTAGAACAAGTATTTCAAGCTACCGATCACATTCTGAAATCACTAGTCGGTTACAGTGAACTAAGTACTATGCATGAACAAGAACTAGCCCGATCAGCAGTCCGATGGATTACTGATTCTACCACTTTTCCAGACGAAATAGTGGCACAAATGTTTCTGAAATTGCCCCCAGCCGAGCAACGACTGGTGGGTATGTATATGATCCAGCACCTCATTACCTTGTATGAGGGTCAACATTCTGATCCAGGTCCGTTACACGATATCCTGAACGAGTTACTCCAGTATAGATGGAGAGGTCTAGGTACCGATTTAGTTAGTGTCATTCTAGAACAGCGTCACAAGTATAGAACGTTTTTGAACCCGCATTTTGTTCATGTCTCACCCCCAGAAAGTAAATCGTTTTACATAGACAGACAGAATCCGTTACGAGAAGTCCACCCAGTCCAAGGGGCGGGTGGCGTAATGCAACGAGTGTTTGTATACACTCCAATTTCAAAGATGGAACTTCTTGAAATGAAGAAACTAATCCCCTGTCATGACAAAGATCCAGCAGGGTTCCATAGAGAATTAAAAGACATGCTCCGTATGGGAGAATACACTTACCCAGATATCATTAAAATGTTAAAGGTCCTGCTACCCGCAGGGGTGTATGAAAAGTTAAAGGAAAAAGAATGGGAGGTGGGAGAGAAAAAGATCGATTGGACAGCTCTAGAAGCTGAAGACAAGGCACGAGTACCAGGTACCGGTCTTGGAGATAAATGTAAAGAATTACCAGAATTATTGATTCAAGTTTTACCCAGATTATTGACAACAAGGAAAGAAGACTGGGATGCAATCTCAGCCTGTAAACAGAAACAAGATGAAGACATTAGTGATTTTTATTCTAGATTTGAAAAATGTTTTAGTATTAATAGTGGTCTCAAGACAAGTAGTGAGTCATACCCTCACCTTTTCGTTACCAAATTAGTCGAGAATTCAAGTCCACAAATTAAAAATCGAGTTTTGAAAGTCGAAAGCACCTGGCAAGCTAATACTCCGTCCCAGATGCTCCAGATGCTCCAGTATCACCAGAATAGAATCAGGGAAGAGCAAGAACACGAGAGAAAACGTATGAAAGACACGAAAATGAAAGTGCTAGTTGCACAATCTGTTCCTCAAGACAGTCAGAAGAGGGGTCCGAATCAAGCCAGTCATCCTGCGGCTCCCGTTAAAGGGAACTGCAATTATTGTAAACAACCAGGTCATTTTATAAACGAGTGTGCAGTTCTGAAACACAACATAGCTACTGGTAAGACTAAAGAAAGACCACGTCCGCCGAGACAAGAACAAGTTTCACAGACTCCTCAGTCACAGAATGCACCACAGACAGTTACAGTACCGCAGCCTATTGCTGCAACACAGCACATTACATCGCAGATGTACCAGTATGCACAGTCCGAGTATCCAGAGTACCAGTCATATTCATGAAACAGCCTAGAGAGGGAGGTAGGCTTGCCTCTCATCGAGATACCTGTCGACCAAGAAGGTCCCTATGTTCACAGTCAAGTATTAGGGAAAGACAGAAAGTTTTTGATCGATACAGGGGCAAGTAGGACCACAATTAGTCATGCCGAAGTTCCAGGGGCTCCGCTCTCAGGCTCAAGAAATGTTTCCCTTGGATTTTCAGGAAAACCCATCGTTAATGAGATATCAAAGCCAGTTACTCTAGAAGTAGGTCCATTGTCCCGTACTACTGATCTGTTACTTACTAAGTCATGTCCAGAAAATCTATTAGGCATTAAGACATTGAAAGAATTAGGTGCAGTTATTTGCTGTTCCCCAGAGGGAATACGTCTGTTCCTACGTGACTTTAAGGGTCACTATGTATTACGAGATTTTGATTCAAGATTGTCTAATGTTCCGCAGCATTTATGGGCGCAAGGTCCAACTGATGTAGGTTACATGCAAATCACACCCTATCGTGTGACTCTCAAACCAGGTGTAGTGTTACCACGAATCAGGCAGTACAGATTGCCACCTGAGGCTGTAGCAGCCTTATCCAAAATTATTGACGAGCTCATGGCTCAAGGAGTAGTTGTAGAAACTGACTCCAATGTATGTAATTCTCCGATCATTCCAGTCATGAAACGTACTGATCCAAATGCACCCCCAGTATATCGATTAGTGATTGATTTACGAGAGCTTAATAAATGTATTATTCCTCAGTACCCAGTTGTCCCAGACATTTCTTCCCTGTTAACAGCCATTGATTCCGAAGCCATGTTTTTCACTGTTATAGACCTCAAAAATGCATTTTTTAGTGTTCCAATTCATCCAGACAGCCAGTTCCTTTTCGGATTTTGTTTAAATGGAAGGAGCTATATGTTCACACGCGCTCCTCAAGGTTTCACAGAAAGCCCTAGTATTTATAGTCAAGCACTTAAGAGACAACTAGACAATATTCACATGCCAACTGACACTGCCCTGCTCCAGTATGTCGATGATCTACTGATCACAGCCCGTTCTGAACGTGACTGCGAGCGTGCATCACTTACAGTTTTGTATTTCCTTGCCGAGATGGGGCACAAGGTGTCACCTTCGAAGCTTCAATTCTGTGTCCAGCAAGTGGTATACTTAGGACACTTGCTGTCCAAGAGGGGTAGGCAGTTGACACCTGACCGTATCCAGTTAATAGCGAGTCTTCCCCAGCCCAGAACCCAGAAGGAGGTACGTGCTTTTATCGGCCTTACTTCTTATTGTAGACAATGGATTCCCCAGTATGCATTTCTAGCCAAGCCACTGATACAGTTAACGACACAGGAGGCAGCCGTATCGACTGTCCTCCCTTGGACATCTGACCATACACTTAGTTTCAACGAGTTAAAGAAAGCCCTATGTCAAGCTCCAGTTCTAGCTACACCGAACTACAGTAAGCCTTTTACACTTTTCGTTACAGAACGCAAAGGTACAGCATTATCTGTTCTCACACAAGATCAAGCAGGTCAATACAAGCCCTGTGCTTATTTTTCGAGCACATTAGATCCAGTCGCCCAGGCGTTGCCTGCGTGCCTCAAGTCAGTTGCAGCCACAGCACTAGCTATCAGACAAAGCGATTCCATAGTTTTAGGACATTCCTTGACAGTACAAGTCCCACATTCAGTAGAAGTTCTTTTAAACCGAACACAAACTCAGCACTTGACAATTGCACGTTTAACAGGTTATGAATTGACACTGTTCCAGCCACACATAGAAATTAGACGCTGCAACGTCCTGAATCCTGCTACACTGTTACCATCAGTTAATTCAAATCCAGACCCACATGACTGTGTGGAAGTAGTTAACATTACGACAAAGCCAAGACAAGACCTGACAGATATTCCGTTACCAGATCCTGACCTGACACTTTATGTGGATGGTTCATGTATGAGAACTAGTACAGGAGAACTAGTCGCCGCGTATGCAGTGACTACTGACACTGAAGTTATTGAAACACACCGTATTGATACTCTGTCCGCTCAAGCAGCAGAGCTAGTCGCTCTGACACAAGCCTGTATACATGCCAAGAACCTGAAAGTTAATGTTTACACAGATTCACGTTACGCATTCGGAGTTGTACACGACTTCGGAGTGCTCTGGCAGGAGAGAGGTTTTATGACTTCTCATGGAACCAAGATTCAGCATGGTCTCCTTATTCAAGCCCTGTTAGATGCCATACATTTACCGACATCTATTGCTATCATGAAGTGCAAAGCACATACGAAAGTTACAGACATTATTTCCCAAGGTAATGATTTAGCAGACCGCACAGCCAAGCTTACAGCACAGACTCCAGACATTCCAGTTAATCAGACACATATTCCAGATCTGACTACATGCATGACAGTTAAGGACCCTACTCAAGATGTCATAGATATACAGTTACATGCTACTCCCGATGAAATCAAGAAATGGTCTGTACAAGGAGGGGTCCAGACAGATCAAGGATGGTTAACGAAGGGTAGAGCCACATGGTTTCTCCCCGATTCTATGGTTCAAGTCATTATCAATACCACACATAGTCCAGCACATTTAGGAGAAAAAGCTATGTTAGACAGTATCCAGAACATTTGGTTCAACAAGCATTTACGAGCTGCAGCCAAGCAGAAAGTCCGTACCTGTATGATATGTTGTCAGTTTAATCCAGGTAAAAGTGTCCCGGTGGAACAAGGTGGTTTCCAACCCCCTGACCACCCTTTTGAGGTCCTCCAGATGGATTATATTCAAATGGAGCGATGTCGAGGTTTCAAGTATGTCCTTGTAGTCGTATGCGCCTTGTCCAGATGGACAGAAGCATATCCAGTCCCAGATTACACAGCCGCGACCACTGCCAAGCAGTTGGTTCGTGAATTCTTCCCTAGATATGGACTCCCTAGAGTCGTATATTCTGATAACGGCCAGCCATTCTCATCTGAACTCATGAAACACGTTTCCCTTTTGTTAGGGTACCAGTGGAAGTTCCATTGTGTACGCCATCCAGAAGCAGCTGGACTAGTCGAAAGGCATAATCAGACTCTGAAAATCCGCATTGCAAAAGTCTGTAAAGACAAAGGTGTGGACTGGTTAATAGCTCTGCCAGTCGCTCTGTTTTACATGCGTATGGTCGCACATTCCAGATCAGGTCTGTCCCCGTATGAGGTCGTTTTCGGCCGCCCCCCTAATATGTGGGGCACTCCTAGACCTCGAAGTATTACCGATGTTTCATGTAATATGCTGACAGATTACCTAGCTTCCTTGATGTCTGCCCTCAACTCATGTCGTTCACAGGTTGCCGCCGCATTTCCAGACAATACCGAGGTGGCACCGCACGAGATCGTTCCAGGCTCCCTTGTGATGATCAGAAATTTCGACAGATCAAGTCCGCTGGAACCACGTTGGAAGGAGCCACGTCAGGTCCTCTTGACCACCCGAACTGCCGTCAAGTTGGAAGGCAGGAAGGGGTGGGTCCACCTTTCTCATGTAAAACTTTTCAAAGGATCGAAACCAGTCTTCAAAAACATTTCCAAGAACATTTCCCAGGATTCGAAGGATTGCCAGAACATTGTTTTAAAGGACTGTCCCGCACAAGACATTATTACAACCCCTCCCTTGTTAGAGAAAACCCCGCAACAGGAGTATAAGTTGAAATTAAGGTCTAGTAAAATAAGTCAGTCAGTTTGATTGTATAAGTCCTCCCCTAGGTGAAACGGTTAGACTGTTTCTGACATGTATAAAATAGACCCCCATAGTGAGAGAGTCAGTCAAAGCTCAATCAAATGTATCGTTTTTCTGAGTTTCATATTATTTCTCAGCATAATGATTTCCTGCACCAGCTATGCTTTCTATCTGTGTTTTCCAGTTCCTCATGTAAATATGTCTGCTCATGCTACAGTAGAGCACACGTTTAGTGATCTGCCTCCTCACGAATATTCATACCGCCTCGCTATGCGTAATAACACATTTATCCGTATGTTACATTACTCACACCAGACCAGCAATGCCACTAATTGTTGGGTGTGTGGTCGACTCCCCCCTTTCCAGACACCGAAGGGAGTTCTGCCACTCTTTCCTTATCCATTCTCACACAATGGTTCGTGTGGAGCATGGTCCACGTTAACGTCATCCTCAACAGATATGTCTTTTCTTAACAGTACATGTTTCCCAGACAAGCAAGGTCTCCCCCACAGAACAGGTTTAGATTTAGAAAATGAAGTATATAATTTAGGTAATTATTCGTCGAATTTCATGGTTCTGAATGTTCAGTCTGATACTACTCCAGACTCACCCGCTATTTCAGTACTACCAGTCAAAGGCGAATTATGTGTCCGTAGTTATGGTTCTGTACATATAGGTCATAGTGAATGTACTACTGTTATCCCGTATAGTGACGGTAGGAAATCTATTTTCAAAGCTTCACGTCATTCTTATTTTATTTGTGGTCAAACTGCATATGTCCGTCTGCCCCTCGATTGGGAGGGAACCTGTTACATTGCTTTCCTACTGCCACCTGTTTTTCTAGCCCCACCTGACTATCATAGGAATTCTTTCTTAGTACACACTAGACACAAGAGAAATCTCCCGATTGTCGATTATACTGAAACCGCCGCAGAGCAATTCATTGATATAGATAAAGGTGTTTTCCCTTATTTAGGTACAGTTGTAAATAGTAAGCTCATTCGTAGGTTAACAAGAACCCTTGAAGCAGTAGTAGATGAGACTGCCTCCGCTCTAGGTAACTTAACTGAAGAGCAATCCTTTATGAGAATTGTCGTTTTACAGAATCGTCTCGTCCTTGACGTCATACTGGCCGATAGGGGCGGGGCCTGTAGAGTTCTCGGATCCAGTTGTTGTATTTTCATTCCAAATAACGCGCCGTCTGTTTATTCAGCTATAACCAGACTCCATAAAATTGCCCATCTGTTACACCAAGATCCAGGCACCTGGACATGGTCCGGTTGGTTCTGGAATATAATTTCCGCATGGGGTTGGAAAGTCCTGTCCTTTCTAGGTATTGCAGTAGCGATCATATTTAGCTGCTGCCTCTGTATACAATGTGGCCCTGCGATTTGCAGCATGTGTGCTACCTCTTGTATTCCCCGTCCCAAGCCCTGTTCTAAATCCCGTTCCAAGACAATTCGAGACGAGCAAATGGTACTGTATGAAATGATAGATGGTATCATGAAAATTGATGTTTCCTGATGGAAACGTAGTGACAAGGAGGGAATGTGGAAAAGTAAATTTTGCCATGTTCTGTGTCCCTACGCCTCATCCATCATATGTTATGTGTGCATGATCAATATGCATATGTTATTCCCCATTTCCGATTAATGACGCAATTACAGTTGTGTCCACCTCTGGTATGTCATTTTCCAGTCCTCGTGAATACTACGAATATCAGGCCTATGTAAGTAATGTTGCCACGTTTCTCAGTGTGCACGTTATTCAATTATAAAGTCTCCGTTTCCAGGCCTCAAAAGGGCCCGGACCCTGGATTCAGCTCCTGTCTCCTGAAAGCCTCGCTGAGGAGCGATACAGCCCCCACCTGTATCCTCGACCCTTCACTTACTTCCTGCCTCGCAGTGCCCGGTGCACCCCGGCTCTGCCTCTGAGTCTGCCAAAAGTATGTTATAGTTCCTGCTATCAGTTCAGTCCTCCTCCTCTGCATTCCTAAGCTACTGAACTGCATCAATAGTTTCCGTCATTGTCTAGCCTTCTCGTCTCCACGTTAGAGAAATACTGTATTTAATGGTCATTTAATATTCTTCACGCACTACATGTAGAATAATGCATGGTCCAGTCTTAGAATCAAGTTAGCTTTTCCCCTCATGACTTCTAGTTTATATCAACATGTTCCCTAAACATTAGATACCAGATAGGGTTTAGGTACATGTCGCTCCGACCCTCCAGACTCTAGTCTCTGCTCCTAGCACAGAGTTCGTAGCCCCCAGCTTCTCCTAGTAACACGTCATTGCTAGTTTTCGCGCACCATCAGGTTAGAGGTCCCGGCTCCTTAGGTAGCCCCCTCCAATGTTTCCGCCCATTCATGACA
This sequence comes from Lissotriton helveticus, assembly GCF_964261635.1. Classification (NCBI taxonomy): domain Eukaryota; kingdom Metazoa; phylum Chordata; class Amphibia; order Caudata; family Salamandridae; genus Lissotriton; species Lissotriton helveticus. The sequence goes on along the minus strand of NC_136059.1, from coordinate 101,813,000 downwards.
TATTCTGTTACGTTTGCACCACATGTCTAAGTAAACTCCCAGTTACACCTCTTATTTCTGTTATCTCTCGCGACTGCTACGCGTCACGCCTTCTACTCCACCCACTGCTACGCCTACTGCAATGTAATGCTATGTGTTTGCGCTATGTATATAAATCAATGTTTTGTTATTGAATGTTAGCGCGCTCATCCCAGACCCAGCCCCGGCAGCTGCCGGGCCTTATTGTCCTGTTCCCATGCAGGTTGTCCTGATCCTGTCCTTATGCTGTAATAAACCTGCAGAAACTCCTACTACCTCGAATCTTGACTCTTATTTATTGAGCTATCTGTTATGCTATAAGCCTAGTCAAAAATAGGGTATTATTTATTTATTTACCACACTTTACTACTCGTAAATGCCCTTTGCGACCGAAAGTCATAAAGTTAGACTTTCGTCTCAGTTTACCTTTGTGAATCTGGCCAATATTTCCACATCAATTTGTAACACAATGTTGATTATTCTTCTTAGCCAGCAATATGTCACTCATGCACCATTTGTTAATATGTCACTCATGCACCATATGTTCAGGGGTGTGGCTGTGCCAAACTCTACTCAGTTGTTTGACATTTAGATGCACCAAATGTTCAGAGGTGTCGCTGCACCAAGTGCTACGCAGTTGCGCTGCTCCTAATGTACCTGTGCAAAGTTTCTTCATTTTCCACCTTTGTCCCTTCAGGATACCTTTTGTCTGGGATTCAAGATTACCTTCAGGTAGACTAAGGTTCCTCTGTTTGCTCGCTTGCTATTGTGCCTTACAATGAAATGCTTTGCCCCTTACTGATTTCTTGTGTCTTTTTTGGTACAGCTTCTAACTAGGGGTGGGCGGAATCTCCGCGAAACGGTAAAAAATCTCCGCGAACTTGCAGAAATTCCGCGAACACGCGGAATTGCTTGTTTGCGATGCTTTGTTCCTGTTCGCAAATGCTGTTTGCATGCTCGGGGGGAAATATCTTTTGAACAGGCATTTTGGGAACGCGAGCAAGCAAAAAATTTCATGAAGTCGCAGAACACAGAATTTTGGGCAATTTCGCGTTCTCCGCGTAACTACCTAAATTCCGCGAGCGTAACGAAATTTACTGCCCAGGCCTACTTCTAACCATCAGAAGAGTTCTCCAATGGTGTTGGCAGTACGGTGTCTACAGAGAAAACAGGTAAGCCAGAGTTCCTTTCTATGATGCACTGTTCTGCGGCAGGCACCAGCACGGAGCTCCTGCCGTGTCCTCAGGATAACAAGAAACGAAGCAAGTTGGGTGTGACTTTTATTCCCTTGCCACCCCCAAGATGACCGCGGGTCACAGGCTCGCAGGGGACACCAGCGTGTTCTTGCACGGCTGGAGAGGCTGCTGGAAAAGGTAGTGTGAGCACAGAGACACAACTTGCGCTTGGGATGAGAGGGGGAAAGAACGCGCACACTGGGCATAGGCGCAAGGCCTCCTGTGGGAAGCTGCTTGAAATGGAGGGGGGGGGGAGAGCATCTGCCTGGTGTTGCGCGTGAGTGATGTGAAAATGTCGGTTGGGATCCCAACAACAGCTAGTAAAAAGGTTAAGGGACTAATTTCATTTTTATGGTAATTTAAATTCCAACTTAATGGTCAGGTAGGATTTTATATTATTGTTTTCAGAATTAAACTTTCAGAAAGGTGTCATTTTCATGCCTAAATCTTGCCAGTATCCAGTGATACCTGACTGCTGATGACTCCCCTGTGATGAGATGTGAAGTGCTCCCAGACAGTGGACAAAGGACTTGGGTGTGGAGAGATGCTTTTCTTCTTTGATCAGGATGTTTTGCGGGCTCTGCCCAGCCCCTTACTGATCTGCTTCAAAAGAATGCCTACCCTGTCACTGGCAGATGTACCTCACACCCATGCCTGCCTCCCTTTTGTTTTGCTCGTCAGCTTGGCTCCAAACTCAGTGGGAGAGGGAGCTTCCCCAGAAATGGTTTGGAAAGACCAGAAAGTGACCATTAACATAGCCACACCTCTGGGTGGGCATAGGTAGCTCTGACAAGGGTAAGAAAGGCTCTACCATGTCTGATTTGGGTAGAGAGGAACACTGTGGGATAGGTTACAGTAAAACCCCTCAAAGGAGTGCCACCAGGTCCTGGACCCTCATCCTCATCTCCCTAAACTGCAAGTAGTAGACTTAGAATCTTTTTGCCAACTTTTTGCCTGGAGAACGGTTGGAGACCGGGACCTCCATAGAAAGCGCAGCCATCGGTATTGAATTGCCAGATGGCCTCAGTTAACTGGTTTGCACAGCTGAAGAAGATCTGACTTCCAAAAAAGTTTCTAAGTCCGAACGTCGAGCCCTTCACTGGCACATGCTTAAGACTTTACCCGCTCTGAACTTTTCCTCTGATAACTGAATGGGGACCCTGCTCTTCATCAATGAGCCCTTTTCTCCGTAAACATTTATCCGAAGGTAAACTATCTGCCGGACAAAACTGACTCTGTATCGGACCTGTCCACCATCGTGGTCGGCCTTAACTTATGCATTTGACCTGGTCTAGCACGATCAAATAACCGCAGTTGGCACTTTGAGCCCCTTGATCTATTTTTATTTGCAACTTTAAAAATGCACATTTATAGATGTACTTGCTGGGTTTTTTGTTGTTTTGATGCCATTTTAAATATTGAGATTGTGTTTACTTTTCTAAATATGTTTGGGATTTTTCTAGTGCTTTCACTTTATAACTGTTTGGGTGCGGCTTAAATACATTACACATTGCCTCTAAAAAGATAGATAGATAGATAGATAGATAGATAGATAGATAGATAGATACATAGATAGATAGATAGATAGATAGATAGATAGATAGATAGATAGATAGATAGATAGATAATTTTATTATGCATGATTAATAAAAACCTTTGCCGCCTATGCAGTCCCAATAGTAACATTAATAAAAAAAAAGGCAGAATAAAACAGCGTTAACATGTTGGTAATCAACAGTAGACTCAAGGCATCATGGTTATGTTAATCTATGAATTGCAAGTGGGGTTGGGGGTGGAGGCTAGGGAATTTTCATGTTGGCCACTTTACCCATGGCATCTTTTGGGTTTGAATGGAAATCTGCTATGAATTAAAAACAAACTTGGTTAAGGTGCTCAGTTTTGTGCGAAGTGCAGATACTGCATACGAAAGGGGCAAAGGGTCCGAGGTGGTATGCCCCTTAAGGGATTCAGAACCTGCCCTGGAGCACCATGTCGTTCTTAATCCCCAGATTCTTCCCATGAGTGTGTTAAGTGGATTAGAGAGTGTTTGGGTTAACCACCTAGTATGCTTAGAGACAGAGGGCTAATGATTGTGTAAACGTGCGAGAGAGGAAGTTAAGGTGCAAGGTTAAAAACCTTGAAATGCGAGTTCCATGGCTAATCTGGGAATCTAAATCTAGGTACTGGAGTGTCCTCTCACTCATGATCATGGACGGGATCTAGTGCGCTTGCGCATGGCGTTGTTCCCGTGCATTGACTAGAATATTAAGGTGATGGACATTTACAACAAATCTTTTACCACGCATGGAATCACAACGCTGTCGCTATAACAACCGAGTTGTGATTCCGCATACCTTGACTCCGCAAGTCGGAACACTAAAATCCAACACCTTCCCTAGTGTCTGCTCTGACTGGAGTTGGAATAGTAAATTATACTATTCCAACTTCCAGCACCCCCCCCTCCGCAAGTCGTTGTTCCGACTTGCGGAGTAAAGGTATGCGGAATCACAACGTGGTCGTTGTAACGACCACATTGTGATTCCCTGCGGTGTAAAAGAATGCGAGATATTGAGGTATATTAGAATATTAAACAGCAGCATGAGCGGGATCTCGCCCTTTGCATTCAATTTAACAAGCAGTCTATTGCAGTTCTTGAGAGAATTGTTGGCAGCTAATTCTGGCCACATGTGTCAGCCGCTGCTTGGGATGGAGAGTGCGATTGAGTGCACTCAGGTTGTAGGTTCGGGCTGACATTCCATTGACTCTTGAGTGCCAGCAGAAGCATGGAATAGATTTTTTGGAGGCATTTGTACATGCAGAGGATTTTTTAGGAGGTCTATAGTTGTTGAATCTTGGGGTCATTCCGATTGAGTACCTTTTCTAGTGGCCCTTCGACCCCCTAGAGGTATTTCATGGTCCAAGATAAAAATGTGCAGCTCAGCTGAGTTGAGGCAGACCAAAAGTTCCCAACTGGATCTAGAGTAGATGAAGCCAATGGCCATGAGAGCTAAGGGTCATTTTGCAGAGGCACATGGCCTGAATGTTGTCTTCCTTTGGGTGGCCACACAGCCTACTGTCTCCTTCACCTTCCAGTCCTAGCCAAGGAGTAGTGTGTGTTTGAGGACAGGATCCCCAGTCAGTGTTTCAGGTATTGGCCTTTTAGATGATTTTTTTACAACTCTTTTAAAGATTTCTTGACTGGTTGCTGCAGATCATACTTCTGAAAAGCCAAATCTGTCAATTGTTGTAAGTCTATAATCTCTGTCTGGTGAGTGAGATCTGTTTGTTATTTCCAGCCATAAGCTCTGGTTAATGGTGATCTTCTCAGAGGATGTAAGTCTGAAGCAGAAATGGACAAAGGTTGCATGCCTTGCAAGTGTCTGTTTACAAGACCAAACTCCAGCCTGATGTGTGCTGGTGATGTGTAGCTGGATAGTTGGAAGGTTTGCCTGTATGGTTGTGTCCAGAATGTTTGAATCTCTGCCCCGTAGAGCTTTGACAGGGTAGGCTCTACCTTAGCCCTGGCAATTTCTAAGCTAGGACTGTATGATGGGCCTCTTGGATTTCTGAATAGGGTCTTCAGCCCCATTGCCAGAGGGATACTTTTTATTTTCCTCCTGTGGCATTGAAAAGTGCTATTGATGTCAAATAGCAAGCCAAGGTATTTGTATTCACAGGTTTTGTCAATCATGACCGAGTCAAGAAACCAATCAGCCTTTGCTGTGACTCTTCTCCTGCAAGCCATTCTTTTTGTCTTCTTCATATTTATTGTCAGGCCATAGTACTGAGCCAAGCTTCGGAGCATGAGAATTGACTAAGATCGGAGCTGGGGGTAAATCTGCCAAGAACAGATTAAAAAGTGGGGGGGGGTCAGAATGCATCCCTGTTTAAGACCACAAGAGGTGGTTGTTGCCATAGATAAGTATGCTGCATTACACAATTTAATTCCTACGGGGTTTGTGTACAGATTTTCTATTGGCCTTAGGGACATGGGGGGGGATATGTCAATTGGTGAGTTTCCTCCACAGCCTGCTTCGATTTGCGCAGTCAAAAGCGACATTGTAGTTAATATCACAGAGATAAAGGGGAAGTTTGGAGGCGTTTGAGGAGCTGATCAATAGAGACAGGATCAATAGAGACATGACAATGATATTTGTTGTTGTCCCCGTCTTTTTTGAGGCTCTAGTTTGACTGATCGGTATTGTTCAGTTATTGGTGGCCCAATTCAGAAGGTGCTCCAGTCGTACACCAGCGTAATATTTAGCCTCATTGTCTATGTGGACTATAAGTCTGTATTTCTCAGCAGCTGCCCCCTTTAAATATGGGCGATATAGTGGACCCTCTCCAAGATGCTGGTATTGTGGCGCCTGTTAGGGCATGTTGAAACAGTGTGGCCATGTCCTCTCCCCATTTAGGGGTCGATTACGATGGCGGACGGAAGGACGACCGCCGGCCTGGACTAGGCGGAAAATGCCTTTTTCCAGTCCGCCTGCCGCGGTCACTCCATCCGCCATATTAAGATGGGAAACACTGTCAAATGTCCGTACGCGCCGGAAGAGCACGCACCGCCGTGGAACTACACCCGACCCCGCGGCGGACGTAACCAATCCAGAGACACCGCCGTACAGAATGACGTCTCCGACCGTCCTCTAAATCACGATGGCGGAAAACACACATCAAATCGCTGCGGAAAAACAACCTGCCTGAACACGGCGGATTCACCACAGTGGAGATACAACACATTGCACAGATACCCACCACAAGCAGATCGCCGTCATGGACCCAGCGCTACACGCATTTCCGATACTCTTCGTGCTCCACCACCAGCAAGTCATGGACCACCGCCGCCGAAGACGCAGGTACGCCAACACACCAATTGCTGTCTGAAGGGGAGTACCTTCCGGGGCCGTGACGTTGGGAGGGGGAGTGTCATGTTAGAGAAACAGCATTTACGATAGCACCAATATATCAACAATTCAAGTAGACAACCAGGAATGACAACGACAAACCACTACACATGATTGACTTGCTTTATTAAACATAATAGGGGTATAATCCTAGAGTAGCCAAGAGCATGGGCACTGGGTAGAACCAAGCAGATACATCTGAAGCAGCACATGAGAGGGCACAATGCAGTATCAGAACAGCAACAGGGCAGTGTCCATAACAGAGCAGCTACATCTGAGGCAGCACACGAGAGGGGCTGAGTGCATCAACAGTCCATGGCAGAGAACAGAGCAGGTACACCAGAGGCAGCACATGAGAGGGGCTAAGTGCATCAACAGTCCATGGCAGAGAACAGAGCAGGTACATCTGAGGCAGCACATTAGAGGGCGCAATGCAGTATCATAACAGCAACAGGGCAGCGTCCATAACAGAGCAGGTACATCTGAGGCAGCACATGAGAGGGCACAATGCAGTATCAGAACAGCAACAGGGCAGTGTCCATAACAGAGCAGGTACATCTGAGGCAGCACACGAGAGGGGTTAAGTGCATCAACAGTTCATGGCAGAGAACAAAGCAGGTACATCAGAGGCAGCACATGAGAGGGGCTAAGTGCATCAACAGTCCATGGCAGAGAACAGAGCAGGTACATCAGAGGCAGCACATGAGAGGGGCTAAGTGCATCAACAGTCCATGGCAGAGAACAGAGCAGGTACATCAGAGGCAGCACATGAGAGGGGCTAAGTGCATCAACAGTCCATGGCAGAGAACAGAGCAGGTACATCAGAGGCAGCACATGAGAGGGGCTAAGTGCATCAACAGTCCATGGCAGAGAACAGAGCAGGTACATCTGAGGCAGCACATGAGAGGGCACAATGCAGTATCAGAACAGCAACAGGGCAGTGTCCATAACAGAGCAGGTATATCTGAGGCAGCACATGAGAGGGGCTAAGTGCATCAACAGTCCATGGCAGAGAACAGAGCAGGTACATCAGAGGCAGCACATGAGAGGGGCTAAGTGCATCAACAGTCCATGGCAAAGCACAGGTACATCAGAGGCAGCACATGAGAGGGCGCAATGAAGTATCAGAACCGCAGCAGGGCAGTGTCCATAACAGAGCAGGTACATCAGAGGCAGCACATGAGAGGGCACAATGCAGTATCAGAACAGCAACAGGGCAGTGTCCATAACAGAGCAGGTACATCTGAGGCAGCAAATGAGAGGGGCTAAGTGCATCAACAGTCCATGGCATAGAACAGAGCAGGTACATCAGAGGCAGCACATGAGAGGGGCTAAGTGCATCAACAGTCCATGGCAATTAGTGATTACAACTCCTCTGAGGCGGAAGCCGGAGGACGAGACAGCCACGATTTTTAAAATGGTATTTTCTTGTGTTGCACTTTGATTTTGAACTGTGCTATTTTTAAAATATTCCTCACTCACCCTTATCGCCGCACTCTCCGCCCGCTCCTCGCGCAGACGACTAGGATCTGACGCGTTGGAGGTAGGGCTTGCCGCCATTGGGGGTTGAGTCATTCTGCGCACCTGTGTTGGAATGAGCCCCGCCCACCTGCTTACTTAAACCCCTCGCCTCCCTGCTCGATCAGATTAGTGATTACAACTCCTCTGAGTCGGAAGCCGGAGGACGAGACAGCCACGATTTTTAAAATTGTATTTTCTTGTGTTGCACTTTGATTTTGAACTGTGCTATTTTAAAATATTCCTCACTCACCCTTATCGCCGCACTCTCCGCCCGCTCCTCGCGCAGACGACTAGGATCTGACGCGTTGGAGGTAGGGCTTGCCGCCATTGGGGGTTGAGTCATTCTGCGCACCTGTGTTGGAATGAACCCCGCCCTCTCCCAGCCCTTTATATTTCACACCACCTCCCGGCCGCGCAGCGTACGGGCGCAGCGGGCGCGCCAGCGGCGCGCCAAAGGCGCGCCCAAGGCAAGCCCGTCTGCACCCGTCCCCGCCGGGACCGGGCCCAGGGCCATACCCCCTGGCCTAAACCCGTCTCAGACGCCTAATGTCCCTGAACTGATTAAATATTCATTCTCTCAACTTCGAGATCTTAACCCATCCATGAGTCGACCTCATTCGATCCCTTCATTTTTACACAATGATAGATCGGTAGGGCCTTCAATGCCCCATGTGCACAAAACCTCTTCCCTCAGCTACAACCCTTAAAACTGTTCTAGCAGCTCTCATTAATGTGCGCTCCCTCCCTAAACACAAACTCGACATCCTGGAGTTCATTGCACAACACAATCTCGACCTAATGTTTCTCACCGAGACTTGGGGTGATGACTCCTCTGGCCCTGACTTTGCAGCAGCCCTCCCGGAAGACTACTGTGTATACAGGCTTGACAGAATTTAAAAAAAGGGTGGGGGAATAGCTATCATATACAGAAATGGCTATAAACTTAAAGCCGCACCCCTTAACTACGGAGACTGCGAAGCTATTTCCTTTTCAATCAGCCTGGCCGGAAACCAATCATTCACAGGCACTTTGCTCTACCGCCCACCTGACCCCAGAACGAAATTCCTAGTTAGTCTTAGCAACTTAGTGGAAATTATAGCTGGAATCCCCCACTACACTATACTAGGAGATTTTAATTTCCACTTGGAATCTCTCACTGATAATGATTCTATCTCCCTTATCAGTGATCTTCCAGCCGTAGGACTTCAGCAACTCGTTACTCAACCTACCCACAAGGCAGGACATACCCTTGACGGGATATTCACTAACAACCCTGATATTCTGATTTCCCCTCCGATTCCCCTAATATGGACAGATCACTCAGCAGTCTGTTTCACCATTAAAGCCAAATCTGTCCCAGCTAAAAACAGATTTTCACCTCCCACCTCAACACGAGACTGGAAAAACATTGATATATCTCGTCTTGCATCTATCCTGGCTACTGGCATTAATCTGGAAGAATCAGATCCATCACTGGCATCCAATAACTATCTCAATATCCTGGACACGGCATGTACCACTTTAGCACCTTCCAAAATTACTCATCGGAACAGAAACTCCCCTTCTGCCCCGTGGTTTTCCGAATCCCTCCGTTTACATAAACAACATTGCAGAAACTTGGAAAGGCGTTGGCGCAGGCATTACAACCCTCTGGACAAACTGTCTTATAAATGCGCCCTATCCAAGTACAAAGACCTAATTGTTTTGGAAAAGACGACTTATTATACATCCCAAATCAATCAGGCGCATAACTCCGCCAGAAAGTTGTTTCAGGTGGTCAACCACCTATCAAATCCTCCCACTCCCCCTCCTGACACCTCTCAATCCCTCTGCAACTCCCTTGCAGATTTTTTTCTGGACAAAGTCACCTCCATTTTCTCTGCTTTCCTGCACATACCTTCCTCCTTTCACACTATAGATAACCAACCTTCAACCATCAGTTCCCCTTCCTTTCCAGAGTTTGTTAGTGTATCAGAGGAAGATATCGCCGGTCTAATCTCTAGCACCAAATCAGGATCGCCCCAGGACCCATGTCCTCCGTCCATCCTCAATCTAATTCCTGATGCCATTTCTCCTGCTCTGACCAATATTTGCAACACTATGTTCACCACGGGCACATACCCAGTGGTATGGAAAAAGGCTATCATCAAGCCACTCTTGAAAAAAGCCACCCTTGACCCTACTTCCCCTTCCAGTTACCGACCCATTGCCTGTCTCCCTTTCCCTACAAAGATTTTTGAAAGACTCATGAATATACAGCTGTCCAGATTCATTGAAACAAACAATCGGTTAGATGACACCCAGTTTGGGTTCAGGAAAGCGCATGGAACCGAGACAGCCCTAATCAAAGCGGCAGATGAGATTAGAATGACGCTAGATAAAGGCGGTGCGGCAGTTCTAATTCTTCTCGACCTATCCGCGGCCTTTGACAAGGTCGATCATTCCACCCTGATCGACCGTGTCTCGGCAATCGGTATCCAGCACAAAGCCAAAGACCTTCTCGCCTCTTTTCTAGCCAATTGCTCCCAGGCCGTGAAATTGGGTCCTTTTCTCTCTCACACCTTCTCCCTTCCATGCGGAGTGCCGCAAGGCTCCTCGCTAAGTCCGACCCTGTTCAATATCTATGTTTCAAACTTAGCGAGGGTGATCAAATCGTACGGCATTAGTCTTACCACATATGCCGACAACACCCAGCTGGTGCTTTCCATACACCATGATGGATCCTCAGTTGCCGCAAACTTTCAACAGGGAATGCTTGCCATCAGCTCCTGGATGTCCTCCAACTGTCTTAAGTTGAATTCTGGAAAGACAGAGGTGATGACATTTGGGAAGCTTGAACCCGCTTGGTCCCCCCATTGGTGGCCCTCTGAGATGGGACCTCCACCTAAGCCTGTTACCAAGGTGCGCAACCTTGGAGTTATGTTCGATGACAGACTGCTCTTTCATCATCATGTTAACTCCATAGTCTCCACATCATTCTTTACCTTAAAAAAGATCAGAACGCTTCTCCCTTACCTTCCCATCTCAGCTGGCAAAACCTTGATCAGTGCCCTTATCTTCTCAAGAACTGACTATTGCAACGCCCTTTTGCTCAATGCACAGCAAAAAGTTATTAACAGGCTTCAACTGGTGCAAAACGCCTCTGCCAGAATCTTACTGAGCTTACCCAAGTCCACTTCCGTCATCCCGTACATTCAACAACTTCACTGGCTGCCTGTAAGAAGTCGTACAAAATTTAAGGCTCTTTGTATTGCTTACAAAGCCATTAACAACTCCGGCCCCCAGTTTCTTAAACAAGCTTTCCGTCCCCTTGTAACACCTAGGACCCTTCGTTCTTCTTCAGCTCACCTGCTCAATGTCCAACGTACAAAGAAAGCCAACTGGGGTGACAGATGCTTCGTGATTTCCACGGCCAAATTATGGAATTCACTTCCACTTTCCATCAAAACTGCCCCTTCCCTCCTTAGCTTCAGGAAGCAAGTAAAAACCTGGCTGTTTCCACACTAAGAGCTGTTTATTGTCTTCATCTGATCAGATTAAGCGCCGAGACACCCCTGGGTATTTGCGCGCTCTAAAAATTCCCAAAATAAATTAAATAAATAAATAAATAAAAATGGCGGAGAACAGAGCAGGTACATCTGAGGCAGCAAATGAGAGGGCACAGTGCAGTATCAGAACAGCAACAGGGCAGTGTCCATAACAGAGCAGGTACATCTGAGGCAGCACATGAGAGGGGCTAAGTGCATCAACAGTCCATGGCAAGGCACAGGTACATCTTAGGCAGCACATGAGAGGGCACAATGAAGTATCAGAACAGCAACAGGGCAGTGTCCATAACAGAGCAGGTACATCAGAGGCAACACAAGTACGTGGTTCAAGCGTCCCGTCCCAAGGACATTAATAATGCAAGGGTGGTTACAATGGACAATCTAGATACCAAGTCAAATGACATGTGAGTGATGGGAGCTACACCTCACAGCACAGAATCTGGTGGACTGCTTGACCTAGTCGCCTCGGACACACTGCCAGCACCAGAAACAGGAGTGTGAGACACAGCCACAGCTCTAGTGACTGACACATGAGCCATAGACCCAGACACACTGCCAGCACCAGAAACAGGAGTGTGAGACACAGCTACAGCACTAGTGACTAGGACATGTCCCTGTACAGTGACCAACAAATACCATGCCAGCATCTGAGACATGAGAGTGGCGGACACACACAGTGCCAGTACCTGAAATAGGAGAGGGCACAACTGACACAGTGCTACTACATGATGCATGACAGTGAACAACAGACACAGTGGCACTATCTGACACATGAGAGTGAACTGCAGCTGACCCACTAGGACCAGTGAAATGATGAGCCACAGGGCTGTATGGGCCAGGAGGCAGGGTGGCTCTGGGAGCTGGGGACAGCTCTACTGGAGCGACATTGGGGTGGTCAGGTGTCACTGGTGTGTGTCTCCGTTTCTTTTGGATATGTAGGGGCACCCTGGACATGACTGGACTGGTAAGTGGTGTGGCCTCATCAGACATCAAAGGTGGATCATGTGCTGGTGGTGGTCTGCTCTCTGGGGACGTGCTGGACCCTGCTTGACGTTTACTGTGGGCCTGCCTTCTGCCCTCTGCATCATGTGTAATGGGGGATGCAACAACAGTGTACTCCTTCCTCTGCTTCTGCGGGGTGTGGATGGGGGTAGAGGTATGTGGGGACTCCACCGCTGACACATGTGTTTTACGTTCCTTCAACAACATCAGCCTCAGGGCAGCCAGGGGTGATGTATGACTGTCCTTGATGGAGCTCGTGTCCATGGGAGAACCCTTGGACCTGGGATGTGCCTTGGTCGTAGGAGGTGTCCTGTCTCTGGAATGTCCCTGATCCCTGGGCGGTGCCCTGCCCCTCGGAGCAGACTTGTCCATTGTAGTGTACCTGTCCTTTGAAGTGTCCTTGCCCTTGGGAGTGTCCCTGGCCTTGGGAGGCGCCCTTTCCTTTGAAGCGTCCTTGTCCTTGGGAGTGTCCCTGCCCTTTCCTTTGTAGTGTCCTTGTCCTTGGGAGTGTCCCTGGACTTGGGAGGTGCCCTTTCCTTTGTAGTGTCCTTGTCCTTGGGAGTGTCCCTGGTGGACTTTGGAGGTGCCCTTTCCTTTGTAGTGTCCTTGTCCTTGGGAGTGTCCCTGGACTTTGGAGGTGCCCTTTCCTTTGTAGTGTCCTTGTCCTTGGGAGTGTCCCTGGACTTGGGAGGTGCCCTTTCCTTTGTAGTGTCCTTGTCCTTGGGAGTGTCCCTGGACTTGGGAGGTGCCCTTTCCTCTGTAGTGTCCTTGTCCTTGGGAGTGTCCCTGGACTTGGGAGGTGTCCTTTCCTTCGTAGTGTTCTTGTCCTTGGGAGTGTCCCTGCCCTTGGGAGGTGCCCTTTCCTTTGTAGTGTCCTTGTCCTTGGGAGTGTCCCTGGCCTTGGGAGTACCTTTTGAGGGGGATGCCTGTGTTACATGTGAATCCCTTTCCCCCAACATCCCTTGAGGATCCTGTGTGTCAACTCCAGGGTAGCTCATGTCGTGTTCGGTGAAAGATTTCCTTGTCCTAGGGGATGGTGTCTGTGCCCTCCGTGCCCTGCCTTGCTGCCTGTGGCTGCTTCTAGTGCAATACCCCGAAAATGAGGCCTGGTCTGACATTTCACTCTTCCCTGAGACATCAAGTGGTGTGGATGGGGGAACTGAAGTAGCACCCTGTCCATGCGACTGTAGAATGGCTGAAGACACAGTGTTTGCTAATGACTGAACTGTTCTGTGGAGACCAGCAACATCGCCATGCATCCCCTCCATGAATGCTACCACCTGCCCCAACTTCCTATCATGGTCTTGGAATGCATTGATCATGTTGGTCTGCCCTACAGACATCTGTCGCAGCAGATCAACAGCCCCAGCACGAAGTGCACTTTGTGTCACAGGGGCAGGGGCAGCGGTGCCACTCTGGCAAACACGAGCAGTACTTGTTGCAGTTGGTGGCAGTGTGGGCCCTGTGTGCTGTGTACCGATTGAAGGTGTTTATTGCCCACTCCCTGTGTGTGACAACAGTGCTGACTCACCAACAGTGTCTGAAGATGAGGACGATGGTGTCTCCACATGTGAGTCCTCTGGGACGGTTCTGTCCCCCTCTCCGGGGCTGCCCTCTTCAGTGTCAGTCTGCGTGTGTGTGATCCCGGATCCGGATGCATTGCCACCACTCATCTCCGTCGTCTGTGGGTCAGTGCCCTCGACCAAAGCTGAAAGAGAGAGAAAAGATGTTAACCCAAGTGCCACACTCATGTACTGAAGGTTACATAATCACAACTTTCCTTACAGTCGACTAACATGTATCACCCATCCTGCACACAAACCACCCCTACCAGACATCCTCATGTCAAAGAACCGGGGGTGTCTGTGAAACATGTACATCATACAAACAGGGCAAGTGCATGCAGACCACCACACATGTCATGCCATCGGACCACAGAGCTCAACGGCATGTCCTGGAACCCTCAACTACAAAGCAACTGGTATGTCCACCTGACGGACATGGATGCTAACGCTCACTCCGCTAATGGCACCAACATGCAATTGCAGCAAAACATAAGCACCACGGATGTCACTACTGTGTCTGAGCACCAATACATGCATGCACTCACAAGTCACAGACACATACAGTCTGCTTACCGCTAGTTTGCTGTTGATCCCCTCTCAGCCAGGCGGACAGGTCAGGATGCGTCACAACAATGATACGGTGCATTAGAGGGGTCATGGTGCGTCGTGCAAGCCGGGTTGATCTTGGAATCATCCCCAGTGTCATCTCCGTAACATTCTTGCTGAGCCTGGATATGTCGTACCAGCGCTTGTGGCAGTGTGTGTGTCGTCTATTGCACACCCCCACTGCCCGTACATCACGTGCTACGTTCCTCCACGCGGCCTTGCGAAGGTGCAGCTTGATCTACCATGATGGGAGACAAGAGGGGAACGTCAGTGGACAGTTGGACATTCACAAACATCGTAGAAACACGTATCTTTCAGCAGGCATGCTCAGTACAACACATGTGAAGGTCCCACAGCACACCGCCAAGCTTGCTGGAGCCAGGAGTCAGTGACCACCTCATGCCCACCAACATGTTCCCCACTGCACTTACCACCTGTCCGGGGGCACCATAGAGCCGTTCATAGTGGCTGAGCACACCGTCCACAAGGACATCCAGCTCCGCTGCGGTGAAGGGACGAGGCCGGATCTCTCGCACTCTCTGCATGGCAAGGTCCAGGACTGTGGCACTACAGCAGCAGTTTTTGGATAGCTCAGCAGCAGCAGTTCGAGGTGATGGTCGCAGGCAGCAGTTGTTGGATAGCTCAGCAGCAGCAGGTCAAGGTGATGGTCGCAGGCAGCAGTGGCTGGAAGCAGTGAATGTGTGCCATGGTGACCTCAATGCAGAGGCCGCTCACCCACCGCCAGCACCCGGCGGTGGGTGATCGGCCAGGGCCATCCATGCCATGGTGACCTCAATGCACAGGCTGCTCACCCCCCGCCAGCACCCGGTGGTGGGTGACTGTGGGGAGTTGTAGTGCTGGTCTCCCACACACCCCACCACCTTCCCTGTAGATATGGGGGCCTGTGGGGAGTTGTAGTGCTGGTCTCTCACAACCCCCACCCCCCACCACCCTCCCTGTAGACATGGGGGCCTGTTGGGAGTTGTGGTGCTGGCTGCTTTGATGACATGCAAGCCTGGGAACGTAAGAGGCAACATTTGTGTTTGGTCATGGTGGGTGCATTTGAGCCCAGGAGTTCACATTTGGGTGACTGTGTGGCCCACATGCATGGATTGGAGCCTGGGAGATGTATCTTGGCAGTTGTGCAAGGCAGCTCAAAAAAATTTGCTGCATAACTATGTTGCAAACCCATTCGCACAGCATCAGAAAATCGCGCTACAACTTTTTCATCATTTTATTTTGAAATGTTCATAGGTAATCCAGCTTGACTTGATTAATCAAATTAAAGCAGCCCAAATGTCCATTAAGCTTCACACAAAATAGTTGTGCAAGGCAGACCATGGCAGTGTGATTGTGGTCATTGGTTTGTACTTACCAGCCTCTAGTCCCTCTTCGATTCCTTCCAGGCTCTCAGGGTGCAGTATGCCCAGCACCTTCTCCTCCCATTCTGCAAATGGTATGGGCTCCGGGGGAGTGCCGCCGCCAGTGTGGTGTGCCCGCAGGTGGTTCTTGGCCCTGATGCCTTTCACCCTTGCCTTGAGGTCGTGCCACCACCTCTGGATCTCGTGTTTGGTGCGTGGCACGGTCCCTGACGCCTTCACTCTGGTCACTGTCCTATCCCACATGTTGGTTTTGGTTGCCAAGGTGGTCTGCTGGACTAGGGTAGCGAACAGATGTGGTTCGACACGGATGATTTCATCCACCATGACCTTCAACTCACTGTCTGTGAACTTGGGGTTTTTCTTGGGTGCCATCGTGTGTGATGTGCAAGGTGTTGGTGGGGTGGGGTGGGGTGTACAGGTGTGTGGTGTGTAGGGATGGTGTTGTGGGGGTTTGTGTGGTGGGTGTGTTTGTGTGCAGGTTGTATGTGTGTTTGTGTGTGTCTGCTGTTAGTGGTATTCTGCCGCTTGCTTGCAGCTATGCTGTGATGCAAAGGATTGTGGTAATGGGAGGGATTCATTTTATACTCTGTGTTGTGGTTGTGCCCCAATGGTTGTTGCCAGTCAGGTGTTCTGTGGGTGTGGTGACTTGGGTGCATTTTTCGGGGTTTGGGGGGGGGGATGTCATTGGGGCGTGTAGTTGTTGGGGGTGGGTATTTCAGGTGGGTGGGTGTCATGTTTAGTGTGTTTTCTATTTACTTCCGTCTGCCATTTTGTAATCGGTTTGACGGCAGGAATGTTGTTCGTTTGGTCCTTCCGCAGTCATGCTCCGTTTGTCGATGCATTGTTTCTGCTGCGGTCGAGGAAGGTGGTGAGTTCCGTTGGACTGGCGGCGTTATCCTAATCATGCGGCCGGACCCTCCGCAGGTATAGCGGCGGTTGGGCCTGTTCCCGCGGTCATGTTCGTCCGCGGCGGAGGGTGTTTCTTTGGTACCGTCCACTTACGGCGGTCTTTGGTGTGATCCGTCCGCTGCGGGAGGTGTTTGATGTGTTCCGTCCGCCGCGGACGGTGTTTGATGTGATCCGTCCGCCGCTGTCGGTGTTTCTTGACATAAATATCCTAATCGCAACCGCGGATTATCCGCGGTGCGGTCGGGAGTCTTTTTGCCGCGACCATGGCGGACAGGACACATTTCCGTCCGCCATCCTAATAGGCCCCTTAGTTGGAACAGTTTGGAAGATAGCCTGAGGGATTCCGTTTGGACCTGGACCTCCAGTGATTCGACGACTGGTATGAGGGCGGCTGCGATTCATAGTGCGCTGTCAACATCCTCAGGAGAGACATTTAGATTGCCATATCCCTCAGGTGAGCCACCCCCTGCTGCTGTCAGTGTTGCCGCTGAACTTGTGCATCCCTTAAAAAATGAGCATTCAGGAAGATAGCCGGGATACCTCAGAGAGGTTTGAGCCCAAGCTGTGCTTTAGTGGGTTGCTCAAAGCATTCACTGTTCTCCAAAACGCATTGGAGTTGTGGTGCTTAATGTCCCAATTTAGTTAGGTGCATAAGTCTTCTGTGTTTTGTTTTTTTACTCTCCAAATTGCCTGTTTTAGGTCCTTTGTTGTGCTCTTCAAACCCGCTGTTAGGATTGGATTATTTGGACATGTCCTCACTTCCCACGGGGCCATTTTAATATTGTGTTTAAGTTATTTTATTGCCCCGCTTGTGTAGCAGCTGCTGCTGTTCTCTTGGTGAGCTGCTGAGGGGACCCTAGTTGGTTTTACTCTAGAAGCATGGCTTTTTGCAAAGGAGTCTGGGAAGGCTTCCCAGTTATCCTTTGCAGAGGTGCTATTTTTCATAGAAATTCGTAAATGGTGTTCTGCGTTTTAGGCCAGTTGTTCTATGGTTGTTAAGTCCACTTTATCCCCCTTTAGATCCGTCGTCTGTGATGAGCCATCAGGTTCAAAGGTCGGTTTGTTCTCTCTCAGAACAAAGCCCAGTTCTAACTCTGAGGCAAAGGGTCACTTTCGGATCGAGCAGCCATTTTGAGTGAGTGGGCATGTTTTACCAGGGGCAGGGAGGCTAGGCAGAGTCTAGAAAGGAGTTTCCGTTAGAAGAGTGAGAGGAGAGAGCAGGAGGGATGTCATCTAGGAATCATCCAATGAGAACCAGAAAGCCAGGATGCTTTCATTTGTCGAGTAATTTGAGACCCTGTGGGCCATATGTACAGTGAAGTGGCGGGGAGAGGTGTTAGCCTTCCTGGCTTAACGCCTCTCTCCACCACTTTTGAAATGCAAGCATGCCCCGTATTTACAAGATTGTGGTGGAGCCTTGCGTTTCCCCCTGTGTTTGTGCTAAATGTAGCCACTTAGCGCCAACTCAGGCCCCCTTGCAGCAGAGTACAAGGGTGTCTGCATGAAGGGGAGGAATGTTTATGTGTAGGAAGGTGTCCCTTCCTGCACATAAACCATCCTAAAATGCCATTCTGTCATTTTCATGTGTGCTGCTTCATTGCTGTAGATTTGATTGATGAACTAAATCCTGTGGGTGAGCCCCCAGGTCCGTAAAATCATTCGCCATTATATTGGATTGTACTTGTGGTTGAGTATTTTGTTGCATTGAGTCCTCACTCATTTGGTTGTGATCATTCAGAGAACCTCCTAGCGCTGAACTTGTTTTGTCGAAGAAGGCGTAATCCCTTAGCCAGTTATTTTTTGGCTAGTTTTTATTTCTGGATTTCCTTTTTTGCTCCGTTTTGTTTTTGGTCTTACTCCTTGGTCTCCGGCTGTGGGATAGGGGGATGTGTCTTCCCTTAAGGTTGGACGATCTTGATCAGTCTCGGCCAGCTGTTCATCCATGGAGCTGAGAGAGCTTATATTATCTCTGTTTGACTCCTCTTCACCTGTCTGCCATGTGGTTGTTTAACTGAAAATACTTGAAGTGCAGGGAGGAATTTGGTGTGAGAGAGAACTCTGGCTTGAGCTGTTGGTTCAATCAGCTGAATCTCCAAATATTCTCCTCCTTGCGGTGTCTGATAGGTGGGGGAAAGTCTTTCATTTCTTTCTTGAGGCTTAAACATGACCTTCAGTTCTTCAAATAGCTCACAGAGGGTGGGAGGGAGTGTGGCAAGTTTGTCCAGAATAGGTGAGCATGTGCACCTAGGGATTAGCTCCCTGGTGTCCTCTTGAGCCCTTTTAATTAGCTTCCTTAAGCCAGCAATTTTCTTGTCGATGCCAACCTCATGCACAGCCAGCGTGTTTAGTAGATTGATCTGTATCTCCATTTTAGCCAAGTGGTAGTCCATTGCGTCTACCATAGATTCAAGGGTTCTCAGCATAGAGGACCAGACTCCATAATTTTGAAGGCCCTCTTGTTCAGCGATTCCTCGCTGAGGTTAAGCGCAAGGGAGTGTTGGAGTTTTCTCATTTGTGCTGTTGTTCTCGGTTGCATATGATGCTAGCATCTCGTCTTATTCTTCTTATTTTAGGTAAGAGAGCTACATTGACATTTCCTGGGTTTGTCAATCTTTGCCATGACTGTCTGTTCTCTTCAACGCTGGGCTGCTGGCATTCTCTGGCTGACAACTGTTTTTTGGGATGAATTGTTGGGTGAGTTTGCATTAGTAGCTTCCGAGGTTCCATAGTCCCTGTTGGGTGCCGCCATGCTGCCCAGTTGAAGGATTGCTCCCTGACTGTTGTTCATCGGTCTCTTCCTTAGAGGTGCTAGTAGCTGCTCTGTCTACCTGATTTGAGCCATCTTCCCCCCGAATGCTGCCGTGCTGCTTTGGTCATCTCATAGTTCTAGCTCCCCACTTGTAGTTGTTCCCCTATCAGTGTCTTCTCAATTACTCATTTTAGGAGTCGCTGCTTTGGACGTTAAGGGTGATGAGGCAAAATGTGTAGCCAGATGCTAGATTTGAGGGCTAATGGACGTGTGGGCAGTTAAATATGTGACTAATGTGAGGCTCAGGGGCACTGGCAAGCTTGCAATGTTTTTATTGTTTGAATAGATAGCAACATTTGCATTTTTCAGAAGCTAGAACTTTGTTGTGATTTTAAGTTGGCTTTTGGAGTGGCCTCAGATCCCTTTTCCACTTCTTTTTCCTGGGTTGCTGGAGTATTTTTCTTTTGTTTGCTCCAGAGGGGCAGAGAACCTCTGATCTTTCCCGACATCATGATAATGGTGATCATTAGGGAGGGGAAATGTCTACAGTGAGCTCAATGCATTGAATATTGAATGTCTCTTGGAAACAAACAGCCCTTCGTCGTCTTCCCGGACCTCACTGGAGCTTCTTCTGAGTCTCTCTGTGTTTTCTGTGCTTTCCAACTCCTCTTATTTGTTCTTTGGCTCTCAGGACATTTTACCATTTTGGGCACAGGCATTCCAACCTCTGTTTCAAAGGCCGCCAACCAGCCAGGTTTC
The DNA here is from genome assembly GCF_964261635.1 of Lissotriton helveticus. Classification (NCBI taxonomy): domain Eukaryota; kingdom Metazoa; phylum Chordata; class Amphibia; order Caudata; family Salamandridae; genus Lissotriton; species Lissotriton helveticus. The sequence goes on along the minus strand of NC_136059.1, from coordinate 101,792,799 downwards.
GCCCAACCATGTGACCTCCAGGTGACCTTCTCCGCTGCCTGCTGTGCTTTTGGTGTGCACCACTCACCCCACCCTACCCCGTTTGCCGCTGGCCCCAAGACTTACGGAGCACGCTCCCTGTTGAACCAGGTGTATTTAGTGACTTTTGTGGTTCACCCTCACAGGATCATGATTATTATTTGAGGTGAGTTCCCACCCCAGTCAACTAATAGTCCCAATTTCTTACAGTAACCCAATGTGATTCTTTATATTTGTGAATTGATCTATTAGAAAATAGGTTGCTTCACAAAGTACAAAACCATTTGGTCAAAGTGATGTTATTGACCCATTTTACCAATTGCATTCTTCCCACAAGTGGACAGGTATTCTTAAATAACGAATCCTAACAAATTGCTATCTAAGATACTGGGCTCATAGTACAAAACCTTTTGTAATTTCGAAAAAGCAAATATTTAGTTGCATTCTTAGGGTGGTCTTCCCCCAAATGTTTTGCCTTCACCCCTCCTAATTTTGCTGAATTGGTTTTTGTTGGTCATAGGCCTCTGTGCACTTTACCACTGCTACCCAGTGCTAAAGGTCTTGTGCTCACTCCCTAAAACATGAAAAGATTGACTTACATGTGATTTACATATTTAACTTACTTATAAGATCATAGTAAAGTGGTATGCCATATACCCTAGGCTGAAAAATTAAATGCTAGTAGTGGGCCTGCAGCACTTATTAAGTGACCCACTTAAATAGGCCCTAAAACATGTTGCAGGTCTGTCGTATGCAGTTATAAACTGCCAATCTGACTTAGTAAAATATCCCCCTTTCCAACTCTAAATCTCCCATATAAGACACCTCTAAGGCAGACCCTGGACAGCCCATAGGGTAGGGTGAATGCTATATAGAAAGTTGAATATGTACTGTCAAGTTTTACATTTCCTAGTAGTGAAAAACTCACAAATTCATTTTTTTCACTACTGTGAGGTCGACCTCTCTGATAGGATAACCATGGTTCACCTTATTACATTCAATACATACTAACATTAGATTGGTAGTAGGAAGCAAAGTCATATTTGGTATCTGAGGAATAGTAATTTAAAATCCTCTTTCATGATTAAGTCGGTTTTTAAGTCACAATTCTGAAAATGCCTCATTTAGAACGTTGGAATTTTCTTGTCCTAATCTTTGGTGCTGCAGACTCTTCCAGGGTCACATGACTAGGTGTGAGTGGCAGTTAGCCTTTGTATATTCCTCCCAAAAAGTGGTGTTACAAATGCCCAGATAACTCAAATCCCAAAAATGTGACTACAAAGTGATCTAAGAACCGAGAGGCGACTGGACCAACCTGCTTGTCGATCTGCCATGGTGTATCGTTGGTTGGACTGACTTTGCAGCAGCTCCTGCTACGTTCTTCTCTGCAGCAGCAAATCCTATTCAGCTCTTCGCACAACTTGGGTGCACCATAGAGCCCACATCAGCTATAGGCTGCACCTTTGTACTGCTGGAGATCTTCGACTTCCAGATAGGTAACTATGTCCAAATGAAGGATTAATCGCTGTGACTTCGACCAGTGGCTCCCTGACGATGACACCTCCTCCTCAGAAACCGCCAGTCACCTCGCTCCTCTGGAATTTACTTTCTCAAACATTTTTCTGCAAACTTTCTTCTAAGTCTGAAGGTAAGCAGAAACAGGGGCCCAATCCACTTCTTGAATAAAACCTGTCTAGATGTCTGCAGTTGCCGCTTTCATCCTATATGCACTGGAATTCACTTTAAACTTTCAAAATTAATAACTCCGGTTCCACTGATTGGATTGTTATCAAATTATTTATTAAAATGTACTCTTTTTTCTAAATTGGTGTGAGAATTTTTTGAAGTTATATATTCACTTTATTATTCTTTGAGCTCTTCAAAAATACTTTAAACCGGGGGTCTCCAACTTTTTCTGCAGTGAGAACTACTTCTTATCAGTTAAATTCATTGTGAACTTCTGACAGGCACCCTGCATCCAGTTTCTTTTAATTTAAGGCTAATATCTATAGAGCCAAAGACTATGGTTTGAACATGATACCTTTGCTAGGGGCACTTTGACAAGGCTGCCATGTGTGTCAGTGAGAGCGTGCTCTTTGGGGTTGTATGAACATGTGTGCAAATGAATGGGATATATCTGTAAAGGTGACTGAGACCCAGTGTTGTGTGACTGTGTGGCACAGGATATACCTTTAAACACAGTGGCACTGTTAAATGTATGATGAATTAATGGAAACGAGATGCACACCTTGTTGTCCTTAATTTAATCCTTCTTTTCCATTGTGATTTTAACGGCGTGCGATGCCTGCTTCACGCTTCGTCTGTGAAGGTAGTAACAAACACGAGGAACCTCTTTTCTGATTCCACCAGGCAGCACTACCCCACTTGAAGTTTTAAATCAAATGAATCAATTCATATACCTTTACTCGTATTTTTAATATTCATTCTTTGTCCATTCTGTTTACATATTTACTCATAGTTCATGCTCAATTCATTTTACTCAAATGTATACTTAAATTTATACTAAACGTGAATGTTCGACAAAAGCTCAGGAGTCCAAATTGGGTTCCACGTGCCATGATGTGTGGCAGGGTATGCTCAGACGTGAGTCCCTTGCTCACTTTGCACCTGGATTCAAGCAAGCCGGGCTGAAGACGGCTGTAATGCCAGAAACCGGTCCTCGGAAGCTTGTTTCCGGTCCAGGGAAGGCATGGCTTGGGAGTTCGGGCTGGACTGTTCCCATGAGGCACAGGGTCAGACTGATTTGCATATAGCCATGTCTGAACTGGGGTGGCAGAGTGGGCTAAAGAACGGTGATGGATTAAACCCAGATCTTTTGACTGGGTGTGAGTGTTTGATTGGTTCAGATGCTCCGTCCATTACCACCCCCTTTTGTACCGATGATTTTTATTTTGGCAGCCGATGCATTTTGGGAAGTAAATTCCCTTCTTCAGGAGCATCTACAAGTACAAAATTACAATTTTAGCTTAAACATACGACTATTTTTAAACGCTTGATTCCTTTTAAAGAAACACAATTTCTGAGTAACATAGCACACATATATTTCTTAAACGTTTACACGATAGTTCATCCCACGTTGAAAAACCCGTTAAAAAACATGTTATTCCCTCGTTACCTACTCCACTAGTATTCCCTCGTTAACTACTCCACTAGTACACGGCGTGGTATAACGAGTTTTATCGTAGATAAGCATTAAAACATACTGGTGTGCTCTTACCATAGCTTGCGTTTCCCCGTATTTATTATGGATAAAAACTATCATTTCTTTGTGCCCAGGGTATCGACACGCTTCTGATGCGGGTAAAATTGTTTTCAAACTGCAGAAAAAACATTTTCTTTTATTTTCCCGCCCATCTTCCTCCCAAATCACACGTGAAGTGGGTGGCGAAGCGCAACTTAGCTAGGCCACGGGGAACAATCAGACATCCCACGGCCTGAGACTGGAAGGAGGACCTTGATTGGTGTCAGCTAGTCGAACGCGCAACATACCGCTCCAGGGACTGCCCACGCAACTTCAGAAAGATCTGGGGACCGTGGATGCAACACAGGGGCACCGACTGACTAGCAGGGGAGGGGGACGGGAAGGGTACTGTTGGAAAACGAGGCGGTATCTGTGAGGCCTGCACAAATAACATGTCACATTTGTCCTTCACTGAGAACCAAACACCCTAGTGTTGCACCTGACTCTCAGAGGGTAGCGTTTCAGAGCAGTCTAAGGCTTACTCAAAGGAGGTGATGTGGGCTAGTAATCACCATTTACACATACGCAGAAATAACACTCAATAATTGACTGTCCAGTCTGTACTTTACTTTATAAAAGTATAAGTACATTTATTAAACACACACACTACTCAATACTATGCAACAATTTACAAATATACATAAGCTGTTGGAATTACTTTGTGACATTGCATAACGTCTCCACCCCTCCTGCAGGGGAGTGGGGGGGTCTAGTACCACCACTCCCATGTATGCACATCATCTTGACCCCTAATGCAGTTAGTCAAACATAACCTGGAGTGAGGGCCCTGCGCAGTGGCACCATCCCAGTGGCGACCCACCCCATTATCTCAACAAGCATTTAGACTAGGTTTACCTGCCCTGGTGACAAATAACTCTGACTGAACATGTCGTACTGACCATATAGTATACACCTCTACATCTTAGGGGCTAATAGTCTGGTTTGTTCCTCACCTAACGCAGAAGCAAGAATACATGCTCGGGCATCACTTTAAATGAGGTTCTTATCATAGAAGATAACAAATATTATGCATTGCAATGGCAGCCTGTGAAAGACATCACAGGTAAAATCACAGGTTTACTGCAAATACAGCCAGACATCCTAGCAGGAATGTCCAGCCACATAACCCCACTTTGCTTATGACATCACCTTACACAGCTACTTCACATAACACATGTGACTTCCAGTCCCTCTAAAAAGAAATAACATAGGTAAATGCATTTGTGGTGCAATTACTCCTCCCCACCTCCAGGGGATACCCTTTTCCAGACATCCCCTACTCAGCCCTTCACACCGTGAGGCACTTCTCAATACGCCTCAAGCGTAAAACAAAAGATCCAGCCCAAGAGGTGATTAAATGCTAGCTGAGCCCTTGAGGGGTTAGTTCTTCAGAGTCTCCAGAGACTGAGGGAAGGACTGTTCTTCTTCGTTCTGGGGGAGACTGCATTGCTCCTGCAGCTCCCTCTGCACCTTGGCACACACCTCGTGGTGACTCCGTCCTCCTGGGGGCACCACACGCAGCAGAACGCGCAGGCATTTTCCTGTAGGACACCCAGGCCTTCAAAGCATTATGGAGCGCTTCTTCCAACCCTGTGCATATTATAGCAGCAGCTCGCTCACTGTGCCGGGGATAGCCGCGCAGCCTGCTTCTGCGGCCTCCCTCCATGTCCAATTCAGTGTGGGGGGTCCCGATCCCACCCGGACCCCCAGAGGATTGATCGCAGCACGGGGAGCCCACCCCTGGCTGCTCCTGCTGTGGTGAGTCAATCAATCAATCAAACATTTGTAAAGCGCTCAACTCACCCGTGAGGGTCTCAAGGTGCTGAGGGTGGGAGCAGCTACTGATCGAACAGCCATGTCTTGAGGAGTCTCCTGAAGGTCAGCAGGTCCTGGGTCTGTCGTAGGTGGGTGGGGAAGGTGTTCCATGTTTTGGCGGTGAGGTGGGAGAATGACTGCTGCCGGTGGTTGTTCTGCGGATGCGTGGGACTGTGGTGAGGGAGAGTATGGCAGAGGGAGAGTATGGCAGAGCGGAGCTGGCGGTTCGGGGTGTAGAAGGCCAGTCGGTTGTTGAAGTATGCTGGTCCGGTGTTGTAGAGTGCTTTATGAGCATGGGTGAGGAGCTTGAAGGTGATCCTCTTGGTGACAGGAAGCCAGTGTAGGTCCCTCAGGTGGGTGGTGATGTGGCTTTGGCGGGGGAGGTCGAGGATGAGACGTGCGGAGGCGTTCCGTATGCGTTGGAGTCTCTGCTGGAGTCTGGCTGTGGTTCCTGCATAGAGGGTGTTGCCGTAGTCCAGCTTGCTGGTGATGAAGGCCTGGGTGACCGTTCTTCTGGTTCCGGTGGAAATCCATCTATAGATCTTGCGAAGCATGCGGATGGTGTTGAAGCAAAAGGAAGAGATGGCGTTCACTTGTTGGGTCATTGACAGAGAAAAGTCCAGGATGAATTTCAGGTTGCGTGCGTGGTCGGTGGGAGTCGGCGCAGTTCCCAGTGAGGCCGGCCACCAGGAGTCGTCCTAGGCAGAGGGGTGGAGCCGAGGATGAGGACCTCTGTTTTGTCCAAGTTCAGTTTCAGGCGGCTGCACTTCATCCACTAGGCGACGGCCTTCATCCCTTTGTGGAAGTTGGTTTTGGCGGTGGCTTGGTCTTTCATGAGGGAGAGGATCAGCTGGGTGTTATCGGCATATGAGACTATGTTGAGGTCGTGCGATTGGACGATGTTGGTGAGCGGTGACATGTAGACGCTGAAGAGGGTCGGGCTGAGAGATGACTTTGTGGTTCCTTCGGCTTGGGAAGCCCATACCCGGCTGCTCTTCTTCTCACGGGGCCCGGTCCCACCCGGGCCCCCGCATTGCCCATTCCATGGAGGGCACCCCCTGCTACCCTCGCCAGCTCCCCGCCCGGCCAGCACCCTTACGTGCTGCCTCGGGAGCCGGCACCGCAGTTCTGGTCTGCCTGCTTCGGCGGGCAGATGCGAAGACTCCCGCTGGCCCAGCTGGACCTCGGGGAAGTGCGGCAACAGTCCGTGGCCTCCTCCTTCTCTTCGGGGCCCGCGGATGGGTTCCCAGGCCTCTGGGCCATCTTCACGGGGTGCGACGGCACCCCTGGCTTGGCTTCGTTCTTCAGGGCCCGGAGTTGGGATCCTGGGCCCCCACTAGGCATCTTCGCTCCCTGACTTAGTTTCTGCACCGGGCCCAGAGTAGGGGTCCTGGGCCTCTTAAGAGCCTTCCCAGGCCCCTCCCCCAATCTTCACGGGGAGTGCGACGGCACACCGCGGTTTCATTTTCGGTGGGGGCCAGGGTGGGCTCCTGGCACCTTGCGGGGGCACATTCATGGGGTGCGCGACGGCGCACTCCGACTTCACTTCTTATGGGGGCAACCTCCGGGACCTGACCCACCCCGGAGGCATCTTTAAGACCGGTGGCGGAGCCCCACGCTCTTCATTGTCGGTCAGCCAGAGGTCAAAGGTTGCCTACCTTCTGGGGCATATCTCAGCCCCCATGGGCCCGATCTTCATAATTCTGGACTCTTCTTGCTCCTAGTGGTGCTACTCAGCCACTGGGAGCACTCTCCTTTGCCCTCCTTGTGCATGCAGCAGGGCGCTGTCTTCACTGACTCCCTGTGCCAGCCTCTCACATGGCTCTTCACCTGGGCCTCTCTTCTCCTTGCGCAGAGGCCCAGGCTTCTGCTCACTGGTCCTGGACTCCTCACCTGGCGCTATTCAGGTTCCTGGGACAGTCAGGGGGTTCCTCCTTCCAACTGCCATTGGGGACAGGCTACAGCACCCTCTGCCTCAGCAGACTACACCCTAGAGAGAGCTCCCCTTCCTGTGCAGATTCTTTTAAAAGATTTGGGAGGGGGCTGGTCGGACGTCTCTGTTTGCCCTATCATACAGCGACACATCACTTCTTTGCCCCTGCTCCCTCCCTCCTGCCCAGGCCTCTGGTTCGTTCAAAATGGCATCATCCAGGGGTCTCATGCCACATGGTCTCTGAGAGCCCCTACCCTCCTCACTGTCTTTTTTCGAAAGCAGCTTGGTGCCTGGCACCAGTTGTCAGCTGCTGATGGATGAACCTATAGCTCCACCCATCTTCTCTTCTTGGAGTGGAGGCCTTTGCCATTGGAATGCTTGTTGTGCGGGGCTGGCTTGGGGTAGGAAGGTCATAATTTAGCCTGGCAGGGTAAGCCCCAACCAGGCCCTGGTTATGAGCTGACTCGGAGAAATATGACATTTCTGGATGACCCAAAAGCAGTACAAATAGGACTTTGGACTCTGCAGAATACTTCCTCTCACATAAGTTACAGTGGACTTTAGTACGTGTTTGGAATTTGTAGGCCCTAGGAAAGTGAAACTAGCCCAGGTGCTGCTCATCCGCATAGGAGAATAATGAAGTGAAAAACAGTAAAGCACACTGACTTTACCTGGCATGTTTCTTCCCACTCTGTAAAGCCTATTCTATGTCACACCCAGCTCTGCATAATTCCTGCCACACCGTTCTATCTTTACCTGCTCCTGGGCTGTGCATGCCAGGAATCTCCCCTGTGCAGCCCTTACATGTGTGCACACGCATGTACACATGTGTCTGCATGTAACCAGCCCGGTGCCCCTTACTCCAGCTGCAGCGCAGCGGCCTAGTCAAGCCAGGGGGACACCAGTAAAATCCACATGCAGTTCCTTTCATCATGAGCTCATTGTGGGTGAGTCCCAACTTATGAAGCTCTCCCACAGTAAAAGCTCAACAATTAGGTGCTCAAAAAGCAAAATATCCGGACGGCTCAGAAGGTCAGAACCACCTTCCAACACACGTCGCGCCCAGCTGATTCCTACAGGGAAGAAATAGCCACCCTACATGGGCATTCTTCCCGTAGTCAGTGATAACTAGTTATAAGGGGTTCTGACCAGATCCCCCTTACTCACCAGTTATCCACTCAGACCACCTACTCCTCCCATCCATGAGACCTCCACACATGACAGGGATTCCAGACTACCCTAAGAACCCTGCGGGCTCTAGGTTAGTTACCTTTAGGTCACTCATGGTCTACATGTACTCAGCCTAACTAGGCCCACCTTTGCCCTTAGACATGCAACACTATGCCTACCCCTTCTCTGGACAAGGGTACAGTGCCTCAGCACTGAAGCGGTCTTCTGGGATAGGTCTACATCCCATCCCCTGGGTCACTAGCTGGTCTCCCTTCCAGAGTTTGTTCCAACCAGTACGCTCTCTCATTTTGGTCCTTGCACCCCAAACATGCAACCTCTCTGGACCCTCGCCTTCAGCCTGCCGTTGGGGTCATTCAGCTGCCACCACCCTTTCGGAATGACTGAAGTAGTGTGGCTCACTGGTTAGAGGCGGCAGACCCGAAAGCAGAGGACGGCCTGGGACCAGGGTTCGATTCCCGGCGCGGCAGGTTTCTGGACCAGGGTCAGCGGACTCGATAATTCTCTCGCCTCGGTGCCCACTCTGATCAGTGATCACACTCGGCAACTCTGGGCATTAGCTTGCCTCATCTTCACTAACGGCCCCACCAGACCGCCGGGGATGCCTGGTCTCACCCTGGAGATACCCATTAAGGGACCATCTCTCAGGGAAGCCAGGAAGGGTTTCGCAGCTGTCGAAGCGCCTTGGGACCCTACGGGTAAGTAGTGCGCTATATAAATGCCTATACATTTACAGTCTTCCCTAAAGAAAGCACAGCTATTCGTACTTTCCCCACACAGAAAAGCACCTTTGGCCACTGGCCTGGCTCCCTGATAGGACCTCAGACCGGCCTCACTACCACACTGGCAGTTCCCGGGAGGAACACTGAAGGTGCCCCGTCAGACATCCTACAGCTCATTGCCTCCATCAGTAGCTCCACTGGGGAACTTCCCTGGGAACCTAGACCCCTTCCTTGTTCTCCGCTGCGAGAGCAGGGCCTATGCACCCTTCCCTCCAAGAGGCGCGCTCTCCTCCCGTGGTACCTTTAGAGAGCCTGTGGGCCCCCAGTTAGCTTTAAAGAAAACATGACCCTGTGCTTATTTAAAATTGAACTCAAGGCTGGGACCTACTCTGGAGGTGTCTCTGAGATACTGGTAGCTTGAGATCCACTGGTTGGAGACACCTGCTTTAAACATTGCCTCTAAGTTAAGCCTGACTGCTTCTGTGCCAAGCTACCAGAGGTTTAAGCACAGTCTAATTTAGTGGCTCACACCCTCCTCAATCAATCAATCAATAACCCAATTTCTCACATTTAATATTTAGGAATCTGAACATGTACTTTTTGTACTTTAGGCCTGTGATGATATAATCTTCGCTTCAGGTGTCGTAATTAGAATGCAAACCTCATCTCAGGTTAAAGAGAAATATGTTGCATTCAGCAACTCAGTGCTAAGGGACAGATGTACAAAGTGTTCGCTAATCTTCATTTGGTCGAAAAATGGTTTTGCCATCGACAAAGTGGGTTTTTGTGATGTATGAAAGCCATTCACAATATTGTTTTGTGATACGACCGCTTTAGTAATTGCTATTTTTTTGCAGCTTAATTTTGCAAATCGCATTTACAGAATTTAGGATAGCAACTCCCAAGCTTTATATATTCAAGACTGTAGCTTTCAAGGCCTGTTTGCACATTCAATTTACTATCAACTCATTTCAGGTGGTAACTGTGTGCAAACTATATGAGCTGGGTCATAATCCATCAGAGGTTTCCACAATGGCTGCTTTGCATGTGATTGTGAAGTGGATACGAACACTTGATGATCTGCAGCGGAGGAAGGGGACACAGGAGAGAGTATTCAGTCAGGCTGACCATTTTACAGCATACTGAGGATGAGATTTACGACAAATACAGGCTAAGTAGCACTGTAATATTAGAGATAATTGCACTTCAAAGCATCATCTATAAAGGATTACTCTATGCAGCAATTCTACCCCCACCCATATTCAGATGTTGTGCTCATTACACCTTTTCCCCTCTGGCAGTGACCAGGGAGTGATAGCTGTTGCTGGTGGAGTTTCCCAAAGTGTGCTTTCACATTTTTTTCCACTGGTTTCTAGATGCCATGCTGCTCTATATCAACCACTATGTTTACTTACCCTAAAATACACAGGAAATTCAATCCATTATATTAAAATTTTACCGGGCTGCTAAATTTTCCCATGTCATAGTGTGCATAGATGGGACACGTGTTCCTATTTGTCCTCCATCTCATCTAGAATATTTGTTTAGAAACAGGAAAAACACACATTCACTCAGCATTCAAGTGGTATGTGGTGCAAACAAAATAATAACTGATATTGTGTCACAATACCCAGGGAGCACCTGTGACTTCCTCGTGATTAGGCTCAGGGGAATATACAGACGGCTGGAAAGACGGGAATTTGATTATGGATTTTTGTTAGGTATTGACACTAATATTACAACATATGTTTGAGCTTATCAAATGTAAAATGAAAGAAAACTCAGGGGCATATTACCAACAAGTAGCGATAATTAGGCTTAGCGACGATTTTTTTATCGCTGCCTATCGCTGGATATGTTAGCGGAGAAAACATGCTATTAGCAACGTTTTTCTCCATTGTGCTAAAATATCCAGCGATAGCGGCGAAATGCGTGAATATCGCTGAGAATACAGCGATATTCATGTATTAGCGACAAAATGCTCTTAGCCATGTTATCCACCTCCCATTGGATAACATGGCTAAGAACTGGTCTGAGCAGGCGTTGGTTTTTGGCGATAGCGGGAATGTTTCCATTGCTACACCTGCCTTGCTAATGGGCGATGGCGACGTTAGCGACTGCTTTCAGTCGCTAACAGGTTGGGTACGCCCACTTTGCATGTCATTAGCGATAAATATCGCTTTCATGCAAAAGCGGGCCCCAAATCGCGCGCTATCGCCTAAAAGCTGTCGCTAACATCAGTTAGCGACAGCTTGCTAATAGAGCGATAGAATTATCGCCGCTTAGCGGCCGAAAACTGCGCTAAACCGCCGATAATTGCCTATCGCCACCCTTGGTAATATGCCCCTAAGTTATTTTCTTGTATTAGGTGATTACGCGTATGCCCTATGTCCAGTGCTTAATTTGAGCCAGTGGTTTCCGGTGCTAGGCACCAGCACTTAATTGGGTAATAGTGATCTAATTTGGAGATTAACAAAATAACGGTTGTTTATGAATACAATATGCATTAAAAATTACTAATACCTGCCTCTCCAGCCATTCCTTTAGCTTTGGGGACCTGGAATAGTCTGAACTGTCTCACTTGCAGGTGAGGTAAATGGTTAGTAGTTGTGTTGGTACCGTTATTGGCAGGGATGTCAGGTGCATGCTGCAGTGGCCTCCAGGTCAGAGCTCTGGCACTTATTTTATTACAAATTAAGCACTGCCTATGAATTTTGACACCGTGCCTGTCTTTCACAACCCAAAATGAAAAGTGATACACCACAGCACCAGGGGTGTGATTGAGATGACATTTGGCTTACTGAAAAGTCATTTTTGGTGTCTACATCAAAGTGGTGGTGTCCAACAATACGCTCCAGAAAATGAATGTAAAATAGTGGCCACAATTGCCATTCTACATAACATTGCAACCAGGAGAGGCCGACGTATCACCGTGTCAGACTCGGATTTGGAGGAGGAGGATCTTGAGCCCCCTGTTCAGCAGCCAACAGAGGAGAGTAATGCAATGGAGGTGATACGGAGAAGGGACCACATTGCCAACAATAACTTTTCAAGGTAAGTCATACGTGAAAGTACAAATAACATTCACTCAGTAAGATCATAAATTCAGATTCAAAGTAAGTTCTGAGGGTACCAAATTAGGGGTGGGCAGGATTTGCGTAATTGCATTATGCAAATCTCCGAAAAATGGTAAAAAATCTCCGCAAACACGCAGAAATTCCGCAAATACGTGGAATTGCTTGTTCCCGATGCTTTTTTACTGTTCCCAATCGTTGTTTGCGTACTCGGGGACAAATATCTCACGAACACGCATTTGAGGACGCGAACAAGCAAACATTTTTGCAAAGTTGCGGAATACAAAATTTTGGGCAATTTCGCGTTCTCCGAGGAACGCGAAATTACCCAAATTTCGCAAATTCCAAGAGCGGAACGGAATTTACCGCCCAGGCCTATTCCAAATACCATCTGCGAAATCTTGAGTGGCCTGAGCCAAATTGCAGATAGTATAGCCAAATAGGCCTTTCACATGGAGTTCACGTCTTGTACCAGAATGGACTTAGTAAACCACAAGTGGTTACCAAATTTCAAGTTCGTAGATGACTCCTGATGGACTATTATAGGCCCGTGTCATGGGCGTTACTGGCGAAACAGTTGAATGAAGAGCAGTATTTGTAGTAACACATGGCTATCTCGAAGAGCTGTGATGATAAGCCCTTCGCTTTTAGGACAGATCGTCCGTAATCATGGACCCAAGTACGTCCGTATAGCATGTTCTCGTGTTCTCTTACAAGGACTGGATCAGGCTATCACAACTTAAGAAACCAGATTTAGTAACCCTTTGTCTGAATCTTTATTGTTTTCAGTCCTGTTAAATACTGTTAAAAAATGCTTTTAGCTAACCTTGAATTTTGTGTGGAATAAATCTATAAACATTTAGATAAGTAAATCTCTGGTGTTTTCCTGTGCTAAAACAGACTTTTGTTTCATTAGTCCTGACCCAATAATGTCATATACTTGAACTCTAAACATTAGGAGTGCCAGGGTACATCTTGTTGTATACTAATGTCACCTGTGTTCTCTGGACCCAAGGTAGTGGGGTGTTTTCTACCCCGAGTGGCATCGTCTTATATTTCTCTGTCTCTTGATTCGCCTACTTGCTATATGTACCTGATAGCCCATTTCCATATGTTCAATCATTGATGTGCGACCCTTGTATCCACCACTACCGTCCATTGACTTGAAGATCAATTTTTCGTTTGCTTGATGCTTCAAAACAAAGCAACCTCTCCAGTCAGGTTTTTTAAATAGTTTTATCAAATTGTGAATTTTAACATTTAAATGGTAAGTAATCTCCACATCAAATGTCAGTAAAGTCACCAGAAACATAAAATTAACCCCTTCGGTGCTGATGACTATTCCCGGTCGTCATCAGTTACGGTGGGCGTGTGCTGATGACGGCCGGGAGCCATTATGACCACGCCCGCGCTCGGAATGTGCCGCACAGACGCAGAATTCCGGTGCAGCCAGGGGGTTAAGCACTATTATTACTTCCCGTACTATGACGTTTACTGCTTTTTGAGGATGCATCTTGAAGGGGTTCTGCCAAATGTTGTGCAGCAGGAGTATGGCTGCTGCTGTGTCGCAGTGAGAGTACGTCTGTAGCAGAGATGCTGCTGACCCTAGAGCTTTATTCACTTTCGTGAAGTTCAGCAACTACCCCACTAGCTATTCGGGCAGTTTGTAGTGCATCGACTGCATAGGTAATCTGCCCTAAGCCACCTGGACATTGACTGTCCGCCTCAATGAGTTTGAAGTGGCATGTTCCAATCACCCAATGGAATGGGTTGACCCATGCATCCGTGCTGCAGTGCTTCCCTCTCTATGACTTTGATAGACGTTATCCTCTGCCAGTTCTAGAGATAACTTCTCAAGAGCATCTGTGAGACTGTCCATTTTTGTGTCCATCCTTTCTTGGTTTTCCACCAATTGATTGGCCACATTATTGAGACTTAGGGCCAGATGTAGGTCACCCAATACCGGTCGGTAACGGCCAAAATTACCAAATTTTGGCCGTTACCGACCGGTATTAGGCTACTGAGATGTAGGTGGCCTAAATTGCAAATTCGGTAATTTATTGATTCAGTATTTTAAGGAATCTGTAAATTACCGATTCCTTAAAATACCGAATCGGTAAATTACCAAATTTGCAATGTAGGAAGCACTCAAATGAGTGCTTTTCCCATTTTAGGATTCGTTATTTACCACCAATACCTTTGAAACTGCAAATCTGTGCATTTTCAACTGTGCCATGTGGCAGACATACATGCCCTTAGGGCACGATTCAGGGGTGCAACAGGGCAACCTTGAATGTTTCCCCCATTTTACTGAATCGGTAAATACCGATTCGGTAAATACCGAATCTTACCGATTCGGTCATTTTTACCGAAAATGTATCTACATCCCATTTACCTATTCTTAAATACCGAATCGGTAAAATTCGGTATTTAAGAATAGGTAAATTGGGATTACCTACATCTGGCCCTAAATGATGTACACTGCTGCATGTGTTGCAGTTCTTTGTTAACTATTTTCATCTGCTTATGTTGTAGATGCTGAACTTGCATCATGGAACCCTCAAGCTCACAAAACTACTGGGTATTTGCAGGTTTATTCTCTGCCAACGAAGCTTGGTTGTCATGTGACGCTTCCATTGGAACATGTGCTCTCTTTATACACCCCTTGACATTGGAACATTTAACAACCCTGTAAAAAGTGTTATGTAGCTGATTGAATTTTGTGTGCATTTCTTGGTAAGTAAATGTAGCGGTTGAGATAAGGCAGCATGGCATCTAGAAATGTGCAGTGTCGTGGCATCACAACTGGCTGCAGGATTGGCCTGTGGACACCATCCTCATCCAAACATGGGGGCTGTGTGGAGAATGACACACTGCTGCAGTGGCCATGAGGTGTGCGTTATTCTACTCTTCACTGGTTTATTCAGTATGCGTTAGACTCACTCAGCAGTGTTTCCCAAACTGTGGTCCGCGGACCCCCAGGGGTCCGTGACACATTCCCAGGGGGTCCGTAGGCAACAGTTTTAAAAGCGCAGAAACATTTCTTGTATAATTAGCAGCTTTCCAGCAACAATAAAAGTGTCAAGAGAATGCCAGTGATTAATGTACCTGCTGGAGAGCGAGGAGAGTTTTGTTCAGTGGCAGCTTTGATTTAACTAATGTAGCACAGAGGCTTAATGTGCCTACTGCAAAGAACGTGTAACATGCATCTTAAAAAGCAGTATTTTATGTGCCTAGGTTTGTGGTTACTGCTTTTGTCACAGAGATTCTTCTGTTACTGTGCACTTCATAAGTGACAATCGTAATCTAGCAGAGGGACCTATAAACTGTCATCAAAGAGCTGCTTGCAAACTGCATGGTACCAGTTAATAACTTATATTTTGTCCCAGTTATTCATTATCCTGATGCTGCTAAAAATATGTATTTGGGTGGAAATACATTTTTTATGTCAAAGTCAATGCTAGCTACTGTGTTATGTTCTGAATCCTGAGTTTGTGCTTTTCCAGACCAAGCACTCTTTAAACATTTTATATACACACTGATTAAAATGTATTATTATTATTAAAATTGTATATAGCGCGCAGTTACCCTTGGGCATCCCAGCGATTTACATGTCTGATTCAAAGTCTCCATATTTGTGTGATGTAAAGTGCTCTGACATCCTACAATGGTATGAGAGATGCTATAAAACAAATGAAATACATGTGACAGAGGGGCTATTACTTCAATATAATATACTAAGGGCCAGATGTACAATCTGTTTTGATATGCGCGAACGGGTTCGCGAACCTGTTTGCCCATGCAAAAACCTATTGGGCCATGTACATAACCTATTTCGCGAGTCGCAATTTGTTTGCGATTTTCTAAATAGGTTTTGCAACTTGCTATTTGGAAGGGGCATTCGCTTCCAAATAGTGAGTCTCAAAACCATGTACAAATGTTTTGCGTTCGCAAAACAGTCACAATTACCACCTACTTCAAGTAGATGGTAATGCATTCGCAAATGAGAAGGGGTCCCCAGGGGACCCCTTCCTCTTTGCAAATGCATGCAAAATTATTTTTTAAGGGCAGGCAGTGGTCCCAGGGAACTCCGCCTGCCCTTAGAAAATGAAACGAAAACGTTTCATTTTCCTTTTTTTTTTTAAATGCATTGTGAACAGGCTGCATTTTTTTTAAACTGCTTTATTTAAAAGCAGTCCGAGATATGGTGGCCTGCAGAGCCCAGCAGGCCACCATCGCTTGAAGGGCTGGCATTCCCAATGGGCTCGCAAATTGCGAGAGGCTCATTAATATTAATGAACCTCGTAATTTGCGACCCCATTGGGAATCCCAAACAGTGTTAAACACACTGTTGTACATTTCATTTAGCAACTCGCAATTTGTCACTCGCAATGTGTTGCCAATTGCGAGGCGCTAAAAGAAATGGTCGTACATCTGGCCCCAAAATCCTTAGTACTTTGAGTATTTGTTTTGTGTGCACACGTGTGTATTTGTTTCGAATTACTGTTTTAATGTTTGAAATTTAACTCATACAAATTGCTTGGGGGTCCCCGGCTTCCAGTGGTGACTCAATGGGGGTCCTCAGGAGTCAAAATTTTGGGAACCACTGCGTTAGAGGATATTCTATTCTGTTTGGGTCGCACTTCTTTTGCTCTCTGGTGCACATTTAGTAGTCTCAGTTTCTTTTTTGCCCTAGAGCACTGTGCTCTAACACAAATGCGGCCTATACATGCAGAATGTTTTTGCTTTTTTTACATTTTGGCTGCTCTAGTAGTTCTGTAGTATTTACCATGTATAAGGAACATTATCAGACTGCTATGGCGTTATATCTCTCATCTGTCATCTATCACATTGGTCTCACTTTGTTGTTCATGTTTGTTTACTACACACAGCCTTGAAAAAGTCCCATTGGGGATGAAACATGTGTCGGCTGATAATCATGTACCTGGTTGGAAGCGTTTAAACACAATAAAGATTATGAAAAATACCACATGACCATAGACTTATGGTCTGACTTTTCTGGTTATTTGTCCTCAAACAGTGTTATTTAATCAAACAGTTGGAGTATTCCAATATATTGTTTTAGGATTTGGTGGTTTGTTATGCTTTGTAGTAACACTATCATTGCTCTTGCAAGGCACAGGTGTGTATACTGTGGTAGCACAGTCTTTGTAAAAATGTTCTTGTTTTAGACGTTCTACTTTTACTAGTTGAGAACTGACCACATATTTTAGTTAATGTCACAGCTACCTACCTATAATTACCAGCAATCATTAATTTTTACCTTATTTTTTTTCTGATCCTCCGGGAGAGTTATGGAAGATCCTCAGAACAGAAAGTGATGCTCATTGCAGAATTCTTCTGGTAAAATTCCATGGGGCATATTACCAACGATTAGCGATATTTATCGCTAACTAGGCTTAGCAACAAATTTTCGCTTAGCATCGCCGAAAATTATCGCTGAGATAACGTGCTATTAGGAACGTTTATCTCCAAAGCGATACATTTTCCGGCGATAGCGTGAATATCGCTGAGAATACAGCGATATTCACGCATTAGCGACAAAATGCTCTTAGCCATGTTATCCACCTCCCTTTGGATAACATGGCTAAGAACTGGTCTGAGCAGGCATTCGTTTTTGGCGATAGCGGGAATATTTCCATCGCTACGCCTGCCTTGCTAATAGGCGATAGCGACGTTAGCGACTGCTTTCAGTCGCTAACAGGTTGGGTACGCCCACTTTACATGTCATTAGCTATAAATATCGCTGACATGCAAAGCGGGACCGAAACCACTCGCTATCGCCTAAAGCGTTTGCTAACTGCTGTTAGCGACAGCTTGCTAATAGAGCGATAGAAGTATCGCCGCTTAGCGGCCGAAAACGGCCGCTAAAGCGGCGATAATTGCCTATCGCCCTGCTTGGTAATATGCCCCCAAGTTCTTTCTCAGAGAATTTTCTTTTTCTGCCCCAGTCTTCTTCTCAGGGTCTTGGCTGGCGTTGATGGTGTAGAAAGCTGTAGCGGGCTGCTCAAATTCGCGAATTGCACTGGAAGCCGCGCACCACCTCCTCTGGCTCCGCTTTAGGGGACTGAAATGAGAAGCACTTCCTGGTTTTGAGATCATTACCCAGAAACAGAAATTGCTTCTCTGTATTCACAGTCGCAATTTGCGACCGAAATCGCAATTGTGGTAATTTCAAAATGTGATAAACAAAATCTAGAAGTGACTAAAATGTAAGTCTCAAAATATGCCCACAACTTGATCGTGCATGCTGTTTTGTGATTACCTAAGTGCGATTTAGCAAAAAATTACAATTACGAAATCGACATTTAGAACTTTCATACATCTGGCCCCAAATTTAGATTAATCTGTAAGATAACATCACAGAATGCTTCAATATCAGCATGAGATGCATGCTCCTATAGGTTACTTTTACAGCTCTTTGCATCACTCATGTTACAATAATGGCCATTTCTGGATGTGCCAAGACTTTCTATGTACCACCTGTCATGACGTAAGAACGCCACTGACTCACGTGAGCAGCCATTTTAAAAATTCACTAACTTTGGCTCAGTAGGCAGTCTAGTGTTGCACCTGATTGGCCACAGACAAGCTAAAAACTCCACTGGTGAATTACCACCATTATGGTGAGAGTGTGACGTGGAGAATTCTGACTGGAGGAAAATTACCCATCGGCGGAGTCTCCAATGCTGCCACCAACGAAAGGTTTTCCTCTGACACCGAAGGCGCTTATTTCTCTTGTCTGCGTTTTAATGAGCTATGTTGCTAAAAGCGTTCGCTAAGTTGTTTACTCTTCTTTTATTTTGTCTAATTGCAGTTTATCAGCCCTTGCTTTGTCTGGCGACCTTCCAAATGAAGTAGGCGTGCTGGAGTGGGGTGCCTTAATTTACACAATTAAACTAATGAACGATGTTCGCAGCTGTGGCCTGCACATCTCGCGCTCATTAACTAAGATGTTTTCAATTTACAAGTGTCGAGCGCGTGGGATCTAAAAAACAGGCACCAGAGAAAAGTTTAACGCTGACTTTAAGAGCGGCATCATTTAACTTTATTAAATAAGGAGAGTTCTACAAACAAACAGCAGCAGCAGGCTGACTGAATACTCTGAGTAACGTGACATAACAGGGAGCAGGTTCCAGCTGCTCACAGTGCCTCGAGGCCTGCACTAGAAGTGCGCTAGAGGGGGGGGGGGAGGGGACGCACTACCGTGGGCCAGGGTCAGGGTAGCTGGGAAGAGATGCTCCAGACAGCATTAGGCACACTAGCTAGAAACCTCTGTTTGAAACGCATGCAGCCTGCGGTGGTGGCGGCTGAAAGTGATGGGCCGTAATAATTTCATCGATCGAGAGCGGGGAAAGAACCATCTTCTTCACCAAGGTTTGAGAGGGGATCTCCCTCCCCAAAATATTTGGGGCCATATCATCAAGAACGGAGATAACATTATCGCCGCATTAGCGGCAGGAAACTACAGCTAACGCGGCGATAAGGGGCTTGATAATATGGCCTTGTAAATTCCCATATAAGCCCATGTTCACACCATAACCTGGGCTTCTATGATGATTTGATGAATAATAATAAGTTAAAACAACCTCAACATCGAAGGATCAGTTGCATCTGAATCTGGGTCACACTCAGGATTTTATACAGGGTGCTGAGAAGAGTACTGCTGTGAACTTATCCGACCTTAACGGTGGTACGTTGTTGTATGTGCCAGGACAGCTGGTAGGTGGATTTTTGATTTGTTATACGTGAGGCCCCATTTGTGTTCCACGCAGGAGCAGCGGGGTAGCATATGCGTTTCATCGTGTGGAGAGGGCTGCTTGCATCAGCGTAATGTCAACATTGCGTGCGTGTCAACATTGCGCTCCAGGTTTTGTTTGAGATTTGAGACTGACGCGTGTTGCAATCGCGTTTCTAGACTCGTTTTGGTTTAAGCAGCAGTGGCGTTTGGGAGAAAACAAGTCCTACTTCCTGTAGAAACAGGACTCATGGAGACTTTGAGATAATCGGCAGGCATTTTTTGGATTTTTTTAAATTAAAATCAGAAAAGAGAGTTTACATGTAATTCATAAAATCGAATTTAAAGCAGTTTTGAGGTGATCCGTTTGAAGAACCGAGAAGCAGAACTGCGAATCGAAATAGGAGGGTATTACAGGAACAAGCGTTGGAGTTGAAGAGGACGCTTTGCTGCAAAGGAAGGTTTGGGAAGTTTACAAGAAACCTTTGGGACTGACTGTTTTGTGTTTAAAAAAAAGGAAAGATACAGGAAAACTTTGCGTGTTTGCAAAATGGTGACAAACACACCTCAACATAAAGATTTAAAAGTAAAGTTGGTGATGTGCTTGTGCTCACGGTGACAGGCACACCTCAAGTTTAATTTAATTTTAGTAGTTAGTAGTAGTTTGTTGTGGGTTTGACAGGTACAACATATTTTAATGTAGGGTGTGTTCAAATGGCAAGGTGCTTGTGAAAACGGTGATGGGCACAACTTAAAGTGAATTCAATTATAATTTAATTTTTTATACCTGTGGAATATTAGGGTTAAGGTAATTTTTTTATTTTTTTTGTTTATTGTGAGAAAATGCAGAATGTCACTTCGCCTCCGATCTTTCTATCTGATCCAGGTGATCCGCCAGTTAGATGGAAGAAATGGAGAAAGATATTTGAACATTATGTGAGGGTTTGTGGTACGAATTTGAGTGCAGAAAGAAAGCTTGCATTATTGATGCATTGCCTGGGGGGGTGAAGGACAGGAAGTTTTGGAGAACTTACCAAAGCTAAGTTAGGCAGATCAGAGAGGGCTAAATGAATATGAGATTTGTATAAGGCAACTAGACTTACATTATTTACCTTAAGTAAGTACGATAATGGAGAGGTATTACTTTGGTTTAAGGCAACAAGGTAAAGACGAAACAGTTGAGCAGTTTGTCAGTGCTTTACGTAAGTTGGCCTCGAGTTGTAAGTTTGGTGAATTAGTTGAAGAAAGGATACATGACCAGTTTGTACTGAAGTGTTCGAATGACAAAATAAGGGAAGAACTTTGGAGGAAAGACGAGCCACCATTTGATGAAGTTATGGTTATAGCTATGCGAGTTGAACATATGGTCAAATGTGTGGGGGAATTGAGTACAGCGGGTAAGACAGGTTCTATTAGTGAAAAGGTAGAAGAGGTACAGGGTCAAGAGGTGAAGATTACAGATGACAAAAAGAGAAAAGATTCAGGAGATGTTAAAGGTAATTTGGGTGATTACTTAGCTAGTAAAATGCAAGTAGAAAAGAAAGGTGTTGGTGTTTTTCAGGGCAATTGCTTCAGGTGTGGCAGAGTCGGACATATGGCTAATGCAAAAGAGTGTCCGGTCTTAAAAATAATTTGCAATGTTTGGGGCAAAAGAGGACATTATGGGAAGAATTGTCGTTTAAAAAACAGAAGAGATGTTAAGGTTGAAACTAAAGAAGTTACATTTCAAATAAATGACTGTAGTGTGGAACATCCATCTGAGTGGGTTAAGGTGGGCGGTGTTAGGATAAAAATGAAATTTGATTCGTGCTCCCTCTTTACTTTTGTTTCAAAACAAGAATATTTAAAGTTTTTCTCAAAGAACATTGTTTTAAAAAAAGTGGATGTAAGAGCAACAGGGTATGGGGGAACGCCCATCAAGATGTTGGGATGTTTTAGTGACTGCATAGAATATAATGGGAGGTTTGTGGTGGCAAAAATTTATGTGGCTGAAAATGGTGATAGCTTGCTGGTCGCATCAAGCTGGTTTGGGTG
Organism: Lissotriton helveticus; assembly: GCF_964261635.1. Classification (NCBI taxonomy): domain Eukaryota; kingdom Metazoa; phylum Chordata; class Amphibia; order Caudata; family Salamandridae; genus Lissotriton; species Lissotriton helveticus. The sequence goes on along the minus strand of NC_136059.1, from coordinate 101,770,994 downwards.
TGGTGCTGAATCCGAATGCAAAACCGTCTGTTCAGGTTCAATCTGTAGACGGTGAAGAAGAAAAACTGGTAGGAAATTTTAAGGGTTTATTTAATGAAAAGCTTGGATGTTTAAAAGGGTACAAACACCAGATCAAGTTAAAGTGTGGTGCATCTCCGGTTGCTGCGAAAGTGAGGCAGATTCCAATTTGCATGCAAGATGCTGTTAAGAAGGAAATTGATAAGTTGTTAAAGGCAGGCATGATAGAACCTGTAGAAGCAACAGAAGGTTGGCCTCCATTGCCCGTAAGCCCAATAACGAAATTCGTCTGTGTGTGGACCATCGTGCTTTAAACAAGGAGGTGGTGGTAGATAAATTTCCGCTACCTAATGTTGAAGAGTTAGTTTCGACTTTGGATGGAGCATGTTTTTTCACAACATTGGATATGGCTTTGGCCTATCATCAAGTTCCACTCAGTAAAGAGTCACAAGATTTACCAGCATTTATAACTCCTTTTGGCTCGTTCACATTTTTAAGAATGCCATTTGGCCTAATTTCCGCTGCTTCTGTGTTTCAGAGGATTATGAATGATTTGTTTAAGGGTGTGACTGGTGTGAGATGTTACCAAGATGATGTATTAGTTTGTGGCAATACTAAGGAAGAACATGATATAAGATTGAGATGTGTGTTGAGCAAAATGTCAAAGGCGGGGTTATCTCCCAGACGTGACAAATGCAAATTTGGTGTAACAGAACTTGACTATTTGGGACATCATACCTCAGGTTTGGGTGTGAGACCTAAGGAAGATCTGGTCAGAACCATTGAAGAGCTGAAGGAAACGTGTTCTAAAGATGAACTTTCGTCTTTCTTGGGGATGGCTGCATTTTACAATAAATTCATAAAAAAATTTGCAGATAAAACGGAAAATCTCAGGAGTGTGATGTGTAGAAAAAATGAGTTTGTGTGGAAAGATGAATGTAACAGGGAGTTTGTGCAAATTAAGAAAGAACTTAAAAATGCTCCAAATCTTCAAGCTTTTAGACCTGGTGACCCTACATTTATTGTCACAGATGCCAGCAGTAAAGGGATGGGGGCGTTGCTGTTTCAGGTGAGGAAGGGTAGTGAGGGCTTAATAGCTTGTGCTTCCAGATGTTTGAAGGGTGCAGAGCTTAATTATTCGGTAATTGAGAAGGAGGCGCTCGTAATTTTTTGGGCTGTTAATAAGTTTAGAAAGTTTGTCTGGGTATCCCTTTAGTAGTGAGATCGGATCATAAACCACTTAGGGAAATTTTGGAGAAAAAGGGTCTTGATTCGGTGTCTTCAAGGATTAGGAGGTGGGTCATTTCCCTACAAGAGTTTGACTTTAAATTTGGATATATTCCAGGCAGTTGCAATGTTTCTGCGGATTGTTTGTCGCGTTTGGTGAATTATGTTGAGAATACGGATTCAGTTGGTGAAGGAGTGAATGTGCTGATGAGTGTGATGTCAGGGTGTGTGACATTACTCTTGGTGCCATAAAAGAAGAAGAGTGGAAGGAGGAATTAGCTAAGGATGGTGAGCTGGTGAAAGTGATGGATTTGTTGACTAGGAACTTGAATGATAAGTTGTCTAAACCATGGTCATTAATATCTCATGAGTTGGCCAAGGATGGTGAGCTGGTCAAAGTGATGGATTTGTTGACTAGGAACTTGAATGATAAGTTGTCTAAACCATGGTCATTGATATCTCATGAGTTGGCCATTGTTGAGGGTGTTCTTGCAAGGGGCACAAGGTTAATTCCTCCAGTGGTTTTGAGAAATAACATTATAAATATGGCCCATGAAGGACATTTGGGGATTTAGAAAACAAAGGAATGTATCAGGCAAGATTTTTGGTGGCCGGGTCTGGATTTAATGGTTGAGCGAGTAGTTTGTGATTGTGTGCCATGTTAGTTAAGCGATAAAGTTCTTAAGCCGAGATGTCCTCCTATGATTTGTAGACAGTTGCCTTTGTGTCCGTGGGATGAAGTAGCAATCGACATTGTGGGTCCCTTACATGGTGAACAGCAAACTCCTTACTTGATTGTTTTGATGGATATGTACTCTCGTTGGGTGGAAGTTAGCTCAGTACGTGAAGTAACATCTCGGTGTGTGATTACGTTTTTAGAATCAATTTTTAAAAGAGAGAGTTTTCCGAAATCCTTGCTTTTAGATAATGGTCCTCAATTTTGTTTAGAAGAAATGGAAAAATATCTGTCTGCTAGTGGTGTTGTTCACAGAAACATTTCTTTATATCATCCAGAGTCGAATGGCTCTTTGGGGAGGTTCAACAAAATGCTGAAAGAGTGTATTCAGTTGGCTAGGGTAAATTGTCTTGATTGGAGCTACAAAAAATGAATCTCTGCATACCGCTTTACACCTCACTCTACCACAGGTAGAACTCCCTTTGAATTGTTTAGAGGGAGATCTTCTAATACCAGTTTGTGTCCGGGTTGGATGACTTTGGATAAAGGTTTTAAAGATAATAAGATTGGACAGTGGAGAGATAGAGAGTTACTTTTACCAGGAAAGAGAAAAGTTTTATTATGACTTGCGGAAATCAACAAAAGTTTCAAATTTCAAAATAGGGGACTTGGTTAAGATTAGAGTTCCTGTGGGGTGCCAAAAATGGTCAAAGTTTACCTGTGCTAAAACTGTTATCAAACTTTTCAAAAATGCTGTAAAAACGGATGATGGGCGCATTTGGAATCATAATCGTGTGGCACATGTGCATACACAGGATGCTGAAGAAGATCTTGATTCCTCTGGTGTAGGTGCATCCAGTTATGTTACTAACCGCAGGAGTCTCAGAGTTGGTAGAGCTCCTGGATATCTGAAGGATTTTGTAAAATAATATGTCATGTGTGCCATTTTCTTTTCTTGTAAGTTTTAATATACTTGTTTATATAGGAAGGGAGATGTGTGATGTATCTAGGTTCCAGTTCTGGTGTTCTGACATGGAACCTAGTACACGGGGATTCTAGATACTGGCAGTTGCTGCTTCTAGCTTGATGTCTGAGGTTGTTGAATAAATACCTCCTGTGCTTTCTACCAAACTGGCTCGAGTGTCACTAACTTCTCCTGTTAATATATACCTGTTATGATCCGCTGTTAACAATTGTTAGTTAGCGGTTCAACTGCGAGGAGTTGTACACTGTGAACTCTGCACCTTTGGGGACAATCACCGATAAGGATTGCAAATCGGCTATGAAATGTGGAGATTCACAAGTATTAGCTTGGAGTGTCTGATTAAGCGAGGTGCATTCTTGAGACATTCATTTTATTTAAAACGTAAGGCAGTGACAAAGACTCATCAGTTAAAAACAATTATTAAAGTCGGCGGTTTAGCACACACCAACGGATTCTGCTCATTCTCACCGCAAGCCTGGTCTCCGCGCACATCTTCCCGTTGCTTGCCTGCTCTGCTCTCAAGACATGCCGTGAGCCATCCGGCTCAACGTCACGTATGTACCGCCATTTAAGTGTACTGTCAGTTATTCCTAAGGCTGAGCAGCAGGGTGGCTGCTCCCGGTGGGGCCTTTACTAGAACTTACCATCTCTATTATATGCTGTACCTCTCTACCTTGTAACTTCATTTAATCAATAAATCTACCCCTTGGACACAGCAACAGAAGAATCATCTTTATATTATTGGCTATTGTTCCCACCACACATACTTTGCCCTTAGATTGTCTGGCAATGTAGAGTTTTTGGCATGCACAAGTAGGGTCCGCTAGGTCCCCGGGAGAGAAGGAAGGCTGCCTGGATGAACGGCAGGAGGGCGGCTGCAAAGACACCTTGAGAAAAAGTGGGGGTCAAGCTGTGAATCGGTCAGAAAGGGAGTGGAGCAGAACAGGAATCGAAGCAAAACACACACAGTGTATTCTTTCAAGTGTTTCCGAACTGTGCAAGTGCTTGACAGGGAAGTGTTTCTGCAAGTAGGTCATGGAGTGTATATTGTGTAAAAGACTGCTGGTAATGCTGCTCTAACCCACAAGATTGATATGTTGGCGGTGAGGGTGGGTGGCATCCAGTTCAGCTGATGGGAGATTGGTGGCTGCAGAGACCAGAAGGAATTTGCAGTGTACAAGTTGGCAGGGTTAACAAATCTTGCCAAGAATTTGCCAAAATAAGTCATTCATTTTCCTTTAAAAGCTGAAAACCTTAGGGGATGCTCTGGATGAGCAAATGTAGGACAACTATACGGAGTCTAGACCAGCTGGACGGAAGCTGCTTGATGTCTCAATGGCGGAGAAGCCCACCCTCTTCACACATTTCCTATTTGAAAGAGTTCTTGATCACTTTGTTCTCCCCCAGTTCGGATTCTCCCAGTGTTCCATCAATGTCTGCCTTTCAAATGACAGGGACAGAGCTTAGAACTTGTGAGCTGCAGGTGTAGGTCAGTGGCGATGGTGAGCTGGCCTGAGCTCTGCCTGGCCTCGCATCAACAAGATGACCACCACTACTTCTGTCTAGTTTGCCGTGGCGGCTGCCAGCTACGTGATGGGGCAGGCAAGTAGGCGGGTGCATGCACACAATTATGATAACTAAATTGCCAATATGCATTACATTATTATTTTAAAGTTAAAATGTTTAACTTTAAAACGGTAATGTAATGCTTCTCGACAATTTAGTGCACATTAAATAAATTTAAAAAGTAAAATAAAATATTCACTTACTTTGCTGCACATCCTCCCAGCGGTCCCCGTGTTCTTCTCTCGTCCAGTGCAGGCCCCTGAACTCCCCTAACCAATCCTAGCACTGCTCTCATGCTGTTAATGGAAGTGGATGGAGCAGGCTCTCTGAGCGCTCCCCCGGGCACTGGAGGCATGTGCTTGCTGTCCACGATAGGAGAGGTTTAAAGTGTGCATGTCTGGCTGTCCGTCGCAAGACAGTCGGCCAAAGTGGCATACGCACTTTAAACTTAAGTGCCCAGCCCACCACTCCTCCCTGCTGCTGCCACTCAGCAGCAATGGCCCTGCGCCACCCTGACACTTGGCTTGGGACTTTGGTTTGTAAAAAATTTAAATGGTTATAAATTAACTTTATTACCATTTTATTTTTAATCTCTGGGGCATTTTCCTTAGTGGGGCAATGCTCCTCTGCCCTAAAGGAGCAGCCTCTCCTGCTAGTTTGTCTGACCCATGCTTCCCTTTGCCCAGAAACAAATGACATCAGGACACAAAGGAGGAGGAGCAGAACTTTTCAAAAATACTGCCTTGAGGTTAGCTGCTTGCTTCCACTCAATGTCGTATAAATACTTTCCCTCTGGAGACAGTATTTGTTTTCTGTTTGGACAATAGGAAGACTGAGCATCAGTGCACAGCAAACATCTTCACATGAACCGAACCTCTGCTGGTTTAAAGTTGTTCTTCTCAGAAAGGCAGCAAGTCCACAAAATCCCTGATGCCACTGTTGCCCTAGAGAAGTGAAGACTGGTTCAAAGCATCGAGTTGGCTGTGATGTTGCAAAGTCAGCTGCTCTGTATTCCTCTTGAATGCGCTGCCCTTGGGCAGCACAAGTTTGCGGCTGCCTCGAGGGCAGCGCATTCTTCCTGATAGGGTGCACTTTCCATGTTTACAACCGGCGCTGCTGCTTTAACACCTTGGGTGCTCATGATGAGCTCAGCTCGTCATGAGGCATGGTGGCGCTGTGCTCATGACGAGCTGAGCTCATCATGACCGGCGCGGCGCTCACACGCGGGGATAATTCCCCTGCTGTGCTGAGCGTTCCATGGAAAATGGGCGTGGTCCTCGTCATGAGCACAGCGCTACTGTGCAGCGTGACGAGCTGAGCTCGTCACGAGCACCGCTCGTCACGAGCACCGCGGTGCCGCGCGCGGTCCCCTCCACCCGCACCGTGGGGGAATTAGCCCCGCGGCGAAGGGGTTAAGGTGCACAATGGCGCAAACATGGAAAATGCACCCTATCTGTAATACAGGCCATGGTTTGACAGATGTATGTACCTGCCATGCTCTTGCAATTAAAAAAATCATACAAATACATATATAGATGGGCTGTGGGTCTGCCAATAATATGCTAATGTCATTCATATTCTACTTCCTTCTATGACAATGTGCAGCATGGGTGCAGGTCAGCCCACTTCAGCCAGACTCCTTGGCCTTGTGAGTGATGACAGTTTGCACGTGACCATCTTCCTGAAGATGAGTGTGCTTCAGTGCTATGGCCAGTGGGCTAGCCTTTAGTGTTTCATGTACTTTATTGTCTCCATGCAGAAAGTGTCAGTTGTCCAAGGACCTCATGCTCCGAGAACTTTAAGCGTTGTATACATATAATTCTTTAAACAATAAATACATACATACAGTGTATGCATATTTGTGATTTGCGTTTGTTTGGATGGGCGTTCCATTAAGCCTATGGCATTTTATATAGGGTTTCGATAGAGGCGGGTAAGCCAGTGGATGTTTAGATGCCTGGCTCTGGCTCAGCTCGAGGTCCTCTTTGGCCTTCGAGCCCAAGGTGAGCCGAGTTTTATATGGCCTGTGGACTGACCCCCATTGTGACTTCATGCACCAAGATTGGCAAACAGAGCAGTGACCTTTGATGTAAAACAGGCAAAAGAGGGGGAGACACAGACCTAGCGGCTGTAACACACACCGTGAAACCAGAGATTCTGGGATCTGACTTCCCTGCTTGGCCAAACTGTGTGATCCTATGCAAATATTTTATTTCACTGAGCCTACTTTTTCTTTATTATCACATGCCTTTTCATGAAATCATCTTCCAGTCAGTGGTCAAAGTGATTGGAATCTATTAGGAACAACATGCCCAAACTGTTTTAATTTTACAAAAACAATACCCCTACTTTTGTTAAAGAAAACCACAAACATTCCTGAGTGGTTAATGCTGTTCCTGAGGTGCCAATGACTGAATGGGAAAGGACAATGGTCTCCTCTTCTAAGTCAAGGACCGGCAGAGCGCTCGCGAAGAAACGAGCCTTCTCCCCACGGTGCCTACTTTCTGAAATCAATCAATCAATCAAATAATTTGTAAATCGCACTACTTACCTGTAAGGGTTTCAAGGCGCTGAGGGTGGGGAGGGGGTGGGGGGTGCTGTTGCTACTGGTCAAACAACCTGAAAGAAATGTGAATGTGTGCACTTGATTCACCAGCCAATCTAAACTCTGCTGGGAGTCAGTATATTAATGAATACAGGAATGAATGAATATTTTTATGTGAGATTATTTAAAATTATCGCAAATTTCCACTAATAAAATCATGGAATAATTTAATACAACATCTGGCCATCAGTCAATATTTAATTTATTCTTATAAAAGATCATTCATTAAAAAAAATAAAAAAAAACAACCATTGCCACCCTGTTTGCCAAAACGTCTGTGTGCAAGAGGCTGTGTAAGACGCAGGCTCTCCCCAACAATTCATCTATGTCCTGAGGTGGAGTGTAAATTTGCATATGTTTCTGGTCTTAATCATTAATGAGTCTTTGTGCTACATTACATTTATCCTTTGTGCCAGTTTGTGTTCTTTATCTCCTTCTGTGCAAACAACGGCTGTTAATTGTTCTCAGAGTCTTCTGAGAAGATAGAGGATGACACTAAGCATTGCATGGTCACTTTGGGGCATATTAGCAAGGGCAAAATCGCCGCTTTAGTGGGACTTTTTTCCGCAAAAACAACAATATTTTTATCGCCCTATTAGCAAGCTGTCGCTAACAGCAGTTAGCGACAGCTTATAAGCGATAGCTACAGATTTGGGGCCCGCTTTGCATGTCAGCGATATTTATCACTAATGTCATGCAAAGTGGGCGTACCCAACCTGTTAGCAGCTGAAAGCAGTCACTAACACAGCTATCGCCTATTAGCAAGGCAGGCGAACCGATAAAAAAAATCGCGCTAAGCGTGTATATGGCCAGAACCTAACGCCTGCTCAGACCATGACTTAACCTGTATATCCAATGGGAGGTGGATATTCAGGTTAAGTCCCTATTAGCGATAATGCCTGAATATCGCTGGATTTCCAGCAATATTCACGCATTGAGCCGCTATCGCCGGATATTTTATTGCTTTAGAGATAAACGTTGCTAATAGCACGTTATCTCTGCGATAATATCCGGCGATAGGCAGCGATAAATAAAATGCGCTAAGCGCATTTAGCGATAATTATCGCTATTTGTTGCTAATATGCCCCTCTGTTTGTACTGAGTCATCGAGATTATGCGTTTGAAAGAACTTGTTAACGCTTATCCCTGCCCGGTTGCTAAACCCGTTGTTTGTGGCATCCTCTCCAAGGTTGTGCAGGTTAAATCCACCTGTTAGGACATCTTCTGACAATGGATATCCACACAAAAGATCTTCAAAGCGAGCTATCAAATTTTCTGTTTTGAGGTGCTTTGGGCCGTGTACATTGTGGTATACATTTATTAAAAGAAGTGCTGTATTGCCCCTGGCACCGGAGTAGCCTTCACAATGGCTGCCTGCAGCATGCCTGTGTCCCCCTTCATTTCTTTGATAGTTCGCTCTGTGAAGTTGTTTACATACACTGTTAATCCCCCCCCAGGGTCTTCCTAAAATATGCATTGTTATTGCTCATTTGTGCAGGTCTGTGAATCCCTCAAGAGAGGTTGGTGCTAGCACCCAGGTTTCTTGGGATTAAATTATGTCTGCTTCCTGCAGCTTTTAAATTGCTGACTTGCTGTTTAAAACTCCTGTTAGACCCGTGACATTTCAGGGTATACATTTTGTGGAGGTGTTTTTTTATTATTATTGTGGACACAGTAGGGGTACTCTTACTGTGGCTGTCCTGGCAGACGACTTTTGTGCTATGTAGAGTTCGTATTTCTGCCACCCAAATTTTGGGGCATATTATCAAGACGGGTGATAAAATTATCACCGCTTTAAGCTAAAACGGCGATAATGGGCTTGATAATATGCTCTACGGAATTACAATTGAAGCCCATGTTAGATGGGAAGGACATCTAACATGGGATTCAATTGGAATTCCATAGAGCATATTATCAAGCCCATTATCGCCTGTCTTGATAATATACCCCTCTGTTCCTAGCACGCTCCAGTCGTCCTTGTGCTCATCAGCGTTTGCCATTGGTCGAAGTATCCTTGTTTGGGTTGTTCCCTTATTTGGTTGATAATGTATCCTAAAATTGCTGTAATTGGAATTTAGCTTGACACACTAGGCTCACATTAGTAGGCCTTTCATTGTCGCTTGATGGTTTGGGGTGCCAGTTTGCTGAGTGGCTCGGGTGATCAACACATATCGGTATTTTTCTTCATTCTTTTCCTACACCAAGATACCCCAGTCCGTGAATCTTTCCCTCTCTATTAAGACCCTTCACGACAAGGCTTCTTTTCCCCATGTTGTTATTCTGTGCTCCTGTGTCTTGTCTTTGTTAATTGCTTCGTACTGGATGCTGACAATATCCTCACAAGTTATTTCAGTAGGTGAAGGGGTATTTTGCATTAGCCTTAAAATATTTGCTCGATTGAGTATGTTTTGCCTCCCCAGTGAATTGTATTGAGGCAGGATAATGTTTTTTGTAGTGTTGCATCCCCTTCTAGCCTGACATCCTTCGTTTTGTTATCCCTTAAGGCATAGGAACTCTCAAACATTTTTCCGGGGGCCGCAAAGTTTGGTCTCTGGTGTGACCGAGGGCCGCACTGATGCCAGCGGGGTTGTAAAGTCAGTGTAGGGGAAGGAAAGCATGGGTATTTAGTAGCTAAAATCAATTGCGCAACATGAAACCAGAAAACCTGGGCTGAATCTTGGCTTCTCCACTTGACCAAATTGTGTGACCCTGGGCGATCGTTTTATTTCAATTTACCTCCTCTTACTTCATTATTACATATAAGAGAAACTCAAAATACACAACTTCAGGATGCATACCGTTCAAAACCATTTGGATGTAATCACTAATGACATTGTTGTCAGGATGGGAGGGAGAAGCAGGAACGTTTCTAAATTCATGTTTGAAAGCCATCACTTTAAGAGAAATACTTCTGAATGCACAGCTATTGTTTGATTTACTAAAGTGAAATGGCTCTACAAGTCAATGAATAACACTTTTTGGATTTTGAAAAGACTATCGTATTTTTACACATTTGTGTAGTTAAAAATGGTGTTCCTAAAGTTAAGGGCCCAGTTACTTCTTTTCCCTAACTGCAATTAACCTTTATATAGGTGTTTGCTGTATATAAAAAAAATGGACACATTCTTGTTAGTGCAGAGTGGAGGAAACAGCAGCCCAGTGCTGCTGCTTATCTGGGGGCCACATGGAAAGGTCAGGCGGGCTGCATGCGGCCCCCAGGTCGTACTTTGAGTATCACTGCCTTAAGGGGATGTGTTCTGAATGGCGATTCCCTGATTTCATTGTTGTCTGAGGCACCTGTACTGCTGTTGGTACTACTCCGCTCACTACTTCATGTGTTGGCTCTCTTACGGCACTCTTTTTGTTGTTTTGATCCTCAGAGTGGTATGGGCCTGCTCTCCTAGCTCCAGAGTCATCATTGTCAGCCCTATCTTGCTGCGGGACTTAGGCATATGTCCGTGTGGGTATATTTTCCTGTGTGGGTGGTTCTCTGTGCTCAATATACTCCTGGTCATGACTTCGAGTCTTAGTTGTGTGGACTATCGGATAGCGATCATTGTTTTGGCTTTATCTTTCGGTTGTGTCAGACCTGTTCATTCTAATATATCTTAACATGGCAGTCCCCTGCTCCTTCTCACGTGCTTTTGTGTTTTTTGCCATTTCTTTAATTGGTTGTTTTGCACGCCTCATTAATGGTTTGATTCCCAAATCTGTTCCCCAATTCTTGCTCTCTGTGGGTGTTGGACATGGCCCTTCTTAGGGGATTTACCTAAAACATTTTTCTGTTTTTCCTTCTGGTCTTTGCTGATTCTCTTTTCGTGGCCTTAGGACTCTGGGCACTTTCCCACTGTAATGCAGTGTGAAAGCGTGCACTCCCTTCCTACATATGCCAGGAAGTGGTGCTTGCTTGATTGGTTTAGGTGCTGCACCTGTGAGTGCCCTGTAAAAAGGTACACCACATATCCAGGACAGGTACTGCAATGGCTAATAGGGGAACACAGGACTGATGGTTCCACCCACCAGAATAGCCTTGCAAACATGTATCAAGCTTGCCATTCCAGACCTGTGTGCATGCAGGTGCTCCTATGCTCAGATTGGCATTAATAACTCATTAGCAAACAATGAGTGGGCCTTCTACTACCACTAGAGCACCCAGAGGGTAAGCCCTGAGGGGTGGTGCAAGTGGTAGGCGAAAGGGCGAGCAGGTACACATGGGCGTTCAATGCCCAGATAGTAGGGAACACCCATGTGGGTTTTCCCTACCTAGGAAGTCGACTCTTCCCTTGGGACAACACTGGAGTTTTGCTCATTCTCTGTTGTGGCTGTAGGGCTCTGGGTACTTTCCCATTGTAAATGCAGTGTGTAAGTGTATCCGTCTTTCCTATGCATGTTAGGAAATGGTGCTTACCTGATTTTATAAAACTTGTCTCAAGCCTGCAGTTGCAGGCATGTGTGTGCTCACTTGCACCTGTGAAGTTTCAAGACATGTCAATCCTGTCATTGCAGGCCTGTGAGTGCACAATTGTCTTAAGAGGTGAAGCAAGTGGTAGGTGAAAGGCAGGGCAGGTACACATCTGTGTTCCCTGCCAAAGTAGGAGAGAACACCCATGCATATTTTCACTACCTGTGAGGTATGCTCTTCTGTTGGACTTGACCCTTTTAAAAGGGTTATCTCCAAACTTTTTGCTTCTTCCTCCTATTTTTTCCTGACCTGTTGTTGTTGGCTATAGGACTCTGGGAACTTTACCATTGCTAATCAGTGCTAAAGTGCATATTCTCTCTGTCTAAATTATTATCCTGATTCAGAGGTCTTCAAACTTTTTGATGCCGAGACCCTCTTGTAAAACCTTTTTAGGCGTAAGGATCCCCTTCCGACAAAAGTTTCCAGAATGTGGTACTCCTCATCATCAACTTTTGACAACCATAAATGCGCCTGTTAGACCTCATCACATCCATCCATCCATCATTCATCCACCCACACTTTCACACGTCAATCCATCCTTCATCCATCCACCCTTTCATCCTTCCATCCATACATCCATCCTTCATCCATCCACCTTTTTATCCTCCCATCCATACATCCATCCTTTACCCATCCACCTTTCCATCCATCCATCCACCCATCATTCATCCACCCACCTTTTCACACATCCATCCATCATTCATCCATGCAAACTTTTATCCATCCATACATCCATCCTTCAACCATCCACCCTTTCATCCTTCCATCCATACACCCACCCACCCTTTCATCCACCCATCCACCCATCATTCATCCCCCCACCTTTTCACACATCCATCCATGCATCATTCATCCATGCAACCTTTTATCCATCCATCCATCCTTCATCCATCCACCCTTTCATCCTTCCATCCACCCATCCATCCTTCATCCATCCATCCACCCTTTCATCCTTCCATCCATCCTTCATCCGTTCACCCTTTCATCCTTCCATCCATACATCCTTCCATCCATCCATCCACCCTTTCATCCATCCATTAAACATTTCATCGATCCATCCATCCTCTCATCATTCATCCACCCACCTTTTCACACATCCATCCATCTATCCATCCATCCTTCATCCTTACATCCATCCATCCATCCTTCATTCATCCACCCTTTCATCCATCCATTCACCCATCATTCATCCACCCATCTTTTCACACATCCATCCATCCATCATTCATGCATGCAACCTTTTATCCATCCATACATCCATCCTTCATCCATCTACCCTTTCATCCTTCCATCCATCCATACTTCATCCATCCACCCTTTCATCCATCCAGCCACCCTTTCATCCATCCATCCATCCATCCATCCACTCATCATTCATCCACCCACCTTTTCACACATCCATCCATCCTTCATCAGTCCACCCTTTCATCCATCCATCCACCCATCATTCATCCACCCACCTTTTCTGTGCCTCTCTCATGGGGGGAGGGGGTCAGTATCTCTCTGCGTCTTCTTCTGTCTTTCCCGCTCATGGGAGGGCATCTTTGTGCCTCCCTTCCGGGGGCGGAAGGGGAGGGGCGGGGGCAGATAGGCTGCAACAACATCTCACCATGAGGAACAGACTCTCAGGCACATTTCTCCCGCACAGGCGCCAGGTATGAGGGCTCCTGGGACTTGAACCAATGATTTATGGGACATGACGCAGGACCCACAGCTCCAGGCGCGCAACGTCCATTGAACTCAAAGGGCTACAGCCTCCTCCCTCAGCCCCCCCAGCTCTTGTATGTGAGCCCGGCTGAAACAGCTTCAGGGACACACACACAGCCACACCGAGTACTTCACAGGTCTTTAAAAGTCCTTTTACTTGTTAAGGAGGCTGTGATGTTTTTCACCCCTCGGTGTGAATTAGGCCTCCCCGTGAGCACCCTTAATCAGCCTGGCGACGCCAGGAACTGCACTCTCTGATAGAATCTGCGACCCCTTCCAAGGACTCCATGACCCCCCTGTGGGTCGCGCCCCACAGATTGAAGACCTCTGCTGGTTATCCATGACTGGCATATTTTATTTACTGGTAAGTCTCTAGTAATGTACACTCCACCCACATGAGTAGCCCTGAAAGCTATCTCAGACCTGCCACTGCAGTGTCTGTGCACAGTTTGTAAACTGCCATGTCGACCTGGCAAGTGCACTCACTTGCCAGGCCAGAACCCTTCCTTTTCTTACATGTTAGGCATCCCTATGGGTAGGCTCAAGGTACCCCGCTAAGCAGGGTGCAGTGTTTGTGAAAGGTAGGACATGTACTGGTGTGTTTTACATGTTCTGAAATACTGCCAATTTCATTTTTCTCAATTGAAAGGCTATCTTGCCCCATAGGATAGAATGGGAAATATTTTGTAACATCTTATTTATTTATTTTATTTATAAAATGTTATATAGTGCAAACTTGACACAAGAAGGTATCAGAGCACTTTACATTTAGGATCGTTGCATTAAAAGTTACATTGGTTACAAGAGCATAGTAAGGTACAGTACACAAAAATAATGTTGCGAGAATTCGTAGGAGGGAGGGCAGGAAGGAGTCATAGCGGGGAGACGAGGAGGAACTGTGCCCAATGTCTGGCTAGGTAGGTGACGGTTGAGGGGAAACCAGGGCCAATCTCCTCAATAGCTATCTAGCAGCTCCACCGGGCATCAGCCATGTTGCTCAGGTCTCAGTATTCAGGAAAAACAGTTTTGAATAGATACATAGGCTACAGTATCATAGTCAAGTTGTGGAAGAGGATATCCCCACTAGAGGGTAGAGGCAAAAGAAGGGGGTGGGGTACAAATCAAACCAGAGAAGGAGCTGGGGCTGACATAGTGGCCGGATGGAGGATGTGTTCGAGGTCTGGTCGAAGACCGTTTTTTTCTCAGTGGAGTAGCCCTACATGGTAGGGAACACTGTGGCAACCATCTTGGGGTCAGGCAAGGGACTCTGACCTTGGAGTTAGACTCTTACAAGTATAACTTCCCATTGTGACAAGAAAGAGAAACTGGGCTCCGTTCACAAAAGTAATCTGAGACAGAATCCTTTCGGTATTCACAAAGGGCATTTAGGAGTAGTAAAGTTAGGATTTTGTCTCAGTTAAACTTAAGTTTTGGTCTTAAGCTTATCTTAAGCCCAAAACTTAAGTTTAACTGAGACAAAGTTTTGGTCTTAGGTTTATGTTTTAGTCTTAGGTTTAACTTAAGACGAAAGCTTAAGTTTAAGTGAGACAAAGTTTTGGTCCTAAGTTTAAGTTTTGGTTTTAAGTTTAACTTAAGACCAAAACTCAGTTAAACTGAGACCAAATCCTAACTTTACTACTCCTAAATGCATTTTGTGAATACCGAATGTCGTAAAGTTATGATTTTGTCCAAGTTACATTTAAGTCTTGATCTTAAGTTTAACTTAAGACCAAAACATAAGTTTAACTGAGACAAAATCCTAACTTTACTGCTTCTAAATACCCTTTGTGAATACCGAAAGTCGTAAAGTTAGGATTTTGTCTCAGAATACTTTTG
Organism: Lissotriton helveticus; assembly: GCF_964261635.1. Taxonomy (NCBI): domain Eukaryota; kingdom Metazoa; phylum Chordata; class Amphibia; order Caudata; family Salamandridae; genus Lissotriton; species Lissotriton helveticus. The sequence continues at coordinate 101,755,912 of NC_136059.1, read as the reverse complement.
TAAATCGGGCCCATAAAGTTTAGGCTCTCTGAACTCAGAATTTAATAACACATCTTTTAGTATAAATGGTTTTTAATTTGTCTGTTTAAAAATGCCACTTTTATAAAGTAGTACAAAAGGGGGTGGTGATGGACGGAGCATCTGAACCAATCAAACACTCACACCCAGTCAAAAGATCTGGGTTTAATCCATCACCGTTCTTTAGCCCACTCTGCCACCCCAGTTCAGACATGGATATATGCAAATCAGTCTGACCCTGTGCCTCATGGGAACAGTCCAGCCCGAAATGCCAAGCCATGCCTTTCCTGGACCGGGAACAAGCTTCCTAGGACCGTTTTCTGGCATTTCAGCCGTCTTCAGCCAGGCTTGCTTGAATCCAGTGGCAAAGTGAGCAAGGGATTCACGTCTGAGCATACCCTGCCAACTTATGGCAAACAAAGCGGTACAAAAGGGGGTGGTGACTGGACTGTTCCCATGAGGCACAGGGTCAGACTAATTTGCATATGGCCATGTCTGAACTGGGGTGGCAGAGTGGGCTAAAGAACTGTGATGGATTAAACCCAGATCTTTTAACTGGGTGTGAGTGTTTGATTGGTTCAGATGCTCTGTCCATCACCACCCCCTTTTGTACCGCTTTGTTTGCCATGAGTTGGCTGGGTATGCTCAGACATGAGTCCCTTGCTCACTTTGCCACTGGATTCAAGCAAGCCTGGATGAAGACGGCTGAAATGCCAGAAACCGGTCCTAGGAAGCCTGTTTCCGGTCCAGGGAAGGCATGGCTTGGCAGTTCGGGCTGGACTGTTCCCATGAGGCACAGGGTCAGACTGATTTGCATATGGCCATGTCTGAACTGGGGTGGCAGAGTGGGCTAAAGAACGGTGATGGATTAAACCCAGATCGTTTGACTGGGTGTGAGTGTTTGATTGGTTCAGATGCTCTGTCCATCATTATCCCCTTTTGTACCGCTTTGTTTGCCATAAGTTGGCAGGGTATGCTCAGACGTGAGTCCCTTGCTCACTTTGCCACTGGATTCAAGCAAGCCTGGCTGAAGACGGCTGAAATGCCAGAAACCCGTCCTAGGAAGCTTGTTTCCGGTCCAGGGAAGGCATGGCTTGGCATTTCGGGCTGGACTGTTCCCATGAGGCACAGGGTTAGACTGATTTGCATATATCCATGCCTGTACTGGGGTGGCAGAGTGGGCTAAAGAACGGTGATGGATTAAACCCAGATCTTTTGACTGGGTGTGAGTGTTTGATTGGTTCGGATGCTCCGTCCATCACCACCCCCTTTTGTACTGCTTTGTTTGCCATAAGTTGGCAGGGTATGCTCAGACATGAGTCCCTTGCTCACTTTGTCACTGGATTCAAGCAAGCCTGGCTGAAGACGGCTAAAATGCCAGAAACCGGTCCTAGGAAGCTTGTTTCCGGTCCAGGGAAGGCATGGCTTGGCAGTTCGGGCTGGACTGTTCCCATGAGGCACAGGGTCAGACTAATTTGCATATGGCCATGTCTGAACTGGGGTGGCTAAGTGGGCTAAAGAATGGTGATGGATTAAACCCAGATCTTTTGACTGGGTGTGAGTGTTTGATTGGTTCGTATGCTCCGTCCATCACCACCCCCTTTTGTACCACTTTTTTAAAGTAGGCATTTTCTTGTTTAACCATTCTGAATTCCTCTGCCTGTTTGTGTATTGACTCAGTGGCATAACAAAACTTGAGGAGGCCCCCCCGCAAAGCACATGTAGGGCCACTCTCCCGCGGCCCGGCCCATCACCTACCACTTTGCCCCACCACCAAACATCTGGTATATTTTGATTTGAAACCTCCAACATTTAATTAAATGCCTCTATATCGTCTTGCTCAAAGTTCTGAGAAAGTGTGAAAAACTCTTAACATACAAGCTATGTCATTTGTAACAATACTGTCAATGGCAGATTATTTAACTGAGGCAGCAATCAGAACAATGCCAAGGAGTGGTCCTAATGTCTCAGAAACGGCAGCAATCAGAATAATGCCAAGGAGCGATCCTGTTGTCTCAGGAACGGCCTCTGACTGAAGAACAAAGTACCATGAAGGGTCTGAATTAGAATTGACATTAATAGACAATAACTTGAAACTTTTGAAGACAAACAGAATCCTGCAATTCCATAGACTCGGCTGACAATACACATGAGTAGCACACAAGATATAACACAGTATCCTGCGGTATCCAAGAAAAATAGAGTGGAGAATTATCTGCAAGCCACACACTTGCGACTGTCGAGGGTCAAAGACAGTGCCACAGACACACTGGTCCAAATTCTAAATGTGTTTCCATGTAATATTCAGGGATAGTGATGTGTGTTTTCAATATAATAACACAGCAGTTGCTCGCTAATATTATTGCAAATAATCTCTGTGACACAAACCCATTTATCATGTGTGCAAGGTCCTGATTTGATCCAAAATAAACTATTTTATGGATGTTGCATGAAACACCTCATTCCTCTACAAAATGTCTGTAATGGACACACATATCACCAATATTGAAAAAAAGCAAAGGTAAGTGGTATTTATAACAATCTGGTCAAGAACCATTTAATGCCATCAGGGCAACACTCTGCAGAACAGAGCTGGTTTTATCAGGAGGCCCCTGCAAGTCTGGAATCCTGGGCCAGAGCCCACTTTGCCCACGCCTCAAAACATCTCTGGATGGCATCTGCCTTTAATGGATGCAGCAATCTCCCATCCAATAAGGGGAGCTACCGAGGCAGCAATCGTGACCTGGGGAAAGTAAAGGAGGACATGGGAAGAGGCGAGCCCAAGGATATGGGTCGATAAACATGATAGCAGAGCACTTAGAATCAGACCTGGGCCCTGGCATGGAACAGGAGCTGAGAATTTACTGTGTGTGAAAGGAAGTGTGAGGGAAGATAGCAGCCCATCACGAAATGGTGGGCATGTAAATGCAAGTAACAGGGTGGCCAGAGACAGTCCTGCAGGCAAAGTGGCACCAAAACCCATACACCTAAATAATTTGAAAAGATGTTTTGCAGCTCCTTACGTTGGATCGCAACTTGGAAAACCAAAGGCATGTACATTCTAGTAAGAAGCATCCAAAGCTGCTCAAGCGGCACATGCTTTCTAACAAATAGTAGCTAGTTATAAGCTTGCTTTTAATATATGTGCACACATTTCTTTTCAAATACACTCTTCTCCCATATAACATGTCTCCGTCAAAGCAAGTCTATATTGAAGTGTTTCAGGATGTTTTATCTTGTTCAGAGTAAAGCTGGAGGTGATATTGATAACGCGGTTAGTTGTCAAAGGAAAAAGTACGATTCCGATCACCTTCCTTTCACTTTTGTTAATGAATGCAATAGAACTTTAGAAGGGAGTAAAAAACTATATTAAGGGGTTGGTTATGCAGGGTGATGGACACATCCTTCCTTTTTTCCACAGAGAGGTCATTGTGAAGATGCTTTCCTGATCTTCAAAAATTTAGATGAATATTGCACTTTTCTACAAAAAATATACATTTTCAACTCGAGCAACTCGTTATTTTCAACATGGTTGACAATTCTGTATTAGCATAGCAGTATGCTTAAAAAAATCAAAGTCCATACTAACTGCGTGAGCTTTCACTCATGGTTCAAAACGCGGGATGTACCATATGATGTTCAGAGATAGACACATATCTATACTATGGAGATAAAATGGGTGTGGCACTGGGGTGGCACACCTCTGCCCATTCACGGATTGGCTTTGCCCCTTGCTTCCCCAGTGGCTATCACCGACCTAAGTCTTAGATGACAAATTAGAGAAGCAAGAACGAAAGTCCTGAGTTGGCTGGGGATTGAAACCAGGGGCGCAACTAGACCTGAACTTCGGGGGGAGCTACTGCTCCCAGCCAGTGCTAGCCCTAGCACTGGTCTTTTTTTGGTGCCCCCTCCCCCATTTCCTCCTTCTCCACGAATTCCCTCACTGCCACTTTCCAACAATGCACCTCCTCTCTCTCTAGCACCTTTCTGACAAACATTAATTTTTTTTATATCGCTATTCATAGTTTACTCACACTCAATTGTGATCTGCATGTTCTTTGTAGCAGGCACATTAACCCTCTGCCCTTTGTGGGTGGCAGGAGTGCCCATATCAGTGCACAGTGAGTGATGGGACAGTGTGAGAGTAGGGTAAGAGAGTGACTGCAGGGTGAGTGAGGTGACCATATGAATTTGTGTGCGCTGTAAGTGCAGAGTGGGAGAAAAGAATGCATGGTTAGTGATGGGCTTGTTTGAGTGAGATTGCAGATTGAACAGTGAGGGGGACAGGTGAGTGAAGTGTCACATGAGTGCAGGGTGAGTAGTGTGCTTCGTGTGACTGCAGGGTACAGGGTGAAGAGCGAAAGTGCATTGCGAGTGCAGAATGATCACTGTGAGTGCCGGGTGAGCGGGTGAATGGTGATCAGTGTGCGTGCATTGTGATTGCTGTGAGTGCAGGGTGAGCATAAAAATTAAGGGCGAGAATGAGGAGTGAGTTGTCTGAATGCAGGGTGCATTCCCAGACACTTGAAGTAATTGAGCATGTTATTGGCGGTGGCGTAGGGTTTCATATACAAGTTAAACTATTGTTCTAAATCAAGTATCAAGGGTGTAGGAAATAAGGTGCTGATCCTGCAACAAACTTTCAGTCTTATGATTAGGGTTCCAGCTCATTATTTTGATGTCCCAGACGAATGTCTGACATAATATCGATGTCGAAAAAATCAAAGTAAAAAATATCGGAGGCGCAATATCGACATCAACGAAATCGAAGTCCTATCTACATTAAGGTAAGTACAAAAATATCGAAAAAAATATTGTTGTAAAAAATGTTTTTTATTTAATGTTTAAAAATAATATAAAATTAAATAAATGATACATATAATTAAAATAAACATAGTTAAAATATGTTTAAAATAATAAGTAATACATATGGGTCGATTCCAATTCGGGATACGAATCCGTACGACGATTCGAATTCATAGCTGTTTCCGTACGAATCCGTCCCATTCGCGTAGTACGATCCTATGTAAGAAAAAACATCTGAATCATTGCGAACCGTACGAAAATGAAGGCTAAATCCATACAACATCGACCCGCACACTGAACCGTATGATTCGTAAAAATGCCGTACAACCCGCCAAGTACGATCCGGACCGGGGAATGGGTACACGATTCGTACGGTAAACGTCGCGTATGAGCAATTTGCACGGAGAGCAACACTATCACATACGCACCATACCCCTAAAATGGAGGGGTATACACACCGAGTGTACGCACCGAACACCTATGACCTTGGGGTGTATGAACCATACCCTACGCTCCATACACCCACGATCATGGGGTGTGCGCACGGGGTGTATGCACCGTACCCCTGAAATCCAGGGGTGTACGCACCATACCCTGATGCACCATACCCCTGCAATCATGGGGTGTATGCACTGTACCCGGAGGGGTCCGTTTCGTACGCATTTCGAGGAGACATGTGCTTTTACGGACTTTTTCAGCCCCCGTAGGAAATGAATCGTACTGAGTGTTGTCGATAAGAATCGTGCTTGCTGGGTCGGAATATACTGCTTTGATCTGTATGGACATCGCGTACTGCGCGTTGCAAATGCGATTCATATGGATTTGTAAGTTTCATGGTCTTTGGTGCTTTGGGTACACATCGTACTACTTCGTACGTACGGGTACGGTTCTGCATACGAATCATATGGGCACAAGGCTCCGTACGGCTATTCGGAGGGCATTTTACTGAATCGGAATCAGCCCCATAATGTAAAAAAAAATTCAACGTATAAATAAAATATAATATATATAGTTATTAAATAATATTTACAATTAATTACTGTAATAACTTATAAATTATTTTAAAACATTTTATAAATACATACATAAACATACAACATTAATATAAAATATTTTTAAATGAATTATACCCTAAATTAACTAAAACAGTAAATATAGGATAGCGTTGGGTTGAAAATTACTATTCCAACTCCAGAGAGTGCAACAGTAGGGAAAGTGTTGGATAGCGTAGGGGTTAAAACTACTATTCCAACTCCAGAGGGCGCAACATTAGGGAAAGTGTTGGATAGCAGAGGGGTTAAAATTACTATTCCAACTCCAGAGGGTGCAACAGTAGGGAAAGTGTTGGATAGCCTAGGGGTTAAAATTACTATTCCAACTCCAGAGGGTGCAACAGTAGGGAAAGTGTTGGATAGCGTAGTGGTTAAAATTACTATTCCAACTCCAAAAGGTGCAACAGTAGGGAAAATGTGGATAGCCTAGGGGTTAAAATTACTATTCCAACTCCAGAGGGTGCAGCAGTAGGGAAAGTGTTGGATAGCGTAGGGGTGAAAATTACTATTCCAACTACAGAGGGTGCAACAGTAGGGAAAGTGTTGTATAGCGTAGGGTTTAAAATTACTACTCCAACTCCAGAGGGTGCAACAGTAGGAAAAGTGTTGGATAGCGTAGGGGTTAAAACTACTATTCCAACTCCAGAAGGTTCAATAGTAGGGAAAGTGTTGGATAGCGTAGGGGTTAAAATTACTATTCCAACTTTAGAGGGTGCAACAGTAGGGAAAGTGTTGGATAGCGTAGGGGTTTAAATTATGATTCCAACTCCAGAGGGTGCAACTGTAGGGAAAGTGTTGGATAGCATAGGGGTCAAAATAACTTACTAATAATCAAAAAATTATTTTGTAAAAAATAATAATTTAATTATTAAATTACAACAAATTAATTGAAAATACCAATAAATAATTATTTAAAAATAATTACCAATTAATAATTCATTAACATTTAAATTAAATACAATTAAATAATAATTATTAAAAATGTATTACCAAATATAATAAAATTAAATAAAAATAATTTTCAATACCAAAAAACAATAAAGAAAATAGCACACAAAAATTAACAGTAAATTAATGATAAATACCAATATATTATAAATAATCAAATGTAATTACCAATTAATAATTAATGAACAATAAATAATTTAAAAAATCTATTAATTATTAAAAAAGTATTACCAATTAATAATTAATTAACAATAATGTATTTATCACTACTCAACACTAAAATAAATAATGATTTAATTACAATTACATTTCTTCCCACCCTATTACCCTATAACTTCACAACACACTTCAATAATAAATGAATACACTTAGTAAAATTACCAATTAATCAATTAATAAAAATTCATTATTTTTAACAAAAAATAATTATCAATACCAAAAAAGAAATTAAATAATGAAATAATTACAATTAAATTACTTCCCACCCTACTCCCCTATGAACCCACATTCCGCTACAGAATTAAAATGCAAAGTGTGTTTAAAAATATAGAAAAATTCCTAAAATATATTTAATTAATTTACTACAATTACATTACTTCCCACCCTATTCTCCTATATACCCACAACCCGCTACGGTACTAAAACGCATAATTTACTTAAAAAAACATATTACTAACTTCTAAAAATGTAATACAATTATTTTAAACTAGTACAATAATAAACAAAAATTATAAAACATACATATAAAATACATAATAAAATACATAACATTAATATGTATATCGATATTAGTAATATCAATATTTTTACTATCTTTATCACTAACTTCGATATTAACATAAACCATATTTCTTACCTTCAGGTCGATATTCTGGTCGTCGATATTTTTGATTTCGATATTCTTTCGCTGCGATATTTTCAACTTGATATTCTTGTAGGTCAAAATCAAGAGTCGATATTTAGACTGTTTATCATCCCAGACGGGACAAAAATAAGCAGTCACCTAAAGCCTTATTTTCAGCAATAATCTGTGCATACTTTGAACAGCAAATATAAATAGAAAGGAGTGTTAACTGTGTTCTAGGGCTGCTTGAATGACCCATGACTGATAATGAAAGGGAACAAAGACAGAAAAGTCACATTACAAATGAATGCAAACTTTGTTATTTATAACCTTATTTAGGGGCCTATTCCGATGTCAGACGGACCTGAGTCCACCCAAAATCGGCCAGGAGCTATAACCAACCGACCTGCTGTCGTCAGCTACAGCCCTGCTAGTACGATGCGACCGAACAGGGTTCGGTCGAATTCGTATACTTTGCAATACAAGCATACATTCTGAGCGGAATGCATGCCTGCATTGCTGAAATCAGGGATGCAGTTCAGCCCTGCACCCTGTGGCCGGCACCCCAGGGTGCCTGCCACCGGGTGCAGGGATCAACGAGGGGCACCATAGGTACCCCAGGCCACCATCCGGCAGCCCCACACCCATGGGGACCCTGCTGGGGGTCCCCAGAAACAGCTTCCGACTGCCTTTTTGTGCCAGACACACCAGCACGAAAAGGCAGTGAAAAGCTGCCATCGTACCCCCTTGGTCGTAAAGAGGCGCCCGGGGGAATACTGAGGGATTTCCAGACTGCGGACAGGCTCTCTGAGCCTGTCGTCCGCAATCCGGAAATCCGAGTCGGAGTCCTTGCCGACCGAGCCCATCAGAATGGCTCGGCCGGAAAGGAATTCGGCCCACCCATTCTGGGTCGATGTTCGGAGCCCTTCAGGCCAAAATCGGAATCGGCCCCTATGTGTCAAGAGGAGCTATTTCCAGGCTCTTTAAACAACACATGGCTGTCAGTTTTCTTTTGGCAAAGTAACTTTATATTTCTTTTCACTCAGTAAATGTAAATTTCAATGCAAGGAATGGGCTGAGTGTGGGTACTGGAACCAGAAAAAAACGAAGCAGCGGTAACCAGTTGGGATGGTGGGGTGCCTGATTGAAACGTTTGACCCGACTTGAGTCCTGCCTCTTGTGACCCAGTAGGAGTGCACATTTAATTTGCCATATTCATTGACCTCTTTCAGTAGAGATCTCTGGCCTCAAGGCAGTTGCCTTCAACCCCCTTACTGCTGGGCCTGGGAGCTCAGGTCACCTGCACCCACCACACACGGCATGATGCACCATCTAATTTATGAGGCAGGCAGGACCGTTATAAGGTAACTGGTGCAACCAACACCGGTCCTGCCAGTTACCTCATTTGTAGTGCTGCCTGTGCGCGGTGCAAATACTGTGCTTATGGGGCCTCTCATATTACAAAGAGGCTGGAACACGGTGGCTGCGGGCCTATATTACGTTTTGTGCCCTGCCCTACGAAGCAAGTGATGTCCAGTATGCTGCCCAGCCCAGAGCCCACCCCGCCCTCTGAGACTCACTTGAGGCCTGGCCTGCAGCTTCAGAAGAAGGCGTGGGCAGATGCCAGAAGACCAGGCAAAACAAGCCAGGGGCTAGCAATAATTAAATTATGGCCACAGCTGCCAACTCCTCTCAGCTGTCTTGGAGTGATGGCATGCTTCCCTCGTCCTTGTGCGCACATTTAATTGTGAATGCGCATGACAATGACCAGCCCCACCCTAAGGGTGAAGACCGCGCAGACGTGCACCATCTAATTAATGATAAAGCCACGGCCGGCGAGGTGCAAAGATGGCGAGACAAGCGCAGCGTAAGTTACGTAACCAAACCAACATATCATCAAATCCCAGGTGTAGTGCTGTGTGCAGTGCTTGCTTGCTTTGCGGGGGGGGGGACCTGAAGCTTGGGGGCTGTGGGGGCCTGAGTTACGCCCCTGTATTGACTGTCTGATTTTGGAGTGACAGGGGCTGGGGATGTGCATTCACTGTAGGCAGCCTCTAGGGAGGGTTGAGGTGTGCCTGGCCCTTCCTGGATTACTCAGAGCTGAGCTGAATGGGGCTTAGCTGCATTTAGAGTAGTGGGAGGAGATTACCTTGCGCCTGGAACGGGCCTGTCTCCCTTGCAAATGCTGTATCCACCCCCTGTGGTCATACTGCACCAGTGAGGACAGAACTTTGGACTGGGCTAAGAGATTGCTCTTCACATAAGTTAACATGGGGGAATGGTTGAAATCACTTCAGGCTGCAATAGTGGTTTTCAGTGGAGTAGCCTCCTAATATTTCCTATCATTGGATTCACAGTGACAACCCCTCTCCTGTGGTAAAGGTGGATTTGTCATTAATAGCTTAGAAATGCCACTTCTAGAAAGTGGTCATTTCTCTTCTCTAAAACGTTTTGTGCGCCTTTTAGTTTGATCCCAGTCCACATTGGAGGCTGGGGGAGCACATCTGTGCATTCCCCGGGAACAGCTATAAACTGGAACGACAGACCACTGCCATTTGAGGACCAAGCGTTATGGATTCGAAGGAGAGGTTTTGACACTTGAGGGGTCATTAGGATGACAGGCGGACAAAGTCTGCCCGCCACCCTGTCGGTATTCGGGACCACCCGCCATAAGGGCGGGGGTCCCGTGGGGGGTATTAGGATGTTCCCGCCACAGTGGCAGGCACATCCTGCATTTTTAGCATTGTGGCAGGCAGTGCTCTCTGCTCTCCGCTTTATAAATGCAAATGAAGGGGGTACCACAGGTACCCCCCGTGTGCACCCCCCACCTATACGTCACTCTGGGGGCCCCCTGCGTGAAGACCGCATGCCTTTCCGTGGTGGCATTGCCGCCTCGGAAAGGCACCTAAATACAACCATCATAATATGGCTGGCGGTGTCTGATAGTCACCGCCACCATATTATTCCTTTACTGCCCCGGCTGCAAGGCGACTGGGCGGAAAAGTGGTGGACGGTCTTTCCGTCCGCCGAGGTCCCCCCGCCATACTAATATGGCGGGGGGGAAACGAGTGTGGATGTCGGGTGGATTTGGTCAATCCGCCCGACATCCTAATGGGCCCCTTGGCCTCTTGGAAGCCAGATCATGGTCCCACTAAAGATTAAGGTCTAGATTTCATGACCCCATGGCAAACAGGACTAAAATGTAGGGGAGACATCTGTGGTTCAGATGGAAGCCCTTTGAGCTACCCCCAACTTCAAAGGCACACTTCAGTATAACTACTGGCGCCATACTTCAGCAGGGCAGAGATACACTTGTGTGTATGGGGGACTGGACAGCCTGGACCTCTGTGATGCACATTACCAGAGGAATCTGTTGTGCACAAGGAGGATATGCCATTGCAAGGGACCAAGGGCGCTTGCTCTATAGTGGCTGGCCTGGCTGATACCTGCTGCTGTGTGGCACTCTGAAGTGTGCTCTCCTGGAGCTTGTTGGCTTGCCCCATGTTCTCTTGTGGAGTTCACAGGGATTTCAAAGACCTCCCATGAGGGACTCACACCATCTGCATGTGACACCTGGTGAGCGGTGCTCTCATAAGTGCCCACATCGTCTGCTGGATCCCAACTGGCAGCGCAGCATGAGCGTGGAACTAAGTAGTGTGCCTGGAGACTGCATTGCATTGCACAGAGCCCCAAAAGTACTGCCTGTATATAAGAAGTGTGGCCCGAGCATCACGGGGGCCTCAACCCCAATAAGCCTCTTGTTGGGGTAAGCAGTTTCACCGGTTGTTAGATCCAGTGTTGCCAGCTTCATTGATCGCGCCTCATCTCTCTCAAGTTGACTGTGTGCTCTTGCTTGCGGGGTCTGATTCACAGGTTGCAACCTTCGGAGGGAGGGTGCACCGGTAGAAGTGCCTCATTCTACCTCATGCAGCACTGCTAAACTTGCACCTGTGTGTGTGACTGGAATCGTCTGGTGCAACCAGTTATCAACATGCACCAGAAGTTCTGACTCATTTCTAGGGAGGTACGGAATTTGCAACTCTTTGTTTGTTACCGGTATTTTCTGGTGCAACCCGTTTCAACCTGCACCAGACAGTGTGCCTCATTTCCAGGGTGGTACAGTATTTGCAACCCCTTCATTGTGTGCGACCGATATTGTCTGGTGTGACCCATATCAACGTGCACCAGATGTTATACATCATTTCCAGGGAGGTACGGAATTTGCAACCCTTCGTTGTGTGTAGCCATAACTGTCTTCTGCGTCCTGGATCAACGCACACCAGTCATTGTGCCTCATTTGCCAGGAGGTATTGAGTTTCGACTCTCCATTGTGTGTGACTGGAACTGTCTGGTGCAACTCATAGCAATGCACACCGGATCTTGTGCCTCCTTTCTAGTGAGGTGCAGAGAAGCAGAGTTGTATTCCATTGTGCCCAGAGTGCCTGGGTACTACTATGACCAACGTGTGTCTGACGGGGTGCATTCTTCTTCCAAGAGGCTCCCCTGCTTCATCTCCCATTCATCAATTGCTCATTTTGTGCCCTCAGTGTGGCAGATCAACTGCACTCTCGTCACCAGGCCCGATGACTGTGTGTTGCCAGGTAGTATTGCCCAGATTGGGCCTGGGTGGTTTACTTTCTGCTCTGATTTTCCCAGACCCTCCTTCACTTCTGGATTCCTGCTCCGGGCTTGCAAGAGGGGTGGATGGGGTGGGGGCAGGGAGAAAGCCGCTACGCCACTGCAGCCACCAGTCATGCTGCACACACCACTCGAACAGTATGAAAAACCATGCCCACACAAACGCTTTCTGCTTACAGGTGCTTTCAGCAGCACAGCAGTCTTTCAGTATATGGCATTAATTTATGTAGTCATTTGAGGCACCATGGTGACAAAAGATCTAATCTTTTTGAGAGGTAATATAAGGTGTTACCAGAGGAGTTCTGGTGCCTGGCATTATAATGGAAATTTATATGAAAGGGTTTGGATTTGGTGAAATCTGATTGCGTATTACTAAAAATATATATTTTGAAAGCATTTGTTATATAGTAGTCACAGCCTATCTTACCCTGTGTAAAGTCATGTTAAAACAGTGACTTGCATATTTGTAATGCTTTTGGCCACAAGGTGGGACCATGTAGGTCTATGAATAAATGTCACAATTCCCTACTGTGCCAACCAGGATTCAGTTATGTGACTGTCTGGTTACCCACATAGACACCTGCAGTGGTAACATTAATCAACTGAGATTTCACATGGAAAAGAGTGCAGTTCACAATGATTATGGGATGTTTTGCGCATTTTATATGTATTTAGCTGAAAGTGAAAGGCCAAGAAAATAGTTGCCGAATATTTTGTCAATGTTTCCCAGTCTACGGTCACATCCCTGTAAAAAATATTGACGTTATACTCACTGGGACCCTTGTGGTTCAGGGATGGACTCTATTCAGAAGCTGTGTAATATGCTGGGAGGTGTCAGGGTGAGGCTAACTGGAAGGTATGATGTAATGTGCAGTGTGTGAGGGTATGCTGAGAAATTAAGAAGTGTTTATGTACAGCTCCTGTGTGATGGACTTCATCTGCATGCTCCAGGGCTGGGTAAGACACTACATCTGGCGATGAGTAGGGGATATGTGCCCTGAAGAAAACAAGTCTGCTTTCCCTGGGAGTTTGCAATGGTAGGGCAAACTGCTTGTGATGCCTGTGTGCCCGTGATTGATGCAAAGCAGTTTGCGACTGACACAAGTGTGGTCAAGGCCCTATTCCAACACATACATGATCAAAGAAGAAAGTGAAGGCCCTGACGAGGCGCACATTCAAAATGCCAGCCAAACCTCTGCTGAAGCAGTCGACAGATGCTGCTTTACACCACGAATACAGAGCGATTACTCCAACAAAGCAGAAAGATAATGGCAGCGACAAGCAGGTACAAGAAACAGCATTTACTTGCAGTCACAGACAAGTGAAGCATTCTACGACCTTGGATTGGGTGTGACGAACCAAATGCAAGCACAACTGTTGTGCTTGCAGACGTTATAAGCAGATGGGTACCGCAAAAGCTGCCTGAACAATACATGCTCTTAATGGCAGGAAAGGAAGTACAAAATACAACGTAACCATGTTCCCGAAGACACCATTGCCTTTCGACACTTCTAAGAAGAAGAACATTGGTGCAAGGTAGGCTGCGTGGATTGAATCATTTGATGACTATATTATAGATGTACTAGAAAAAGATAAAAAGAAGATTATCAACAACTTTAAGAACCTTGCAGGCTTGGAGTAAAAGAAGTGACAAAAACAATCTCACAGGCTGACATAAGATTGTACCAAAAGGTAAAAGAAGTGTTAGAAGCCGAGTTCAATCCAATGCCGAACATCGACTATGAAAGGTATAACTTCAGCCAAGCACAGTAGCAGGTTGGTAACACAACAGATCAGTTTGCCAAAAGACTTGATGCCCTCATTAAACATTACAAATTCTGTGACTTCACCGACAAAGAAGCCATGCGCTCAGCATCATTGACAGCTATCTTTCAGACTCGTTTGAAGACACATGTTGACAGAAATGCACAGTTTGGAGAAAATGCTTATGGCTGCGAGAGAAGAAAAACGAGCAGACCGACAAACTGCTGACATGGAAGCAGGACCAGCTGACAATGAATCAGCACTGACTGGGAAAAGCAAGCACATGCAGAAACTTGATCTGTTAAGAATTCAAAACTATGCTTTTGATGTGGATTTACCGGTTCCCCACAAAGGTGAATGTTCAGCCATTGGACAGGTCTGTAAAGGTTGAGGGAAAGAAAATCATTTCATAACTGTGTGTTGAGCCAAAAAAAGCAGGTGCATCATGATGGAAAGAGAAGATCGACTCAAAAGCTTTCCAGAAGCACTCTCGCCATGCCCTCAAAACCAAAAAGCAACATCAACTTCGACAAATGGAGATCAGGCAAAATCAATTGTTGTCCAGTTCATTGTACAAAGGCTGTTTGACACAAATATTGAGTACTGTTGAAGAAGATGAGTGCACCCAATGGTATCATCCAACAAGTGGCATGCATATGTTGGATAAGCTGCATGTGAAGATGATCACAATTCAAAGAAAACACGCCAAACAAAACAACGGACTTCTTTTGGACACTCTCCCAAAATCATGTGGAAAGTGAGCGATCATTCAATGACTTTCATTATAGACAGTGGTGTGTCGATTAACATCATGCCCATGGAAAAGTTTAGAAGCCTATCTCCTGAGCCTCGCCTTACCTCATCAAGCACAAAGGTATATACCTGGGCCATGTCTGAGCCACTGCAAAGCCAAAGGTCGTTCACAATGACAATGAGTCACAAAAAGACATTGGTGTAAGCCATCATTCATGTTCTACAAGGGACTTCATCGAGTTACGGTTTGCTCAGCTTTGCCACTGCTGCTGACATGGGGTTGATATTCCTCAAATATAACCTCTGTGCTTAATGAGATCATGACTGATTACCATCATTGTTACACAGCCTGGGAAAACTCGAGAAAATAAAAGTACAGCTTTATATCAATGAAGACATTCACCCGGTTGCTCAGCAACATCGCAGAGTTGCTTTTTATTTACAAGAAGCTGTGGAGTAAGAACTGAAAGCGCTCTTGAAACATGACATCATTGAAAACGCCACAGACCCCACACCATGGTTTTCACCCATTTTCATTGTGTCCAAAAAGGACAGTAGCCGAGCTCTGCACATTTGGGTTGACATGCGCCAGTCAAACAAAGCCATTGAGAGAGAGAGATGGACATGATCATGCAACTGAACAGAGCCAAAAGAATCTTCCCGTCTTGACCTGAATTAAAGGACACCACCAACTTGAAATAGAGAAGAACTGCAGGTACATTACTACCTTTTCGACACACATTGGTTTGTTCAGATACAAGAGACTGAGCTTTTGAGTATCTTCTGCAGTTGAGATGTTTCAGGATGTTATTCGCTGAGTAATTTAACCTGTCACACATGCTTTCAACTATAGTGATGACATACTGTACGGAGAACACAAAAAGAACACGACACAGCCCTCAACCAAGTGTGCCAGTTCCTCACTAATGCACTTCTCACTCTGAATGCTGCAAAGTGCAATTTTCCAAAGACCAAACTCAAGTTCTTTGGCATATATTCTATGATGGGGGGATGACTCCAGACCCAGATAAGGTGCTCCCCCAAAGATGTTACTATGCTATGATCCTTCCTAGGTATGGCCAGTTATTGCTCAAGATACATTCGCAACTTTGCTAGCGTGTTTGCCACATTAAGGGACTTGACAAAGCGAAATGTACCTTTTCATTAGACTCCAGAGTTCAACAGGAGTTTCAGAGACAATAAACATGCAATTAAGAATGAAACTGAAATGGCCTTTTTTGCTACCAAGTAACATACCACGATATCAGTTGATATAAGCCCAGTCGGGCTAGGGGAAATCTGTGCTCAGCACAATGGTCATCCGAATGCCCAGAGACATAATTTGGCCTATGCCAGTCGTAGCCTGTCTGAGAGAGAACGCGCCTCTCACAGCCAGAGAAAGTGAGTCTGGCCGTACTGTGGGCCTTCAAACCTTTTCATCTATTCCCTTATGGAAAGCGGTTTACTGTTGTCACAGTCCCTCAGGCACTACTTACAATTTTTGAAAATCCGAATGCCAAGATGCCCCCTCGCATTGAGAATTGAGGGTTAATACTTCAAGAGTATAACTACGAGATTATACACAAGCGAGGGAAAGATAAAAACCCTGCAGACTACTTTTCACGAGTGCTGCTACATTGTCACAGCTCTACATACAAGACAGCTGAAGCATATCTCAACTTTATTGTGAAATCAAGCACACCAGTGGCTCTGTAAATGGAACAAACATTTATCAACCACACCAGCTGCTCTGGCAATGGAACAAATCATTGCTGTCACAAGTGCTGATAAGGAAATGATCATTATCAAAGAAATCATCGCCACATAATCATAGAGAAGAAATACCCGACCCATTACCAACGATGCTGAATTTCAAAAGTTTAAAAATGTACAGGATGAGTTGTCATTCACGTAAGAAGGTGTAATACAAAGCGGTTCCCGAATTGTCACACCTGAAAGCCTAAGGCAGAGAGTCGTCAAGCTTTCTAATAAAGGACAACATGGTATTGCAGCCTCCAAAAGAGCCCTACAAGATTGAGCGTAGTTCCTTCTTCTAGATGAACGAGTGGAGAAGGAGCTGAAAGCGTACCACATTTGCAACTGTTTGTCTCCTAAGGTGGCACAGCACCCAGTGACAATGTCTGACCTTCCTGCCCATGCTTGGGAAAGGGTTGCTGTTGACTTGTTTGGACCTTTAGAAAATGGACACTAGCTTATAGTAGTCATCAACAAATACTGATGTTTTCCTTTGGTGAAAGACTTATCGTCAACAACCCATGATAGAGTCATATAACGCCTCAATGAAATCTTGGCGACGTGGGGCATTCCTGAAATCTCCAAGTCTGACAATGACCTCTCTTTAATAGAAAAGAGTTTAAAGAATTTCTTGTCCGATGTCAAACACCAAAAGAGCACACCACTCTGGCCCCAAACCAATGAAAACAGAAAACCGATACTCATTTTGTAGCCGATCCTCTACAGGTTGTGGCGTGTAAAGGACATATGGTGACAGCACATCGTCCCGAGTGATGGTCTGTTCAGGACGATGTGCTGTTACCATATGTCCTTTACACACCACAACCTGTAGAGGATAGGCTGCAAAAGGAGCATCGGTTTTCTGTTTTTGTTAAACACCTACAGCGATATTTGTCAAGTCCTGTGTGAGGCGCCCCCGCCAGAAGGTCTGAGCCTAAGTCGCCATTGCCCGATAGAGGTGGGCCCGGATTACCTCGGATCACCAGAGCTGGCAGACACATGCAAGTGCCTCGCTGACTAATTGAAGAGAAGTGATTTCTAATGATGTCTGCCACTTTTTATTTAACAAAGGGGGAGGTGTAGCATATTGGCATTATACGCACTAGGACCCTCGTGGTTCTGGGGTGGACTCTAGACAGGAGCTGCGTAAAATGCTGCGAGGTGTCAGGGTGTGGTTATCTGAAAAGTATGATGTAATGTGCAGTGCATGATGGTATGCGGAGACATAAAGTAGTGTTCTCCTGCAGCCCACGCTTAGTGTACTTCATCTGCATGCTCAAGGGCTGGGGAAGATGCCGTAACCCCTCACCGGCTGCACTCAGGCTCACACTCCCCAAACTTTTTCTCACTTGAACCACTGCTTCCTGTCAAACACCCCACACAGTTTCACACCCACTTGTTCCCAACTCGTCACACCGGGTGGAGTAAGTAAAGCTCACTGCCCCACCCCACCCTGTGGCGAGTTTGGGAAGGTGCTGGAGGGGTGTGCAGCATAAAAAACTGCCCCCTTGTCTCTGCTTTTCACAGACTGTCACTGTCACTGTCCCCTTTTGGTTGGCCTTTGCACCAAGGACTTCAGTGAAACATGTTTTCTGTGCCTGTTTATTTTTTTATTTATTTGTGTATTTTGTAAAGCGCGCAGCGGCACCAACGGGGCATCCCGGCGCTGAAAACTCTGAAACCAGGAGGTACTGGATCGGGGTACCAGATTAAGAGTAAAAGAGATGGGTTTTCAGGGATTTACGAAATGCTGGTTCTGTTTGGCAGGTGCGTAGAGCTACCGGGAGCTTGATCCAGTGCTGAGTGGCACAGACCTCAAAGGTTTTTCCACCTGCACGGGATCGTTTAAATCGGGGAGTTTCCAGAAAGAGTAGGGAGTTGGAGCGTAGTGCCCTGGATTTGATGTATGGACGTAGGGTATTTTTAAGATGGGCCGACCCGTTTCCTTTAGATGCACGGAAAGCCAGCGTCATTGCTTTAAAAACGCATCTTTTCGCAATGGGTAGCCAGTGCAGTTTACGGAGATGTGGAGAGATGTGATGTCTGGCAGGAATTCTCTCCACCAGCCGAGCGGCGGCATTTTGGACCGTCTGTAGTTTGTGACACAGGCCAGCTGTGATACCAAGATAAAGGACATTGGCATAATCAAGATGGGATATGATTAATGCCTGGATCACAGTCTTACGTCAGTCCTCCGGCAGGTAATTAATGAGCCGTTTGATAGTTCTGATTTTAGCGAAACAGGAGGCTGCTACTGTTTGTACCTGGGTGTTGAAACTGAGATGGTTGTCCCAGCGTACTCCTAGGTTTCTCACCGAGTCTTTGGGCGTGGGGGCTTGGCTCAGGTCTTCCGGCCACCACAGACTAGAGTCCAGGGGAGAAGGTGAGTTGAAAAACAGGATCTCCGTTTTACCTGCGTTGAGACGGAGGGAATTGGCATCCATCCAATTAGAGATATCTCTAAGGCAGGATTTCAGCCGGTCGAAAGCAGAAGCGGAGGGGATATCGAACGTAAAGAGTAGCTGGATGTCATCAACATAGGATGTGGATTTAATCCCAGTCTGAGCAATCAGCTTGGCCAAGGGGGTGAAATAAACATTAAACAAAAGCGGGCTTAGGGAAGAGCCTTGAGGGACTCCCCATTTAAGTGGTCTGGCAGAGGAAGTGAAGGGAGGGGTGAAAACTTGCTGTGTGCGGTCAGAAAGGTAGGATGACAGCCATTTCAGCACAGAGCCGCCCAGCCCAAAGTCCTCCAGCCTTCTCAGCAGGATCTTATGAGAAACGGTGTCGAATGCTGCTGAGAGATCCAGCAGCACTAACACCGCCCTCGACCCTCGGTCAAGCGTCCACCTCACCGAGTCGGCCATTTCAATAAGGGCCGACTCCGTGCTATGGCCCGACCTAAAGCCATGTTGGGAGTCTTGGAGAAGCCCATTGGACTCGATGAAGTTCGCCAATTGAGAGTGAACCAGCTTTTCCAGGATCTTAGCTGGGGCAGACAGAAGGGAGATGGGCCTGTAGTTGCTGGGGAGGTCGGGGTCCGAATTGGGCTTCTTCAGAATGGGGACTAAGGAAGCGTGTTTCCATTCGGTAGGGAAGCATCCCGTTCTAAGGGAGTCATTCCAGATGTGATTTAGATAGGGGTTACGTAGGGGTGCCAATTTTTTGTATTCCTTGGCTGGCCAAGGGTCGTTTGGAGAACCTGATTTACATTTAAGTAGCTCTGTCATAGAGTCGGCTTCCGATATTACTGCAAATTCAGACAGGGTGGACGGCGGCGGTGTGAAAGGGATGGATCGCTCTTCACCTCCTTCTCTGTTGGGGGAGGGAAAGGATGAGTAAATGATCTCAATTTTGTCCTCAAAAAATTGAGAGAGTTTGTCGCATAGCGCCTGTGAGGCGGGCTAGGATCGGATCAGCGCGTTAGGATCTGTGAAGGATCTAACTATGTTGAAGATCTCCCTGGCGCCATTGCTGGCGAGTTTGATTCTGGAGGCCAGAAAATCCCGTTTATGCTCCTCTATCATTCTCCGATATTCTTTGAGGGCCGTTTTGTAGATGGTTTTGCTGTCCGGGGAATAGTTCTGTCTCCAGTGGCATTCAAGCGATTTACAGAAAGCCTTTTTCTGCCGAAGTTCGTCGGAGTACCAGGGGGCTGATGGTACCGCCCTGTGGGTTTTGATGGGTTTAATGGGGGCCAGGGCATCTAAGGCCTGACCGATCCATGCGTCCAGATGGTTGATTGCTAGGTCAGGGTCAGACGATGGGCAGGGTTGGGAGTTTTTGAGGTGTTTCAGGAGCGCATCCAGGGTGATGCGGCTCCAGTTTCTGCCTGAAGATTTAGGAGTGATGATAGGTCTGGTGGGGTGAGGGATGTCCCACATGATCATTAACTCTGCAGTTTATTTTCACAGGTCATAGGTCAGAGGAACAAAAACACACAAAGGGGGTACTAATGGTCTGTACAGGCTAGTGAAATTAATGATTACTTAAAGATATAGTGTGTGTGCGGGAACTACTGAGTAAGGAGAAGAAAGAAGAAAACCCATCAGCCCACCCAATGGCGGAGCTTCATCATCTGGTATTTTTCTGTGTATACTGGTATCCACCGAGTTCCTTACTAATGAAAATCGCAAGGGAACTATTGGTTTCGGATCCACCAGTGATGAACAGCCAGAAGAGTGTTATAGTTGGGGGCTGTGGGAAAGAAAGGAGTGTTTCAGTGCTCAAAAAGGTGTGTGATAATGTGATGTTAAAATTGACTATCATGGTGCCTAACAAAAAACTTTATGAAGAGGGCCACCATGATGGCAAAGTTAAAAGCAGGGTGTGGATAGTATTTCAAACAAATACTACTATCCGATGGTAAATACACATAGTGAGGAGCCTCAAGACTTGTTTTTTGTTGATTCTTTTCTTTTATGAAGTAGATTTACATTTCAGATTTTCTGAGTGGTGTCCGTGATCCAACCTAGCTCTCTGTGTGCGTTTTAATGAGGTGTCTGATTTGTTTAATATGTAGAGTGTTAGCATGTTAAAATATATATTTTTGGCCTCCAAATAGGTTTTGTCTTCTTTTTTGTTGTCAACTTCTGGTCCTGTGGGCTGGGAAGCCAGATGGTTTAGTTGTTAGGTCATGGTACCCTGGTACCTTCTCCCAGCCGGGGGCAATGAGTTTAAATCCCAACATTCACCATTGGATGAGGGAGCCGTCACTCTTCTATTGTGTGATGAAATGTCCATGCGTCATTGAAAGGGCCAGGTTTATTTACCCTTTTGAAATGCCACTCGATGACCCCACTTGTTTCTGATGGCATCCTTTGTGTGCCCTGAGCTGGTACAGCCCAGCCATGTACTTAGCGCCTTGGAGAGAATAATGCATGTGTCTGCTTCTATCAGGCACGGTGGTTATTCAGCATTTTTATAGGCTCTGTGGCCAAATTATTCATTATTAAATGAGCCAAGTTCCCACCTAGTTGCACTGGAACATCATTTGGAGGCTGAAGGGTGTCGTTATCACAACAAAAAACATTTGGAGCAGGTGCAAGGAAACTGACACATCGGTGCGGATACATCAGTTTCTTGTAAATGAGGCCCGCTGTACTTACAATACAGGGCTCCATGGCGCAAGGTTTTAACAGATGGGTCAGAAATTCTGGTGCATCTTTTGGTGCTTAGTGATGCACTGCTGGTGGGGTAAGACTGATGCAACTCGAGCAATGCGTCCGAACACAGAGGCGAGTCATATGTTAACAGCCCTGTGTCAATTCTTATGCCTGGTTTGAGAAGGATATGGACGTAGTCAAGTCAAAGAGTGACGCAATGAAAAGTTGTACATTTCACTGCACCAATTCTACTAGGCTATTACCGTGGGAACGCCTACCCTGCATACAATACACCCGGCACATATATAATGTGATACAGGGCTCTACAAACGGATGCTTTGGGCCCAATGCGTCAGATTGGTAAAAAATGAGCAGTGTGCTGCACTGATTGTGCCGCCGCTGCAGCAAAATAAAGTGATGCAGCGGTGGTGCAAAGGGTTTGTACATATGCCACAGTATGAGTGTGCACACCTCCCTTCAGTGCAAAGGAGGGCCTGGGTGAACCATCACTGGAAAATCAGTGGCGTGGTATCCATTGGTGCAGCAGGTGCAGTGGCACCAGGGCATAGAGGACTGAACCTTGATTATTGCTGTCTTTCATAATTCATATTGCAGCCCTGGGGCCCATTTCATCCATGCATTAAGGACCATGACACACTGGCTACGCTACTGTGGAAAATACTGGTTTAGTGTCTGAGTAACAGATCAACAAGTCTCATGCGAGGCCCTATGCCATGTTAATATGTCCTGTGCCAGACACGGTACTGAGCACAACAGCAGGTTAACAAGTCCTGTGCCAAACACTGTGCCATGCACTACACCAGGTTAACACATCCTATGTCTGCACCTGATTAACAAATCCTGTACAAGGCGTTGCACCTGGTTAGCAAGTTGTGTGCCAATCACTGCACCTGGTTAACAAGTCCCGTAGCAGGTTAACACATCCTGTGCCAGGTACTGCACCTGGTTAACAAGTCTGACGCCAGGCACTGTGGTAGGTTAGCAAGTACTGGTTCAAACACTGCACCAGGTTAACAAGAAATGTGCCAGGTTAACAAGCCCTGTGCCTCGCACAGTGCTGGGTAAACAACTCCTGTGCCAGACACCGCACCTCTTGAGAATGACCTTTTAATCCTGAGGTGTTTTAACCTTTTCCGTGCTCATGACGTGCTGAGCTCGTCATGAGGCACGGTCGCGCTGTGCTCATGACGAGCTGAGCTCGTCATGACCGTGGCGGAACGCCCACGCGGGGATAATTCCCCTGCTGTGCTAGGCGTTCCATTGAAACGTGCGTGGTCATGACAAGATCAGTTCGTCATGAGCACAGCTCCACCGTGCTGCGTGACGAGCTCGTCACAAGCACCGTGGCGCTGCACTCTCCCCCCACACCCCCAGCACAGCAGGGGAATTAGCCCCGAAGGGAAGGGGTTAATGGTCCCCACCTTCCAATTATCTGTAACCCACATTTGTGGAAATGATTGCTCTTTGCGCTGTGCAAATACAAGCCTGTATATTCTTGTCTCAATGCATCTGCCTCGCCACCCTGATGGACTACTGGCCACCACATTTAGAGTGGACTGCCGGCCCAGTATTCATCTCTGTACATTGAAAGACGCCTCTGCCACAGCGGTTCCCTTCAAGGTGCACAAGATTTGGTAGATGGCTGCTGTTTGTTTTGATGGTCATCCAGCAAACCTTTAACATTTTTTGTGCTTCAAAAGTAAACCCCCAAACTTTGAGTTTATTTTTGAAAAACAAAAAACCTAATCTTTCACTTAACACCAGGTTTTTCCCGGCAGTGACTCACACTGTTCACCCTAAATAGGGCATACGATGTAATGCCCTTCCTCGACGGTCCCGTCTCCATCAGGCCATCAGAGGAAGCTTTCGGTTGACAGAGTATCTTGTCCACCAAATTCTAAATCAGGCTCTTAGTCTGTAAACCTCCTTCCGCGTGCACTACAGTGAATGCCACTGTGCATACACAGCTGTGCGTGTGGATGGGTTTGGGGCAGAAAAAAAATATTTTAATCCACAATGATGGAATGCTTTTGTAATTTCCATTATTCGGTTAAGCACGGCTCTTGACGGCGTTCTGTCTACTTCTCATGGGCTCCTGGTGACGGCGTTCTGTCTTTTTCTGATCTGTCTACTTCTGATGGGCTCCTGATGACCACGTTCTGTCTACTTCTGATCTGTCTACTTCTGATGGGCTCCTGGTGACGGCGTTCTGTCTATTTCTGATGGGCTCCTGATGACGGCGTTCTGTCTACTTTTGATGGGCTCCTGGTGATGGGGCTCCTGGTGATGGAGTTCTGTCTACTTCTGATGGGCAGCTGGTGACGACGTTCTGTCTACTTCTGATGGGCTCATGGGGATGGCGTTCAGTCTACTTCTGATGGGCTTCTGGTGACAGCGTTCTGTCTACTTCTAATGGGCTCCTGATGACGGCTTTGTGCCTACTTCTGATAGGCTCCTGGTGACGGGGCTCCTGGTGATGGTGTTGTGTCTACTTCTGATGGGCAGCTGGTGACGGCGTTCTGTCTACTTCTGATGGGCTCATGGTGATGGCGTTCTGTCTACTACTGATGAGCTCCTGATGACGGCGTTCTGTCTACCTTTGATGGGCTCCTGGTGACGGGGCTCCTGGTGATGGTGTTCTGTCTACTTCTGATGGACTTCTGGTGACGGTGTTCTGTCTACTTCTTATGGGCTCCTGGTGATGGCGTTCTGTCTACTTCTGATGGGCTCCTGGTGACGGTGTTCCGTCTACTTTTGATGGGCTCCTGGTGACGGCATTCCGTCTACTTCTGATGGGCAGCTGGTGATGGCGTTCTGTCTACTTTTGATGGGCTCCTGGTGACGGCATTCGGTCTACTTTTGACGGGCTCCTGATGATGGCGTTCTGTCTACTACTGATGGGCTCCTGGTGATGGCGTTCTGTCTACTTCTGATGGGCTCCTGGTGACGGTGTTCCGTCTACTTTTGATGGGCTCCTGGTGACGGCATTCCGTCTACTTCTGATGGGCAGCTGGTGATGGCGTTCTGTCTACTTTTGATGGGCTCCTGGTGACGGCGTTCTGTGTACTTCTGATGGGCTCCTGGTGACGGCATTCGGTCTACTTTTGACGGGCTCCTGATGATGGCGTTCTGTCTACTTCTGATGGGCTCCTGGTGACGGTGTTCCGTCTACTTCTGATAGGCTCCTGGTGACGGTGTTCCGTCTACTTCTGATAGGCTCCTGGTGACGGCGTTCTGTCTACTTCTGATGGGCTCCTGGTTATTAATTTGTGCCTCTTCCAAGGTCAACTGAAAGGAGCTCTGAGTGCCATGAAGCTGGTTGACCTTATGTTCAGGTCCTAATCCCTTCTTCCGGGTTCTTGGCCGACTCAGCATCATAGGAGGCTCCTACCCAGGCCCCATAGACGAGGGACCATATAAAGATGTCCTCCAAGAAAGTGTCAGAACCCACCTAAGGTTGTTAACTCCTGGTCCCCACAGTAAAGTGATTGCTAGGCCGATGCTCATGCTTATTCTAGAAGTCTTGTGTCTTGTCCTGCCTGAACGGAGGGGCCACCGGCTGTGCTCTTAGCTCTGAGAGGAGTGAAGCGGCTCTAGCAACCTTACTGTAGGTCCCTGAGATGTGTTAGGAGCTTCCTGCACTGCTATGAAGTGATTGACTGCGGCACCCCATGTCTTGTACAATGGGTCCATGCACACACCTACAGCTACAGGCACACGGGGCACATGCGGGACAAGGACCAAGCAGTAAACAACAAATGTAGACGGAGGGCATGATTTAGATCTCGGCTGATGGTTTACTCTGTCCCAACGGGGACTGATATCTTGTCTGCTGAACTATAAATCCCATTAAATCCTATCGGATTTATATTTTGGTGGACAGGATTTCCGTCACAGTTGTGATTGAGTAACCCGTCCGCCAAGATATAATTCAAAACCTAAATCATAACTTTCAGGTCAATATAAAAAAACAAACGACTCTCTGGCTTACCTAGCCTTATAAACTGTTCTATCATGGGTCTAGTAACACGGTACTAAACGATGTCTACACACCAGTGTACAGACACACAACACACACACTCTCCCTTTCTCTCACTATTCTTTGTTTCTTGCTGTCCTACTTTTGCTCTCAGCAGGACCTCTATTCGGACAGATTCAGCTCTCGGAGTCCTCAGCCTCAGTGTGTGATGTCACAGGAAACAGAGGCATTAATGAGGCCGCAGGTGGCAGGCTGACTAGGAAGGGTAATGAGATGCGGTGACTCCTGAGGGAACCCTGATTGGGCTGTCACTTCCTCTCACAGGATTTCTAGATTTGTTCCTGAAGAGTCGACTGGAAAAGATCTGCATAGAGAGCAACTGGCCTAGATTCTGTGTCAGCGCCTCTCCTGAAGTCAAATCCACATTGATAGGTGTCAGGGGTGCACCTAAAGCCAAATTTCGGGGGGGGAGGCTAATACTTCCAGCAATGTAGTGCCACATTTCGGAGGGGGGCTATTATTTCCTGCAATGTGTTCTCGAATAATGTAGCTAGTGCTCATGCAAAAGTGCCTCAATACCTTTGGGTGGAGTTTGAGCCGTTTCAAACTGCAAAAAACAGAAAGCCTAAAGTTACTTTTCAGGAAATTCATTCTCACACTGTGGCAGCAAAAGTAATTTACAACTTTAAGGAATAGGCAAAGTGGAGATGCAGGGGCTCTAGGAATGGGTTGAAAAAAAACAAAGCCTCGTTAGCAAGTAAATGGTCTCTTAAAGACCTGTGAAATACTCGGGTGCGGCTGCGATAAGCTGCCAGACCAGCCTCCCCACAGCAGCTCAAGAAGTGTGTGTGTCAGTGCTTCATTTGAACAGGTGCTTTCAGGTTCTCAGAACCGGCACTTCTTTCACAGGGCCGGGGCTGCAGGTGGTGGTCTCAATATTAATTGCTCAATTTAAAATAAAAGAAACACATACCTTGCATGGTGACGGGCTGGTATGTTTTCATAGGCAGGCATACATCTGTTCAGGCAGGCATGATTGTGTATCAATACTTTAGTGATGATGTCGTCACGCCTGTCATGAATCCAAGAAGTCATCATTAACGAATGGCTTGCATTCTATTCCCAGAGTCTGCTGTACCCTGCCTCTGCCTGAGCCTAAGCCTCCCATTGGATAATTGTAGTGGGGGCCTGCAGCCTTGCATTGCTACTATCCTCAACGTGCTTGATGTGGCCGTGACCCACCGCAACTTTTGTGCGCTATAGAGTCACCTGTAGTTTCTGTGCACTGCCTCCAAGCATGCTAATTGCTGAGTGTGCTTGAGCCCAGTAGGTGCAACAGCCATACTCACATCTCACAGGGATTGCGGCATTGCGGCTGGGGGCAGTGCTTGTGCTGTGGCAGGCAGGGTCACAGCAAGCTGAGCAGTGGATGCCTATGTTTTCAAAGAAGGGAGACAGTGAGGGGGCGGGTTTGCCACTCTCGGGGGGGAGTGGTAGGTCCAGCTAGGTGTTCGCCCCAATTGTTATGAAATACAAAAGGTACCCGGCTGTTCCTATTCCAGGTGGAAGTTAGGTGTTGGTGACACCCATTGGGTATCCAATTTGTTGGATATAATGGCCTCACACACCCTTGCAGGTGTCATGCTTCATCATCGGCAATGCTCCTCGTTGGGTCGGCGGTGCAATACCCAACGGGCAATACCTGAAAGAGGGGCTCTTTGGCGGAGATCTTTTTCCAACTGCCGTATGGGTGAAGTGTGGGTGAGGGGCCAGTATTGTGTAGACGTTTTTATGGAGGTTAAAATTGGGGTAAAGGGTACCAGGATCAGGTTTATTCTAGCGGTCCATTACTCCAAATTAAAAAAGGAAGTAGAATAAACTCGAAGGGAAATAATGCTCCCTGGGGCGAGTCTAGACTAATTTTAACCTCCATAAAAACGTCTACACAAGGGGGGCAGCTCTGGTCGGCTTTTGGAAGGGGAGCAGCTCGTGTTGGCTTTTGGATGGGGGGCAGCTCAAGTCGGCCAAAGGTAGAGCAGTCAACTTTGGCTCATGGCCGCATTACGCGAGGAGAGGCTGTGCTTTGAGCTGCTGTTTAGATCTTAGAGCTCATTTGACATGGTTCATAACCCAAACATTATCAAGGAAATATGAGCATTGAGGGATCGACCCATCTCAGCAGCATTTGACGATCCAGTTCCGTTCAAGCATATAGAGCTTTCTTCTGGAGATCGGTTACGCCTCCATCATTTGTCACCCATATTTAGACTACCCCTGAGTCATTTCCCAAATAGCTGATCCCCCTAATGTTGGTTTACACCCTACACTGGTGAGCAGAAGGTATCAATTCTAAATCGGGCCCTTTGTATAATAACTCATGATGAGTTGTTTGTGTCGATTCTCTACGGGTCTCCAGGATTGGTGGATTGTCTTTCAGGGTCTGCCAGCGAAATTACATAAAAAAATTGTGGTAAAGCAAAAAGCGTTTCAAATCAAGAATGTGATAGTTGGCTGGACTATAGAGACCTCGGTCTTGCCCAAGTACTACCTATGTATACGTCCCGCAGACCTACCCTGGTGTTTACATAAACACTAAAGGAGATTAATATGGGTCTGTTAAGATTCCTTGGGAATATCGCGATTGCTCGTCCCAGAGGCCCCTTTCATCAGCCTACAATGCAAAAGCAATAAATTAGTCTGGAATTGTGCAGTAATTGAAAGATACTCCTGGCGAAGGCAAGACAGTTGTCAACCGTGTGGTAAACCCCTCGTTGTTCTCGGATTATAATGGGGGTTCAACCTGTTCTAGCAAAGATGAAATTTCAGCTGCTGCACTAAGCTCGTGCTCTCAAGAAAAGTCTTTCAGCCAAAATAGCAGGAA
The DNA here is from genome assembly GCF_964261635.1 of Lissotriton helveticus. NCBI lineage: Eukaryota > Metazoa > Chordata > Amphibia > Caudata > Salamandridae > Lissotriton > Lissotriton helveticus. Next base: position 101,727,348 of record NC_136059.1, on the reverse strand, counting down.
AGATAACATTCTGTCAGCACTTCCTTAGGTATGATTAAACTTGAATTTGTAAAAAAAGAAATTCTGTCATGAAGTAAAATATGGCTGCTTAGAGCTATGTTGCAAGTGAAGAAGGAAATTGTTGTATTTGTCACTACTACCTAGATGTGGTTGTGAAAATGTACTTTACAAATGCAAGTCATTATGTTGTGTTCCATTAGTCATTGAGAAAAACAAAAAAGTGATGGGTTGAATGCTTGAATTAATCTATTTGCATTCCAGTCCATTGTTTGCTTGCCCTCTTGCCCACCTGAGACAGGAACCAGCGATATGCTGGTAGAATACCATCCTCCGCGACACACACTTCCGCCACAAACACACCTCAGAAAACTGGGACCTACTTGACGCCGCCTCTCCCGACATCACCTTCTTCACAGAAACCTGGACAAACCCCTGTTCTGGACCGGACATCGCCACGGCAATCTGAGATGGCTAGAAAATCACCCGCAAGAACCACGATGACCAACCAGGAGGAGGCATCGTTTTCATCCATAAGAACATCCTCTGAATGACCACTTACTCAAATGACCTAACAACAACCATTGAACACCTCCACTTCCAGATCCAGACCAACACCACGCTCTGCTGCACTCTAGTCTTCAGACCCCCAGCCCCCACCCACCCTTCACAGACACCATCGTAGACCTCAACACACCCCAGACTCTCACATCCACCGATTACATCCTACTCGGAGACCTCATGTTGGACCCGGCCTCATGGCGTGGTCCTATCCCTCCCGCATGGCGGGCCCGGGACGACATCGGCCCTCCATCGACCCGCTGTCGCCCCCTTGCGCTACCCTACACGAACTCTCGACAAGAGCAGCCACCCTGGCAATCCCCGGCTCTCCCCCCTGGTACACGGCGAACCCTACGCGCCCCAACTCTGCAGGTACGGCTACCACTCCGGACCACCATGTCAGGCCCGACGCCATCTTGGGCCCAACATGTCCCGAGCACGTGGCCTCGGCCACAACCCCAGCGAAGCCCCGACATCGAGGCACCAAGATCCCCCCAGGTGGTAGAGTGGCCACTCGACGGATCCAAAGAGGAGGGGAGTTTCGATGGCCCTCCAGCCGTCCCCGGACGCCTGGTATCGATCGCCCTCCGGCCTCCCTGGGCGCTGGCTCCACCCCCCTGCTGGGTGTCTGGACACTCTCATCCCGGCCCCTCTGGCCCCCAGGCGCGAGGGTCCGGACATCAAAGGACTCGAGTCCTATATCTGGGCTCGCCCTGGATTAGGATGCTAGTTGTATCCTGGAGTCGAGAACCCTGCTGACGCTGTCGCGGCTGACCCCGAGAAGAACTCGCTACCCCGAACCTTGAACCCCTAGTTGGAGTCCTGCTGGCGCTGCCGCGGCCCATCTTCGCTAAAACCATCTTGGGAGCCTGCTGGTGCTGTCGCGGCCCATCTTCGCTTAAACCATCTTGGGAGCCTGCTGGCGCTGCCGCGGCCCATCTTCGCTGAAACCATCCTGGGAGCCTGCTGGCGCTGCCGCGACCCATCTTCGCCAAAACTACCTCGAAATCTGCTGGCACGGCCCACCTTCGTCAAAACCATCTTTCGAGTCCTGCTGGCGCTGCCGCGGCTCGACCTCTCGGAATCCCCCAGCTCGAGGATTGAGAGCTGTGCGCAGGGTATCCCGACGCCCAACCAGTACTGAGACTGACCCGCTACCCTGTTCCCTGTCTACGAGACTTTACGGATCCCTCGATCCGCTTGTATATATTGCCGAATCATCAACCTTGATTACTGATAAAGCCTAAGAACTTATCCTTGTGTGGTGTCCATTTGTAGTGGTGTGATTGCTCTACTGTACGATTATAGGAGAGGAACCCCATCCAGGAGGCCTCTCGACAACGCTCTGCCACTTCCAGAAGGAGGGGTGGACCTAGGGGTGGTCAGTCAGACATCTTCTGCCTCCCCCGGGATCGCCTTTCTAACACCTCAACTTACACCTGGACAAACTCAGGGTCCAGAACACCACCTCCCTACTGGAGAACCTCACCAATATCGGACTCAAGCAGCTAGTCACTGCACTGACCCACACAGCCCGACACAGGGTTGACCCCGTGGGAGCATCACCTACGGCCAGTGCTTTAAATGGGCCGATACTGTTTGGTACAGAGTACCAGCACTTTTATATTTTGAGAGGGAGAGTACTAGTACTTCTCAAGAGAAATGCAATACTTTCAATTCTAGAGTACCGGCACTTCTCAGAAACAAGCGGGTACTCTGGTACAGAGTGCCTGCACTTTTATTTTTCCATTTCAAGTCCTGCTACAGACACACTACCAAACTCCTCTGGATCGACCATCACTGTGTGAATTTCACACCCCCTTCTCCTCAAAGCCACAAGGAAAATGGCCCTCCAAGACAGAATCAATGCCAATGCACACAAGCAAAGAACTCTTCGCCATTGTCAAGGAGTTCGCCAGGCCCAACAGTGAGACTACAGACATCTCACCCTCCGAAGACCTCTGCAGCAAACTCTGCACCTTCTTCCACCACAAGATCAGGCAGATCTACAACAGCTTTGACACCCAAGACCCTGCCACAATGCCCGCCACAACCACACACAACCATGCCGCACCCCAACAAATCATGCTCATCTGGACTCCGCTCACCACAGATGACACACTCAAGGCCATGAAGAGCATCTACTCTGGTGCCCAATCAGATTCTTCCTTGTACCACATCTTCCATATAGTAGCTGCCTCCATCGTCCCTGAACTTCGCCGCACCATCAACTGCTTCATCGAAACCGCCACCTTCCCCGATGACTGGAAACACACCGAGATCAACCCCATGCTGAAGAAGCCACCCGCCAAGTCGACAGACATCGAGATCTTCTGACCCATCTCCCTCCTCTCCTTCCCAGTCAAGGTATTCAAAAAGGCCATCAATGCCCAACTCTCCGAGTTCATCAAAGAGAATCATATACAGGACACCTCCCAATCCAGCTTCCAAAGCAACCACAGCACCAAGACCGCACTCCTCGCTGCCATCGACGGCATCTGCTTGCTCCTTGACTGGGGCGATCCGCACGGAGTTCCAGAAAACTAGCCGACACAGAGTGGAGTATTTTCTCTCATCCTGATCATCATCGTTAAGTTGGCGAGCAAGAGAAATTACATGCCAGACCACCTCCCGGCAACATTTCTGAACGTGGTCACGGCAGGTCATTACAACTCACGTTTAGAACGATGTCGCTTGTGTTGAGAAAGCTGCTGCTCGAGTAGAAAATCTACTCGAGCAGCAGAAAGAAGCAGCGCCTTCTGGTGCTCCGTGTGATGGCGTTTATGCTGATTTTACAGCATGGGAGAAACTTCTGGCACTAAAAATCTATGCAAATAGCGCAACATTCCGGACTTCAATGTTTGCAGAACTCTGTGTAGCATGGCACAGTTTTAATCAGCAATTTGCAGAGCTCCGTGTAGCACAACTCTGCAAACTCCGACCAGGCTTAATCATCAGCCCAGAAGAAACTGCTGCAACCATGATGTCCATCACCTCATGGGCCCCATTGGACCCCTGCCCTTATCACGCCTACTCCAGAAGACTGCAAGCCATCTGTATCATGCTGAATGCCTCCACCTCTTCCGCAACCTGCCCAGATAGTTGGAAAGACGCAACTGTCTTCACATTGGTGAAGAAATCCTCTGTGGACCCTTCAGCGCTCACCAACTACAGACCAATCCCCCTGTTACCACTCCAGACCACGGTCTTAGAGAGAATCATCAACAGACACCTCATCGAATACCTCAATGACCGCCAACTACTCTACACCACTCTGTCTGGTTTTAAACCCAACCACAGTATGGAAACTACCCTCATCACTGCCACAAATGACATCCACGTGACTCTGGACAGGGAAGACACGGCGGCCCTCATCCTCCTGGACCTCTTTGCAGCATTTGACAAAGTCTCCCACCCCATTTTCATCCAACGTCTACACGAAATCTTAATCCAAGGGCACGCACTCCCATGGATCTGCTCCTTCGTGACTGGAATGACCCAGTGGGTCAACCGGGCACAGTACACAGGATGCCTGTGACCTCATCTGAAGAGTTCTGCAAGGATCCCCCCTGAGCCCCACCTCTTCAACGCAACGCATACATGATCCCTCTAGCCGAAATAACACACTCTCACCTGCTCTCCTCCGCTGATGACACGCAACTCATTCTCTCCCTCATGGACAAGACGTCCAGTACCTGGATCAAGTTCTGGGTGCTAGTCTCACACCTGCTCAGCGCCAGGATACCCCAGGTGTGATAGTGCGCTCTGCAAATCTACACCGAGTCAATCTATATTTTTAGAAAGGCATGTCCAGCCGGACAGTGGTCTTTCAGAGATTTTACTCAGAATTCATGTATTCAAATCACATAGAAATACCTTCCAACAATCAACCAGTGTGGACCACAAGCCTGTGTCCAGTACTAACAGAGCAGGTACAAAGGGTTGATGTAGACGTATCAGGTGCAAAACACCCAACGCCCCCTTGGTAGAACATTTCTTGGAGAAAGGACACTCGGAGAATGATATCCGCTGGACGGTTATCTCACAAATCATCATTTCACCCAGGGGTGGTGATCTCACACGCCTCTTGAACAGGGAGGAACTCAAATGGATTTTGAAGACTGATAGTCTTAACTCTGGGCTTAACCTTCAAGATGAATGGACTGCCCTTATTTGAAACTTGGTGCTGTTTGTAGTCAGACCTATTTTCTGTTGTAAATATGTATCTTAACTGCACTATCTGTATGCTTTCTCTTAAGCATGTCACTTATCAAGAACTTGGTGTTGTCTGTAGTCAGACTTGTATTCTGCTGTAAATATGTATTTTAACTGCACTAATTACATGCTTTCTTTTAAGCATGTCACTGTCCTTTCACGTCACCATTGTACTCATCGCTAACTTCACCCTCACTGTCCCAAGATGGCGGTTATGGGAGTCCGTCATCTATTTTTATGCCCTTCCTTTGGACCAATCAGAAGCTATTATATTGCTTGCTGAAGTATTTTGCTCTGAGCACGCCAGGAAGAGTTACTCTAGACCGACTAACCCGGTAAGCAGATCCCCTTACCCTCCCTATCCGTGCTAATCGCCGTTTTTGATACAATTTGGTAACTCCTTCCCCATCCACCAGGTATCCTGGCAGCCGACGGACTCCATTCTATTCCGCGGCCCCCGCCACCCGATTGTGGTAAGTTAGACACTCCAACCTTGGAGTCTCCCACGCACTGGTTGTAATTGTTACGTAATTGTTCTCATTTATCTCTTTTCGCCTGTCCAGGGTGAACGCGTGTTATTCCGCTACCCGAGGAATAAGCCTCTATACCTTGAGGTGTCCCGGTGAGCAATCGGTTCCAATTTGACTCCCACCGTCTACTCCGTGTTAACTACCACGTACATTATCACGCATCCCGTTTTAGATAGCGCTTGTACTCTTGATACCAGCCGTCACTCCCTCACTGCGGTATATTCCCATTTCAGTCATTGCGGAACTGTTCAGAGCCACGACGGGCTTGATTGCATTGTCTGCTTCACTGGGCACTTTCACTACCGTATTGACTTAACCTCCGCCCTCATCACGGTTGCTCACTAGGTCCTGACCTTATGAATATTCATGCACCGACCACCATAGCTCACCTGATATAATTGACTGGTGTTGCGCCGTTCACTGGTCACACTTAAGTCACTGTTACCTTACAATGTTCTTTATCATGCAAACGCTGTTTTTGTACTTAATGTGAATATTTCCTCTTCCCTCCTTTTAGGCATTTAGAGGCTTAATTACCCTAAGGCTTTTCATTGTATCTGTCCTGATGATGGACCCTGAGATTTAATAGGGGTCCGAAACGCCGTCGACTTTAAATGCACTGAAACCGAATTGTGATTACTACTGAATGTCAAGTGCATGACTGTAATACTCTGTACAATTGTATTGTTGATAGAGTAACGTGTTTTCGCCTTACAAAGCCCTTCTTTGCTGTCTACATCAACCCTTTGTACCTGCTCTGTTAGTACTGGACACAGGCTTGTGGTCCACACTGGTTGATTGTTGGAAGGTATTTCTATGTGATTTGAATACATGAATTCTGAGTAAAATCTCTGAAAGACCACTGTCCGGCTGGACATGCCTTTCTAAAAATATAGATTGACTCTGTCTATATTTTATCCTTGTGTTGAAATTTCTCAATGTTGGGGACCGATGTTGTTGTGATAAAAGTATGCTCCCCATGGTCCCTGCTGACTAATTTTGGGGTCCCTTGTTGTCGTTAAATTAACTGTGCGCAATCGTCTGATTGCAAGGGTTTCTTCTTTTCCCTCCACTTCTCCTAAGTGGCCCCTGCTTTCCGGTACCTACAGCTGTGTACCTTTCCCCTTGTCCTTGTGTTATGTCTGACCCTGTAAAAAACCTGAGGCGGGTCGGGGGCAATCGATATTTGCCCGGCGGTATTGCCTCTGTGACCCTCTAGTTATTTAATCAATGAAGAGGCAGGCGCTGGAGACTGGAAAGCAGGAAACAAGGTTTTTATTCTCTCCGGAGGAGAACACAACGAAACGGACAGAAGGTATCGTTCTGAGGTGCTCTAACTGCATCCCTGAGGCCTGGCCTCTTATACACAAGTTTATGACTTTATTGTACATTACACATTCATGTTAAAGCTTTGATGTATGAAAAAGACATTCCCGGAACTCCCTTTGAGCCCGTTCCCACACACATTTACAGTCGAAGTCCCCACCCTAGTCACAACAGGTGATGAGTATCACGCAGCTGGATATTCCGCCGATTCACGGAATGTGGGGGTTTGATCGGATCTCATGGAGTGGGGGCTTTGATCAACCCGGGGATCCTTTGATGGGGGAAGCTTTCTATTGTACGGGGAGGGGCAAGGGATGGTATCGGCAGAGCTGGGTGTCGGCCTGGGAACGGGGAAGACAAAACGGGCACACGGGGAAAAAAGGGGGTTTGCATCTAAGGGCCGGAGATCATGAAAGGGAAGCAGGGAGGTGTCGCGCTGGGAACAGGATGAGGGCCTGGGGCAGAGCAGCGCCGAAGAGGGGTTTATGACTCAAGGCAGGTGCAAGCAGGGGGGTGGTCAGCGTGCAGGCTTAGTGAAGGCGAAAGGCTATGTCAGGGGCCAGCGGCATGCAAAAGGGTTCGTTCTGATCGGGGCATCTAACAAAATGGCGGGCGCGCACGACAAAAGTGTGGCATCAGGGGGAGAGGCAAGATGGCGCAGATAATGTTCACCGAAACGTACTAATTTTCAACAGTCCTCCCTTTAACATATTCAAGACATCTTGCTGGTTCATTTTCTATTCGGTTCTATTGTGGTGGGCATGAGAAAGAAAACGGTAGGAACCCTAGATGAAAAGAGTCGTAAACAATACATTTTAACATTTCTAGTTTTTAGGAGGTGAGCCTATTTGATAAACTTTGATCAATTTGTCTAGCAGGAAAGTCATAGAAATGCAATACAAAAACGATTCTGTAGCGTGAGCAGCAAGTATCTTTCATACTGGCAGGTGATTACATATATATCAGGTTCGGATTGGAGCATGATCAATACAAGGGCGGCTGGGAGAGAAATGAGGTCTAGCAGAAACGGCGATTGGGGACGTCAAATGTTCGAAGTTTAACGAGTTCTCATCATTCTTTGTTGCCTTTCGTTGGCGCTGTTGAGCACCGGCGGTGGAGCTACAAGTCCAGCTCTGTTCTAAGTTCTGTGTTGCAGGGCACGACCCTTTCCTCGCGTTTCTGGTCGAAAAGGTCCTTTTCGCCCTGTGTCCTTTGAGGTGTTTGTCAGAAAGTTCAGATGGAAGAAGAGCGTACAAAACAGTCCATAGGGTAGGTCAGAGGAAAAGGGGGATGGAGCAAGGCCAAATTAGGAACAAACTAGGGGAACGAGAGACTTCCAATAGGCGAGCGTGTGACCGAATTCAGAGAGCGGGGACTTGTCGACAGACACTGGACATCGAGTAGGGGCATCAGGTCGACCCTTTCTTCTCATGTTGTCGAAAACAGTGCCTCGTCCTGCAGCTCTTTTCTGTCGTGGTCTCGCCTTGGCTAATGTCGCAGGTGTTCCTCAGTCTGCAGTCAGGCCTCGTGCTCCCACATCCGGTCCTTCTCTCCTCCAACAGCAGTACCCTTAAACAAGTTCGAAAAGACAGTCTTTAGAGAATTTGCAGATGAAGATAATCAAAAAGTCTATTTCTCTCCCAGCTCCAGGCAAAGAATGAAAATGCCCGTTATATTGGTGTTCACAACTGGCATATGAATGACCGGAGACGGGCTTGTTGGATTTACTATGACTTTCCTTTACAATTATTTACTACGCAGGTATTTTGCCGGGAGACGAACATGGCTAAACATTTCCTTTCTATTGATGCATCCTGCTTTTCAACTACTACGGGGTTCATTTTGATGATTTCTTTACCTTGGACTAGTCTGTTAACCTTGTAAAACATCATTCTTGATCCTACGTAACCTTTTACAGCCCGATTACTTAATTAGGAAGGACAGGGGTTTTATGGGAAACAACCAGGGACATAGGAAACTTGTGGTAAGGGCATAAATCGACCCATCTCTCACAACCGGAAATGAGGGGTAGTTTCATAATTCCAGTTTTTGGGCGGCTGATACAGGGGAGGTAACAGGGGTGATCATTTTTCCGGTTTTGGGTATTGCGACATTTCGGGGAGGGGAGGGTCGCGTATTCTGAGGTCCTTGTTTTATACCATAGGAGCCGTTGACCTGTAGTTCCCTTATTTCGGGCCAGATTAGGGAACCTCTGTCGCCTTACCTGTCCTTTCCCTTACGGCCCAACCTCGGTTCATTGGCTTCTAGCGGAAAAGGAGAGGTAATGACGCGGTCTCAGGGTGATTGTATTAAAGACAAGTTTTTGTGCAAATACTGACGGTATTTGAAGCCAATTAGGTGGTGTGCTAGGGGTGGCAGTCTGCCAATTTCGGGGCTAATCACTCGGAAGAGTGGGAGTAAAAAATAGAGGGAGAGAGAGAGAGAGAGAAAGAGAGAGAGAGAGAGAGAGAGAGAGAGAGAGAGAGAGCGTAACGGCAGGCTAAATAGTACACGTGCAACAGAGAGGGTGGCAGTGTATTCAAGAAAGGCTATTTAGTGCATTACGCAGTAAAGGGCATTCACGGGTCTGCGTTAGGATCTTGTAATCATGCAGTTTGAGCATTAGACAGGGTAGAGGGGACGTGCTTTGAGAAAAAGGAAAGAAGAAAGGAGGTACCATGTTGTCGCACTTCTCGCATTCTCGGTCCTTCGACCAGTTGGGTCGACGCCTCAGTCACACACACACATTCCCTCATAGTTTCGCATCATACGTGACATGGGTTCATTCGTCCAGTCTGGTTTAAGGGTGATCACTTTTTATCAGGTTGTGCTAATTTTTCGGGTTTGTTCGATACGTGAGTAGTTTGCAGGCGTGCTTAGACACCACCTTGCGGCGCTAGTCCGCTTCGTGTATTAGACATGGCAAGGCTTCGGATCTTCGCCACACCTCGGCTGTAATTTCTGATGTAACCTGCAGAGGGAGGAAAAAAGGGGGTGGGGGAGACAGCGTTCGCGCACATTCAAATACATGGATTCATAAGTCCTTTACTTACCTCTTACTCGTCTTTCCTCCTCGGGGCAGGGTCCCCGGGGATATGGTTTCTGGAGTCGGGGGGGGTAGTGTGTCCATATAGGTCGTGGGCGGGGAAACGTAAAAAAGGAAACCAGAGGTGCCTAGTGCGAGGTATCTAGTCAAAGGATGTATCTCACTATCGGGATCCTTAAACCTCTTTCAACGCTGTGGCGTTCTAAGGTTCTTCGGTTCTTGGGTCAGCTCCGTTCCCTGGTACTTTGGAACGTTGTACTTTATAACATTTACATTATTTCATTTCACCCTCCCTTTACATTCCTTCATTTACACCGTTCGTTTTACCCATCCTTGGAAGTCAAGGTCTTCCCCTACGCGAGAGTTCATGGGTCAGTCGCGTACTTTGAAGGCGGAGTGTCGTGTTGTCGATCCGATCCGTCCTCCAGGGCTGGGCAACCATCTTCTTTTAACCTTAAAGAGAGAGCAGAGTAGGGTGCACAGAAAAGAACTTTCCCACCGACCCCATATTTTTAAAATAAAGCATGCAATACCCGTCCATAGTTTCAAAAACTTTATTTTGCAAAATCATTTCAGCATGAGGATTATGAGGGTGCGGTCGTATTTGGCCGGTCGTGGCAATGGCTAAAGTGCGTACAGTGGGGGGTGTCGTTTGCAGCAATAAAAACATCGGAAAGTTTTACTCATTCATTTGTAAGAGACTAAAACGTCTATTAATTGGCTGGGGGTTCGGGGGCATTTATTTTCATAATTTAGAAGCATAATCATAATAGTGGTAATCAGATTTCCTATATGCATACCGTACGTGAGCGTCGTAAATGAGGTTTACATCAGTTATAAAAATATAATACATTGTACATTTGTAATCAACATTTGTAACGGGGATCCTTTCGTACTGTTCGTCGAGTGAGTTCTCCTTGTCTTTTCTAGCCAAGTGTACAAAGGATCATATAAAATCTTAGAACATCAAGTTTATATTAGTGCGAAGGAACACCACGAGGTGTTCGTAAGTTCCGATTGATACCAGCGCCATTTTGGGCGGGGCCGGCTCAGTCCGGAAGCAGCATCAGGGGGGAAATGTTTCCCATTACTGGCAGTTTGGACCAGAGTCCTTTTCGGCAGTTCTAGAATTCATGCTAACAGAAGGAGTGGCAATGTCATGTTTGTTTCGTTGGCGATCAAGGCAGCCGTCCCTTACCGGAAGCCTGCAAAGGCCGAAGGTTCCGCCGGGGACCTTTGTAGGATCTTTAAGGCTGCGGAGATGCTGTCGGAGATGGGGGCTCGTGCTCCAAGGGGCAAATGTTCGAGTTATATTGCTGGTCAAAGTTACTCTAGTGGCCGGGGCCCGCCTTCCAGCGGACCCAGACGCCATTTTGAGGCCCTACAGGGGCCACTCTCGTCGAGTTTGCAAGAGTGGGAGAGATCCTTCGGAGTGGAAGGAAGAGGTCTCTGTTTTGTGAAAGCGGGACGTTCGGCTGGGGTGCAGCTGTGATGCCCCCACCTGGGGGGCGAGGGAGACTGGTTCGCATCGTCTCCTTCTCCCGGTGCACTCCAGGCCGCTCCTTTTCATCGCCCCGCATGAAGGTTTCTCCACATCCGGTGTTCCCCAAGACCTGTGCTCGGTGCTGTGGGAGTATGGCCACCATTTCACGTTCGGTGCTGCGCAAGTACTGGGGTGCCACCATGGTATGTTCGGTGCTGTGGAAGTATTGGCACCATCGCCTGACTGGGGGTGTTCGGCGTCGGGCCGGGGGCTGGGAAACCTCCTATCGGTGGAGGTGGGAGAGGCTCGTCCGCGTCGCCTCTCCCTCCCAGCCCAACTTGGACAAATTGTTGTGGAGGTACGTGCAGGACATCCCGCCGTCCAGGGCTGCTGCGGCTGTGACGGAAGAGAAAAGGAAGAGGTGCCTCGTTCTTCTCTGGACATGTGGCGGGACTGCTTAAGTCTATCCAGGCCCGTTGCGGCTGGCCGAGGAGACATGTGGCGGAACTACCTACAACTGCCCAGGCTGCTGGCTCCTGCCTCTCCTCCGGCTCCCCCATACGTTAAGATTTCCTGACCAAGAGTTGGCGGCCGGGCCCGCCTTATATGGGTTGCCGTTGGTTGGGCGTGGCCGTAACCCTGCCCTACTTTGGAAGGTTCCAGAATGGGGGGGGCGAATGTTCTGTTTGACTTTCATTTTCTACAGTTTACCGTTATTATTCCTTGTTTGTTGTGCTAAATTAAAAGTTCAAGTTCATTAATGGTCTACGGATTTTGTTTTACCATTTCTTTCTTTTCAGGTTGCTTTTATGCTAAGTTTCTGCTAACAGAGGTTGAGTAACACGGAAACACGTGTAGAGGGATGACGCAGATTTGTACATTACATACACATAAACTCAGACGGGGGACAGTACAAGTACGACATACAAAGACCCAAGACGAATATAAAACAGTTATTGGTCATAATTATCTCTTTCCGTCTGTGAATTTGAAACGAGGCTGGGTTCCCGTCTTGACGTTGCCCGACCTAGGAGAACTTGAGCATGCCGCTGAAATTGTCCTGGCGAAATCTGTGCCATCGGGCATAATCAAACGTGGTGGTTCTGTCTGGTCTGTCTATGTAAGTCGGGTTCTTCTTTGTCTCGCGCTTTTTCTCGTACTGCCGGTCTGTCGTTCTTGTCGGCCCTTTGCCTTTACTCACGCTCAGTAGAGTCGGGCATTGGGCTTTCCAGTGTCCGACATACCTACAAAAAGCGCATTGGTTTTGCCCTAAGTCTGGTCGTCTTTTGCATAGTGTCGGGGGATAAGTTGTGGGTAGCGGTGTCCTGGGGTTGTCCTGTCGGTATATTTCTCTACTTGGTTTGTCCTCGTCTTTTCTCTGTCGTTGCATAGCCTCTCTGCGCCACATACCGAGACTGTCGAGCATAATCGGCGTTGTTTTATTATTTCGAAGGGCTATTTCTAACGTTTCTATTTTATCAAGGTCAAAGGATCCTGCCAGTGGCCACTGTTTGTCTTGACTATCTTCGGTATACCTGTGCCACAATTTATTATAGGCTATGGTGACTAATCCATAGTTTATGAACATGTCCTTATTAGGGGTGCCTTCTAGTGGAGCTATATGGTCCACCTCTAATACACGGTCCGGGCTAAACAGGCTATTAATCAGTGGGGAGAAGACAGACATGACGGCTCATAACGAGGGACTAAAAAGTCAGCACTGCCTATCTTATCACTAGGTGCAAAGACCGGACAGAATATTTCTATTCAACGTTGTTTGCAGGCAGTGAATACCTCATGGATCAAAAATAATAAAAAGACCAATAAATAACAATGGGGAGAATGAGTAGGTCCGCAAAGATCTGCGTTACCTACCCTTTTCACTATCTGCAAAAAGGGTGGTCTCTTCCCTGTTTGCAGACAGGGAATCTCCAGGAAACAATAGTTTTGCGAACAACAGTTCAGTTTCAAGTAATTATTGAGTGGGGGAGAAAAAAATAAGCACGGCTGCTGCCCTACCTATCCTCCACTGCTTGCAAAGAGAGAGCCCGTTGTTTCTCCGTTTGTAGACAGTGAATCTCCAAATAAATAAAAAAGAGCAATACTAGTATTTTTAAACAATCAAGCAATCAAGCAATCATTTCGCAACTTGTCGTGATTACACGACCTTACCCGGACCATGTGGACAGTTTCTTGTCTTCCGAATCCAGCGCCCGATCGTCCTCTTTTTCTCGTATTTCTCACGGCACTCCTGATGGTCCCCAGTCAGGACCGTAGATCACTCGAGAGAGGTCTGTTCGGAACTAGTGAAGTTCGGATGATCGGCTGCCAGACGAGGGTCTATTGGGCAAGAGCTCTCCCGATCGTTGCAGTCGTTCACTCTGTCGTCGGGACCTCTCCCACTGGATCCACGAGTCGCTAAATGCCCCACGTTGGGCGCCAATTGTAAAAAACCTGAGGCGGGTCGGGGGCAATCGATATTTGCCCGGCGGTATTGCCTCTGTGACCCTCTAGTTATTTAATCAATGAAGAGGCAGGCGCTGGAGACTGGAAAGCAGGAAACAAGGTTTTTATTCTCTCCGGAGGAGAACACAACGAAACGGACAGAAGGTATCGTTCTGAGGTGCTCTAACTGCATCCCTGAGGCCTGGCCTCTTATACACAAGTTTATGACTTTATTGTACATTACACATTCATGTTAAAGCTTTGATGTATGAAAAAGACATTCCCGGAACTCCCTTTGAGCCCGTTCCCACACACATTTACAGTCGAAGTCCCCACCCTAGTCACAACAGGTGATGAGTATCACGCAGCTGGATATTCCGCCGATTCACGGAATGTGGGGGTTTGATCGGATCTCATGGAGTGGGGGCTTTGATCAACCCGGGGATCCTTTGATGGGGGAAGCTTTCTATTGTACGGGGAGGGGCAAGGGATGGTATCGGCAGAGCTGGGTGTCGGCCTGGGAACGGGGAAGACAAAACGGGCACACGGGGAAAAAAGGGGGTTTGCATCTAAGGGCCGGAGATCATGAAAGGGAAGCAGGGAGGTGTCGCGCTGGGAACAGGATGAGGGCCTGGGGCAGAGCAGCGCCGAAGAGGGGTTTATGACTCAAGGCAGGTGCAAGCAGGGGGGTGGTCAGCGTGCAGGCTTAGTGAAGGCGAAAGGCTATGTCAGGGGCCAGCGGCATGCAAAAGGGTTCGTTCTGATCGGGGCATCTAACAAAATGGCGGGCGCGCACGACAAAAGTGTGGCATCAGGGGGAGAGGCAAGATGGCGCAGATAATGTTCACCGAAACGTACTAATTTTCAACAACCCAGCACCCTTATACTCCCTTGAGTATATAAACAAAATCTGCACAGGCCCCTCCTTGTTTGATACCCCAGATGCACCATCTCCGACAGGGAATACTAGTTTACCAGATGATTTAGAAAAATATAAGAAAAAACATGCCCGGCTAGAATTAATGATGCTTATGCTGACACAGTATCTTAAGTCCAATACCATTCCCCTTGGCCTACAAGTGAGAAATATTCCGGGTGTGTTCACTGACAACCCCAAGTATATCACAGGGTTCAGCGGGATTGGGACTACCTGCTCCCGCCACTGGTTAGTACTTGGGATTGATACTGCTGTCGAGGAATTGAAAAAACTTGACGAAATTATCAAGGATCTGGAAAAACAAATCGTAGATGACAAAACCATTGTTGATACAAAGTCCTTATTAGAGAAAATTGATAAAACGGTTGCAGAGTTTCACCGGATAGAACAGAATAAGAAGTCGAATAAGGTAAAGAAGGACATCAAATTCTTTTCCTTGGAGCGTACCTATCCGTATTTACAGAAGGATTTTTATCTTAATCGCAACTTTAACCCACACCAGCAGACCCCTAGACCTTGGGGCTGCTTTAATAAAAGGAACACAGTGGTTGGATTTACGGACTCGTCAGCTGAATCATCTGACAGTTCGGATCCAGGAGAAGGAGCAAGTGGCCAGCAACGTAACCCTTCTAATTTTTTATCCAGAGGCAATTCAGAACCCCAAAAGAAAGGCAGGGTAAAACAACAACAGAGATGGCACAATCCCCCTGGGGAACGCCAGACGAGGCACAAATTTTACCAATGGTAACTCCTGATTGTGCTCTCAACCATATACCGATTTTTAACATCTCCAACCACTCACTTACTGACCATGAGTCATCACTCCTCCAGAGAGGACTATCATTTGTCCCTGCTAAATACCCAAATTTCTTGGACCTACAATCCGAATTGATGGCCTTTTTCCGTAAGTTAAGACTACGTTCCTACTTTGAACTCAATCCATCTGAACCCAAAATTACTGTTACACCTTTTAGACCACCCTCTACTTTTTCTCCGGCAGCTAACATGATACCGATAGAGATTGTTACGTTTGAAAAGGTTATCCTTAAAGAGATTTCTGAGTTAGAAAAATCTCATCTCTTTATACCTTTTAACATTCCGATTGAAGAAAAGAATGCCATTTCTACCTTGAAAAACAACAATCAGCTAATAATTAAACCTGCTGACAAGGGCGGTGGGATTGTCCTACAAGATATTGAAAATTATAAAGAAGAACTACTACGTCAGGTTTCCAATACCGATCATTACTGTAGGTTACCTTGTAATCCAACAAAGGAACTGCAGACTCTGATCAGGCATGTTACAGCAGACGCGGTGTCTAAAGGCATCATTAGCCAACATGAATATAACTTCCTGAACACCACCAATCCCAGAATACCAGTGATTTATACTTTACCGAAGATCCACAAAAGATTGGACAAACCCCCAGGCAGACCCATCGTTTCTGGCTGTGGCTCAGTTTTAGAACCACTGGGCCTTTATGTCAACCATTTTCTAAAGGACTTTGTACCAACAACCCAGTGCTATATTAGGGATAGTATGCACATGATAAACATCATAGAAAATCATGCTTTTGACCCTAAAACTGAGACCCTCTGTACATTAGACGTCGAGTCTTTGTACACGAACATACCCCAGAGAGATTCCCTGTTGGTGATGGAGAGCATTCTCAACACCCGACCCAGCCCCCACAGAGTTCCGACTATATTTATTATTCAACTCTTAGAAATCTGTCTAACCCAAAATTTCTTTATGTACGATTCACAGTATTACCAACAAGTGCGGGGGACATCTATGGGGGCTGTTTTGCCCCCACCCTAGCAATTCTGTACATGGACTGGCTGGAGACAAACACTATCTTGTCCCCCACAAACCCCTTTTACCAGGGATTGAAAAATTGGAAGAGATATATAGACGATATTTTTTTAATTTGGGGTGGAACTATCCCTGAACTCGATGGTTTCCTGCACTGGCTGAACCACAATTGTAATGGCCTTACCTTTACGATTACTCACAACCGAAGTAATATCTCCTTTCTTGATTTAAATATTCAACATCATGAGGGCATCTTATACACTTCCCTTTTCCGTAAATCTACGGAGAGGAACACGTTGCTAAGTTATGACAGCTGTCACCCCAGGGCTCTAAGGGACAGTCTGCCATATTCCCAGTTCCTGAGACTGAGAAGAAATTGCTATAAAAAGGAAGATTATTTCTGTGAGGCCAACATACTACCAGGTAAACTCCAGTTCAGAGGGTACCCACGGCGCTTAATTAAGAACTCTATGAAAAGAGCTTGGTACTGTCCACGCGAAACCCTCCTTGAACCAAAACCTAAACAACCAACTGAAAAATTGGTATGTGTTACTACCTATTCCCCAGTTTCCAACCGGGTTAGACAATGTGTAAAAAAGAACTGGCACATTCTGAACTCAGGGGTACTGAATTGGGACACTCCCCTGTTTGCCTTTAAGAAGAACAAAAATCTTAAGGACCAATTGGTGAGGGCAGCATTACCGTCTACTAGAAATTTAACTCTTCGCGATCATTGGCAATTACCCCCACTCCTTGGTCACGCCCGTTGTGGGTCGTGTGTTGTTTGTGATTTTTCAATTGATGGCAAGGAATTTGTGTACAACAATGTATGAAATGCACTTAAAACATTTACCAACTGTAATAGTCAGAACATTGTATATGCCATCTTCTGCCCCTGCAACCTGATATACGTGGGCCAAACTAAGCAGAAGGTCAAGCTGAGGATTTCTCAACATCGAAGCCGTATCAGGTGCAAAACACCCAACGCCCCCTTGGTAGAACATTTCTTGGAGAAAGGACACTCGGAGAATGATATCCGCTGGACGGTTATCTCACAAATCATCATTTCACCCAGGGGTGGTGATCTCACACGCCTCTTGAACAGGGAGGAACTCAAATGGATTTTGAAGACTGATAGTCTTAAC
Source organism: Lissotriton helveticus (assembly GCF_964261635.1). Lineage (NCBI taxonomy): Eukaryota > Metazoa > Chordata > Amphibia > Caudata > Salamandridae > Lissotriton > Lissotriton helveticus. The sequence continues at coordinate 101,709,848 of NC_136059.1, read as the reverse complement.
TCTGGGCTTAACCTTCAAGATGAATGGACTGCCCTTATGTGAAACTTGGTGCTGTTTGTAGTCAGACCTATTTTCTGTTGTAAATATGTATCTTAACTGCACTATCTGTATGCTTTCTCTTAAGCATGTCACTTATCAAGAACTTGGTGTTGTGTGTAGTCAGACTTGTATTCTGCTGTAAATATGTATTTTAACTGCACTAATTACATGCTTTCTTTTAAGCATGTCACTGTCCTTTCACGTCACCACTTGTACTCATCGCTAACTTCACCCTCACTGTCCCAAGATGGCGCTTATGGGAGTCCGTCATCTATTTTTATGCCCTTCCTTTGGACCAATCAGAAGCTATTATATTGCTTGCTGAAGTATTTTGCTCTGAGCACGCCAGGAAGAGTTACTCTAGACCGACTAACCCGGTAAGCAGATCCCCTTACCCTCCCTATCCGTGCTAATCGCCGTTTTTGATACAATTTGGTAACTCCTTCCCCATCCACCAGGTATCCTGGCAGCCGACGGACTCCATTCTATTCCGCGGCCCCCGCCACCCGATTGTGGTAAGTTAGACACTCCAACCTTGGAGTCTCCCACGCACTGGTTGTAATTGTTACGTAATTGTTCTCATTTATCTCTTTTCGCCTGTCCAGGGTGAACGCGTGTTATTCCGCTACCCGAGGAATAAGCCTCTATACCTTGAGGTGTCCCGGTGAGCAATCGGTTCCAATTTGACTCCCACCGTCTACTCCGTGTTAACTACCACGTACACTATCACGCATCCCGTTTTAGATAGCGCTTGTACTCTTGATACCAGCTGTCACTCCCTCACTGCGGTATATTCCCATTTCAGTCATTGCGGTACTGTTCAGAGCCACGACGGGCTTGATTGCATTGTCTGCTTCACTGGGCACTTTCACTACCGTATTGACTTAACCTCCGCCCTCATCACGGTTGCTCACTAGGTCCTGACCTTATGAAAATTCATGCACCGACCACCATAGCTCACCTGATATAATTGACTGGTGTTGCGCCGTTCACTGGTCACACTTAAGTCACTGTTACCTTACAATGTTCTTTATCATGCAAACGCTGTTTTTGTACTTAATGTGAATATTTCCTCTTCCCTCCAGGCATTTAGAGGCTTAATTACCCTAAGGCTTTTCATTGTATCTGTCCTGATGATGGACCCTGAGATTTAATAGGGGTCCGAAACGCCGTCGACTTTAAATGCACTGAAACCGAATTGTGATTACTACTGAATGTCAAGTGCATGACTGTAATACTCTGTACAATTGTATTGTTGATAGAGTAACGTGTTTTCGCCTTACAAAGCCCTTCTTTGCTGTCTACATCAACCCTTTGTACCTGCTCTGTTAGTACTGGACACAGGCTTGTGGTCCACACTGGTTGATTGTTGGAAGGTATTTCTATGTGATTTGAATACATGAATTCTGAGTAAAGTCTCTGAAAGACCACTGTCCGGCTGGACATGCCTTTCTAAAAATATAGATTGACTCTGTCTATATTTTATCCTTGTGTTGAAATTTCTCAATGTTGGGGACCGATGTTGTTGTGATAAAAGTATGCTCCCCATGGTCCCTGCTGACTAATTTTGGGGTCCCTTGTTGTCGTTAAATTATCTGCAAATCTACACAACATGACATGAACCCAGGGCCGGACTGGCCTTTGCAGGCACCAGGCAATCCCCCGGTGCGCCGCAAGGGTGGCGGACGGTTTTGGGCCCTTGGTGGGCCGATTTTGTAACAGGGCCGTTTATGCAGCATAGCTGCAAAATCGGCCCTTTAACAAAATTGGCCAAAAACCGACCCCGGAAAATGCTCGGTCGCACCCCCAACCTCCCCCCGGGGGGGCGACCGAGCACTTTGCCGGGCCGATATTGGTTCCCAGTCCAGACCTGCATGAACCCAGGCACACCCCGACTTATCTGTGAATATTTAGTAATGGGGCAGAGTGGTACCAGACCCAATTGCACAGTGTGGTAAGTCATACTATTGATAACATGTATACTGTGAAGACATCGAACGTCACACAACGCTCCTGGGTGACAAGTGAGAGTGTTTTGGCGTGCCTCTAAAATTTCCTCTGTATCTTTCCAATTACAAGACGGTAAAGATGTCTGCACAACACTCTCCTCCAGGAGCTGCCGTTCTGTCTCAGCAGCTTCTGTTTCCACTGCCCGGCTCTTGGCAGGCACAAGGAACACTCGCTCACATTCCCTTCCACCGTACTGCAGCTCAGCAGACGCAAGAGACATAAGTGGGGGCTGCTTGGCCAGGAGAGTGGATTGTGGTTCAGTATGAAGAGTCTGAGTTGCTGGGAAGAGGGAGCTAGGGTAGAAGGGCTCTCTTAATTCAGGCCTTCCATACCCGGGAAACATCCTTTACAACGCAACTTTTACCACGCAGTGCCTTTACGACGCAACTTTTACAACGCAAACCATTACAACGCATTGCGCTGGGGGGCGCACTAGGATAGGGAATAGGTTTAATTTACTATCCAACACCTTCCCTACTATCCACGGGGACTGGAGTTGGAATAGTAAATTAAACTATTCACTATCCAGCACCCCAAAGCACTATGTGTTGTGAAGGCATGCGTGGTAAAAGCATGCGTTGTAATGTCATACATCCTCCATACCCTACAGTCTCCTACAGTACTGCCAAGATACAAACAAAGGGGCATATTACCAAGGGCCTTATCGCCGCTTTAGCGGGAATTTTTCCCGCTAAAGCGGCGATAATTTAATCGCCCTATTACCTAGCTGTCGCTAACACCAGTTAGCGACAGCTAATAGGCGATAGCGGGCATTTAGGGGCCCACTTTGCATGTCAGCGATAATTATCTCTAATGACATGCAAAGTGGGCGTGCCAAGATGTTAGCGACTGGAAACAGTCGCTAACATCGCTATCTCCTATTACCAACTTTTGGAAATAATCGCGCTAAGCGCGATTATCTCCAAAAGCTAACGCCTGCCCAGAGCAGTTGTTAGCCATGTTATCCAATGGTAGGTGGATAACATGGCTAAGAGCATTTTCTCGGTAATGCATGAATATCGCTGACTTTTCGGCGATATTCATGCATTTTGGCCGATTTTTATCGCTTAGGAGATAAACCTTGATAATATCAATGCTCCTAAGCAATAAAAATAGGCGAAGCTCAGCGATATTATTTTGGCCGCTAACCAAGCTTAGCAATAATTATCGCTATAATGCCCCATAGTTTATAGATATAAGGGATAAAAAGGCCCCAATGCCTTACTGGCCGGGAAATGAGCGTAGAGTCTTCTATTTCTGGTTCTTGCCTGTGACAGAGGGAAAAAACCCTAACCCCCTAATGTGAGCAATGTTCAACAGGTTTGTCTGGGCAAGATTCGTTCCATCTACGTTTTCCGGATAAAATTCCAATCACTCACTGGTTTGTTATGAGGTGTTTATAGTATTATTGACACTCTGTCTGTAAGAGTGAGTGTAAGAAAAACAGCCAACACGTGTTTCGCCCCCTTACATGGCCATCCGGCCTGGGCTTCCTCAGGGCGGGTAATAGTTTTGGAAGTCAATCAACGTCGTAGGGAATTATAAGTCCTAGGGATTCTTAAGTCACGGTCATAATGCCGGGTCGGGATATGGCAGTCAGTTTATGTCGGTGGTAATTGATATTTTTTCCGGAAAACATAGATGGAACGAATCTAGCTCAGACAAACCTGTTGAACCAATGTTCAAACATAGAAAGAGGACTTCTTGTAAGTGAGGTACCTGTCGTTCTTCACTCTGTATTTATAAAGTAAAGCTGCCAGCACACCAGGTGGCCTCTCAGCGCCCCTGGGCAACCTCTTATTATGGGTGCCAGCCCCCACTTCCTAGAGAGGTGAGGTGCCCTCCCAGGGCAAAGCGCTTCAGCGGCTGGTGTACTGTCACAGGAAGGGTGGGGTGAAGAAATATGAGGAAAACTGGGAGGAGGCAGGGCTGCGAGAGGTGTAGCTATCAGCAGTACCGCGGGTGCAGTGCCACCGGGGTCCAGGGAAGTGAGAGGCCCATAACACCACTTTTGTAACTGTTTCTTTTTAGTATCAGACCAGGGTGAGGAACCATGACACCCTTACTGCGCCCCTTGGCACTGCCAGGGTGGAACAAGTGGGTAGAAGGGGTCATAGCATAACATGCTATTTGTAAAGAGTCGTTCACCCAGGGGTATCTTGACGCTGAATAACAGATGCCTATTGTTACCCAACTCAATGGTACTCATTTTATCGACCTTACAAGGGTTGAAAAGCTGAGTGGACCTGCCGGGATTTGAACCTGTGACCATGAGGTCAAACACAGGCCCCTACAGTGGACTCATTAGTCCACTGAGCCACCAGACCCAGTCGGGTCATTTTGGGGGAGGGGGGAATGTTAAGGAAGCAGAGAATGGATTGATATGGGGGAGCAGGAAGGGAAGAGATTTAAATCTACAAGGATAGAGAATAAAGATGAGAAACATGAAATAAAGCCGGGCAGGGTGAAGGAGGCCATAGGGGGGTGCACAGAGAGTGTGGAAGGAATTATCACAGCTGTGCGTGGAGGTCGTATCTCCCCAACAGTTGCTCAGTGGCAGTGGGTACCTTACCAGCTTCTGTGGGTGGGTGGCATTCTTTTATACATTATTAGGACACTACTGTTGGCATCAGCAGCATCGGATTGGTAACGAGGGCACTCGGTCAATGCCCGAGGGGGCGGTGTCCAACCCCAGCTGTGGGATGCTTTTTTTAGGCAGCCCGGGGGCGATATGGCGGTTTCTGCATTGTTCTGACTCTGCCAGCGACCCAGCGGGTGCCTGGGTGGCCTTTCTACATGTAGATGGGCGTCCATTACCTCCCTTTTATCAGAGGTAAGAGGTGTCATTCCCTTTCTTCACTGGGGCCGGTCTATTTACATGAGCGGAGGCAAAAGTGGCCTCACTTGTATTCATGTGTTTCACCAGTGCAAGCTAATCTGTGCATTTTTTTTACCCCTCCACCCTTTTTTAAAAAAAATAAAACTTTGCAGAAGCAGTGATTTTGCAAAGCCAATATGCAAACGTGCACTGCCGATGAGTGAGCTGCTGTTCCGTAAAGAGCATCCTACCCGTTAATTCGGTGCCCCCCTCCCTCTCCCTCTCTCCCCCCCCCCCCAACCCCCCCACAGTACCCCTCTTCCCCCCTTGTTGGAGCTGCGGGGGCTCCGCTTCCAACCACAGGGTGCAGATTACTGAAGATGAAAGGAGGAGCGCGCGGCTCCGGGATACAGCTCATTACGCCAGCGCGCGCCTGAACACCGGGAGCGGGACGAGCATTGCTGGGGATTAATGTTAACGGGGGATTTGGGCAGATTTCTCATTATTACAATGGTTCTTGCAGAAGGCGGGCATTAAGTGGAGGGCTGCGGCTGCACAACTGGGAGACAATACGGAGGGGAGGGTGGCACCACCCCGGGCCTGGGAGGCGGTGGGCGCTCCTGAGGGGGCGGGCGAGGACGCCTGCTCGGAGAGAGAGGTTGGAAAAGAAGGAGGGAGCGAGAAGCAACAGGCGTAGGCGCGCACCAGGGAGGTGGGCTTTCAGAACCGCGGACCCGTGGACAGCTCCGGGGAGCAGGGCATCCGGGGGCCCGGCGGCTGGGTGTGCGGAGGACAAGGGACACCAGCCGGGCTCAGCACCTCCAGATCAGGTAGAGGACCCGCGGAAAACCACCCGGGCTCAAAAAGCGCAGAAGAGAACAACAGGTGGTACCCAGAAACAGCGGAGCATCAGCCGGGCACAGCAAGGGCAGAACAACAGGTGGTACCCAGAAACAGCGCAGCATCAGCTGGGCACAGCAAGGGCAGAAACAACAGGTGGTACCCAAAAACAACGGAGCATCAGCTGGGCACAGCAAGGGCAGAACAACAGGTGGTACCCAGAAACAACGGCGCATCAGCTGGGCACACAAAGGGCAGAACAACAGGTGGTACCCAGAAACAGCGCAGCACCAGCTGGGCACAGCAATGGCAGAACAACAGGTGGTACCCAGAAACAGCGCAGCATCAGCCGGGCACAGCAAGGGCAGAACAACAGGTGGTACCCAGAAACAGCGGAGCATCCGCTGAGCACAGCAAGGGCAGAACAACAGGTGGTACCCAGAAACAGCGCAGCATCAGCTGGGCACAGCAAGGGCAGAACAACAGGTGGTACCCAGAAACAGCGCAGCATCAGCCGGGCACAGCAAGGGCAGAACAACAGGTGGTACCCAGAAACAGCGCAGCATCAGCTGGGCACAGCAAGGGCAGAACAACAGGTGGTACCCAGAAACAACGGCACAGCACCGGGGCGCAGCACCTTCAACGCAGAAGAACAGGTGGCACCGAGGAACCCGGAACACCACCCGCGTTCAACATCTCTAGAATAGTAGGGTAACCCCGGAAAACTGCTCGGGCTCAAAACGTCCATAACAGAGCAACAGGTGGTACCCAGAAACAGCGGAGCATCAGCTGGGCACCCCAGAAACAGCGAAGCATCAGCTGGGCACCCCAGAAACAGCGGAGCATCAGCTGGGCACAGCAAGGGCAGAACAACACGTGGGACCGAGGAGCAACGGAACAACAGCCGGGCTCTGCGCCTCAGTAAGAGAGTAACATGTGACACAAAGGAACAAGAGAGCCGCGGCAGGGCTGAGTACATTTGCAGCAGTTCGGCAGGTGAGAGAAAGGAAGACAAAAGAGCCACCAGGACTGCATCGTTCAAGAACAAGACAACAGGTGCTACAAAGGGTGGTACACACGAAAAGACGACGACCGACAGGGCTCAACACCTGCAAAACAGAAAGGAAAGGTGGCAAAAAAGAAAAACAACAGGGCGGAGAATAACAGGTTACACGCTGGGCCCAGCCGCTCCAGAACTGCAACAGGTGAGACACAGGAACGAGCAATCACCAGCAGGGTTCAAGCACTGCATAACCAGAGCAGCAGCCTGCACAACGCAGCGCCAACAGCGCCCATAAACGCCAGCGAAGCGGCAACAAGTGGTGCAGGAAAGCAACAGGCAGCGCTGAAGAGCTCCGGGGCAGGGGCAACAGGTGGTACAGACAAGCAGCAGATCCTCGAAAGGGCTGCACACCTGGGGAGGGGCACAGCCGACCCCAGCAGAGCGGCAGTACCTGGAGCAGCGGGTGTTACGGAAAAGCAACTGATGCCCAGAACAGAGCAGTAGCCTGTGGCCCGGAGCAAGTGACTGCACCGGTGAGTAGCTAATCCCCAGCAGCACGCAGTGGCCCCAGAGCAGGTGACAGGGCCCTGGAGAGGGCTGGGAGCCCCCCCAGCAGAGGACAGAGTCTGCAGCCCGGGGAGCACGGGCGGTACCCGCAGCCAGGCGGGCTTCAGCACCACGGGTCTGCGGACAGCTCCCGCTGCACAGAGAGCCCCTGAGTCGGGGTTTAGCCTATACGAGCTCTGCCTCACGAGGACCAGGAAAACAGGGTTCACCACAGAGCCGCCGGGATTGCATCCGAGCTCAGCGTTTGAAACTGAGAGCCACAGGCTGTAGAGAGGGGCAACTGATCCCCAGCAGAACTCAGTAACTTCTGGAGCAGCGGGCTGCCAGCGGGGCACTCAACAGCAAACAAGCCCCAGAATACCAAGCTACAGAGAGACGCACTGAACAGCAAACAAACTCCAGGCTGTACAGAGGAGTAACAACCCGAAACATACAACAGCAAACACACCCCAGAACACCAGGCAGTCCGCGGGGGCAACAGACCCGGCGCACCCAACAGCAAGCAAAGCCCAGAGCAACAGGCTGTAGAGAGGAGCAAGTGATCCCCGGCAGAACTCAGCAACTACTGAGCAGAGGGCTGTCAGCGGAAGCAGCAGACCAGGCGCACTCAACAACAAACCAAGGCCAGAGCAACAGGCTGTGCAGCGGCAACAGACCCAGCGCACACACCAGCAAGTACAAGCAGCGCAACAGGCTGGACAGAGGTGCAACTAACTCCAAGCACACACAGAACAGAACAACAAGCAGTACAGATGTGCAACAATCTCAAAACACACACCAGCACAGAAAGGCCAGGGCGGCAGACTGCACACCAGCGGAACTCAGTAACTGCTGCGCAGTAGGCTGTACAGGGGGCATCAGTTCCAGCGCACACAACAGCAAACACAAAAGGCAGGAACATCAGACAACAGAGAAGGGCCCCAAACTCTAAACATACACCAGCCCACAGAGGCCGGAGCAGCAGGCTGTGCTGAGGGACAGCAGTTCACTAGCAGAATTCTATAGCAGCAGACAAGGAAGAAGAGAAGCCGCCCCCATGGCAGCATCTGACCCAAGAGCAGCAGACCACACAACGATGAAAGACGTCCCAATGCAGAGCGCAGCAGCATTAGACCAGCACTGAACAAAACGGCAACAGAGCAGAGCCCAAAGCAGCAGCAGCAACAGGCTGCGCACAGCTCCAGGTGAGCTCATCAGAGAGAGCAAAGGAGCAACCGACTGCACATCACAGGAGCATCCCTGGCAGAGCTGCGCCCCAGGGGCCAGGAGCCACAGGTTGAGCCGGGAGGCGAGGGGGCAGCACAACATCCGCAGGGTCCAGTGACTCCTGTACCAGGAGCAGAAGAGCGAAAGGAGGAACGACAAACCCGAGGTACACCCCAGAGACTAAAGCTAAGGACAGACGAACAAGAGCCAAGCAGCACAGCTCAGCAAACAGAGACAAGGAACAACAGGCTGCAGAGATGAACGACAGACCACCAGGAGAGATCAGCAACTAGAGGCTGAAGAGCAACAGGCTGCAGAAAGGACAGCAGAGCCCAGCAACTAGAGACAAGAAACAGGCTGTAGAAAGGAACAGCAGACCACAGGCAAAGCTCAGCAACCCGAGCCAAGAAACAACAGGCTGTGGAGAGAACAGACCACCAGGAGAGATCAGCAACTAGAGGCTGAAGAGCAACAGGCTGCAAAAGGAACAGCAAAGCCCAGCAACTAGAGACAAGAAACTACAGGCTGTAGAAAGGAACAGCCAACAGAGACTAAAGCACTGAACTTGAGGCTCCACCAGCCAGCGGGTGCTGTGTGACGAAGGGTACACCAGACCGACCAGAGGCAGGTGTGCCAGCTGTGCCCCTATCCCACAGTAGTAGGCATCAGACCCTGGGCACTGGCAGACGGCTTGCCCAGCCCATTCTTTCCAAGCTGTTTGTATTTGCTTGAAAAGGAATCTCATTTGATTTGATGTGAATTAATTTCTGGGGCGCCCTGAAGCCAAGACTGTCCCCTTAAACACTGACACGAGGGAACAGTAATGAAATGTTCGGAGACGCTGGGATCCGTTAGTAGGCCCTAACGGGAACAGGGGGGTCTTGAGAGTTCTCAGGACAGTGGTGTGACTGCTCCAGGGCCGCTCAGCATTGACACCATCTCAAGGCGTCTGATCTTGGGCACACAGCTGGAGTAGGGAGGAGCCATCATGAACTGAAGCTTACTTCCAGCTGCTGAGGAAGGCACCACAGTTTCCATACCTGGGACACTCCCAGCAGGTGTCCTACCGCAAGTGGGGAGCTGCCACCGAGGTCACCCTAAACCTCCCAAACTAAAAGGGGCCATGGAAGACCACCGCTTCAGAACCATGAACAACTCGCGGAACATCTTCTTCGCCGGGGGCGCGCAGTCCCCCACAGAAGCCCCGCTGGAGCTCACGGTGATCCTCCCACTTATCTTGGCCACCATCTGCCTGGTCGGCCTGGCCGGAAACTTACTGCTGGTCGCCATCTTGGCGCAGGACTTCCGGCTGGGCAAGGGCTCGGCCGTGAACGCGCTGGTCATCAACCTCTGCGCCACCGACCTGCTGCTCGTCTGCTTCTGCATCCCCTTCCGGATGGTCACCTACGCCCGGCACTCCTGGGTGCTGGGGGGCTTCATGTGCCGGACCACGGACTGGTTCCTGCACGGCTGCTGGGTGGTGAAGAGCTTGACCCTGGCCGCCATCGCGCAGGCCCGCTACAAGCACGTGGTGACCCCTCCCAAGCTGCTGAGCCTCAGTGCCAGGCGCCTGGGGGGCACGCTGGCCTGCGTCTGGGCCCTGGCCTTCCTGCTGCCCCTCCCCCACCTGCTCTTCACCCGCACCGCGGAGGACGAGGAGGGCGTCCTCTTCTGCGTCTTCCAGACCCCGCTGCACGCCTTGAACTTCATGGACGTCTTCAGCAAGCTCTACCCCCTGCTGGCCTACGTGGCGCCCATGTGCGCCACCTTCTGGTTCTACATGCGCGCCTTGAGGCGGCGCAAGGAGCGGCGGCCGCGCGTGCCCAGCCCGCACCAGCTCAGCCGCAAGCTCACCTCCATGCTCATGTGCGTCAGCCTGGCCTTCGAGGCCATGTGGCTGCCGGAGTGGGTGGTCTGGGTCTGGGCGCGCCACAGCGCGCTGGAGGGCCAGAAGCCCCCCGCAGCCTTCTCCGTGCTGGGGCAGGTCATCATGTTTCTCAACAGCGCCCTCAACCCGGCGGTCTTCATGGCTGTTTCCGAAGATTTCCGCCAGGGCTTCAGGGTCATCTGGGTGACGCTGAAGTGCCGGCGCTGCCTGAAAGGGGGCGGCGGCCCCCGGGCGGGGGAGAACGGGGCCGAGGTGGCCACCAGCTCCATCCAATCCCTGCAGGACCTGCAGGGCGCCTCCCGGCCCGAGCCCTCGGAGGCTGACCGGCTGAAAGAGGAGGTGATCCTGCCAGATGTGGAGCACTTCTGGCACGACCGGAGGAACACCACTGCCGGGGAGGACAACGACCCCACGCCCTGGGAGCACCAGGACAAGCCCTGAGGGCTGCAGCCTGGCACCCCCTCGGCGGCAGACTCCTGCGGGTGGTGGCATGGCCTGGGCTTGGACGTGCCTCAAGTGAACCTGGAGACACTCATCTGATTGACTTCCCATCCCCTGGAGGCAGCTGCTCTGACATGGTGCCCTGCTGAAGGCCCCTGGCCACTTTCCAAGCGAAACATTCTAAGACGCAGATCCAGTGTGCTTGGAGCAGATGGCTCTCAGAGGGTTAACGCACACTGGGATTTGATAGTAAGCCCTGGAAGGCAGCCTTGGTGTGTACAAATCTGCAGCCGGCAGCATGGGCAACGCACGCATCATTGGTGGGACGAGGCGGGGCTGGGGCGCCGCCCCCTGCCGCGTAATCCCGCTTCCGCGCGTGACACTCAGTAAACCGCTTTGCTGGCTAATGTGCGCCCTGTTATGTTTCGTATGGCACAGCCGCCCCGCCCCTTTCAGGGATTCAAGGGGCCAACAGCGTTTTATAATGTGGCAAAGTAACTTGAGAATGTACAGTGGGTGAGTAGAGCGCGCTGGGTGTCTTAAAGGTAACTTGTCTGCTTTTTGTAACCTAGGGGTGCGTTTCCTGTGCCAAGGAGTGAAGTAGTGAGTAGGAACCCACATATAATCTGCAAATTGTAACGGGCGGAATACTATTTTTGGCCCATAGTGCAACGTCTTGTGGTGTCTAGCTAGGTGTGTGCTATACAAGTTCCACATACGTGCATATTTACATTAGTCTGACCCAGAGGGAAAAGAACAGCCAGGACACAACCCCGGGACAAGGTAGCCTTCTAACCATTCACTCAGTGTTCCTTGTCTGCCCGCCCACAATAAGCAGCACTGTATTAACCTAACTCTGTGGGTGGATGGACGTGATTTCTGCCGAGGGTCACACCTAGAGCTGCGCTCACCCTGCAGGATTCACATTGAAGGCAGCATAAGCTGAGTCTTGTGGCTTAGTGGACTAATGCACCCTCCGTAGGGGGCCGTGTTCGACCTCGCGGTCACAGGTTAAAGTCCTGGCGGATCCACTCAGCCTTTCATCCTTCTGAGGTCGATAACATGAGACCATTGATTAGGGTAACAATAAACATCTGTTAGTCTGCGCTATGTCATACTTCAGGGACCTGGGTGTGCAAGACTTTCACGTGGTGGGGAGCTCCATGTCAGGGATAAATGCATTTGTATCCAGACGTCGTGTTGGATATTATTAAACGACCACAGCCATCTTCCAAATGTATATCCCCGAATTATCATAGAAACTACAAATAGTTAGGCAGGAAGGGAAATGCCCGAGCAAACATTTATAACCTGTAGGAGCGTCTCTGCTCGGCATTCCATTCCATTATTTTGAGCTCTTCTGTCCCATTACTGAAAGCAGGTGACCCAATGCAAGGCAGCCTCGGCCCTGCCTCCAAGAAGCAGCTCATCGTGACTTGTTGGCACATTAACTCGGCACAGGAAGGAAAGCGACCCCAGATGCCATGCCTTGTACCCCTAGATTCAGTGCTCGGGCACCTTTCACCAGGGGTGACTCCGAGACATCTAAAGAGTGACTAACTGAACTGCTGCAGCCGGCGCTTCTAAGCACTCAGAGTCTCCATTGGTGGCATTCCATTCCGTTGTTTTTGAGCTCGGTTGTGCTGCTGCACACCAGTCTTTACCCAACCCCTAAGCATCAGTCACCCTAAACCTCAGGCGCAGAGGATATCTACATTAAAATGAGCATTTTCATAAACGGCAGTAGGGCGCAGTAGTCATAGTAGGGACTTAAGCGGGGTAAGAAAGCCGAATCTTCTGTCCTTGAAGGTCCCGAGCACCTCTGGATTTCCAAGAGACGTCACCACTAGGACTGGACAAAGGTACGAACATGGACTTAACTAATAAAGGGAGTAACTTTCAAACTCCGCCTTACTTGTCAATGTCACACATTTGGGAACGTTTGTTTTCAAAATCATTGCGAAGACAAGGGTTACACACAGCTGTTGTTTCTGAAGGCAAAACGCGTCTCTTACAAAAAGTGTGTTGCTGGACATATTCCCCATACAAAATGATTGGTGGGAAAACTCGCCCACAGCAAAGTGACAATGTATTCACCTTTATGAAATGGTAATGTGTGTTCCCCTCACGCCAGCGCAATCACCACTACACCTTTCTAGGCGCTACCTGCAAACACCAGGGGGCTTATTTACAAGGCCTTTGCGCCACTTTTGCGTCACTTTTCCCATGTTAAAAATGACGCAAAAGTGGCGCAACGGCCTTGTAAATCTGCCCCCAGGATTCTGGTCCATATTTTTTTAGGCTATGACAAAGTGTGAAAAAACGTGTAAAACAAATCCCTTGGGCTCTGCCACTCACCGCTCCCCAGAAGAGTCCTACAGCGAAGCCAGGCGCACTTTTACTACCTCGATGTTGCCATAGCAACCGGTGAGTGACCTCTTTCCCAGCCCCAGTGATCTAAACATCTTACTCCTGGTGTTTTGAAACTAAGTTCACTAGTACTTGTAGCTGGGTGGTGGTGCACGTCTGAAAAACTGTCCTTTCGCCTGCTAGAATTTCATATTTCCAGCTTAGAGTGTTTAAAGTAGAGTGCAATGGCCAACCATCGAGGGGGGTCATAGATCGTGTGTAGCCTCTTCCGGTGATGTCATTGGGGTCAAAGGTGTACTGTGCCAGTTTCTCTATGCCTATAAATGTGTTTTGTGAATGGACTTCCTGGTGTATTATGTTTTTTGTAATGTTCTACAGAGTAGAGGATTGTAATAAAGTGCAGCTTTGTAGCCACGTGTTGTACAGCCTAGAACTAGTGAAAAAACCCTCATCTGCATATGACGTGCCTATGGTCTGAGGAACACGGATACCCTATTGGTGATAAGCCGCGCTTTATAAGTCCTGATTGGTTGAATGTTGTCTCTATGTAAATGACCGCCTCAGACTCCCCATTGCCTCTAGAGGGGTGGAAGGGTGTGTCTAACGAAGAGAGGGGAGTACTCCCGTTCTTAGCCAATAGTGACGCCATTAGTTGTGATACCGTGGCTAGGATGTCTAAGGGTACAAGACATGGTCGCTAGGGGGAGGGAGCGTTACTTTTACTGCCGTCCCATTGAGTGCATGAGTGAGCAGTAACCGTAGACACAGTGATGGGGGGCTGCCCAGGCGAGGACAGGGGTACAGTGCGAGACAAGCCTGCCTCAATATATAACACATAGGGGCAGATTTACAAGCCCCTTGCGCCTCTTTTACGCCGCAGTTGTGTCACTTTTGTGACGCAGCGACGGGGGAAAAGATGCGCCATGGTGCGGGGTATTTACAACATGACGCATCTGGGAGATGCGTCACGTTGCAAAGCCCTGTGCCAGAATGAGGCGTTCCTGCGCAGGGGGTTGTTCCGGCACAGGAACGCCTCCCAAAAGTGGCTGAGGGAAATCTACAAGATTTCACTCAGTCACTGCTTGAAGCAGGTGTAAGGATTGACGCAGCATTAACATATAGTGACAAGAAAAGGGCAACCCAATAATCCCCAAGGAACTGGGTAATAATATTTCAAAAAGATAAATGCTCCTTAAGGAATTATTTCAATTTTTTCAGTTATTTCCTGTAAGTCTTTAACAAGTACATCAATTCCTAAGCGAAAAAGAACATAAGAGACGTGATATCACATTCAATTTTATATGCGAGAGTCAAATAGTCAGATAAACAAAATCTCAACTCTACAAGTTTAAGGCAACAAATAACACTACATTTAACGATACACCTTTCCAGTAGTGTATTATACCATTGGCATCTTATGTATTATTCACATATATACATAATGCAGTTGCATAGCATCAAGTAGTTCATTCATCAAATCTTATATACAAATCCTTTTGTAGATGAATATAAACCAAATGGTATAGGGGCGTCGACGTTTCGGTCTTTAACGTATCACTTTCACCAAGACCATCCTCAGGACTATATGTTGCACAAGGTATTAGACATGTCCAACTAAATTCACATCATCCACGGCTCCACCAAGCGGACCGGGAATATGCCTTAACCTTAATGATAAGGAGACACGACGAAAACGGGCAATGCTCCGCTTTGAGTGGTATTTTTTGCACTCTCGTGTCGGGGACGGGAGGAAAACCTCGTCAGTCACTGTCGGCATTACTTCAGACCGAACCTTAACATATAGGGCACCCCAGAGCAGTGCTCGAGCTGCATCGCGCTCGCGACGCAACTACAGGAATGCGCCACTTTTACGGCACAGATGCGTGACGCATCTGTGCTGTTTTTGCCGCATTGTAAATGCGGTGCATCCATGGTGGCGGAGGCATGGTGCACAATAACTGGTGCATCCCTGCTGATATGCAGGAATGCACCACTTATTGTAAATATGCCCCATAGTATTTTGCGACACACACCATCTCTGTTGATTAGCATTCTGTGCATAGATTGCTTTTAAATATTGAGAAAATATGGAAAATTATCGTAGTCTGGGAAGGAATAACTCACCATAAAGGTAACCACACAGTATTTGGGATATATGGTATACCTTCAAGATATATGAATGTGGACTTAAGTACAGCAAATCTATACTTCGCTATATGCACTTACCTTTCGATAGTGTGTCCTCGATATTCTCAGTTCTCAATGTATAGTTATGAGGGATACATTCTGCTCTGCCGGCAGAGTTTGCTGAGTTTTACCCACTCCACGTTATTATTGTAACGCAGAGTTCTGGCAAAATTCCACCCACTGCCACGTGGCAGGGTTTTCTTTTGTGGGCGGCTCACCAATTTTAAGCTGGCAAACGCGAGCGAGAATTGGCATCCACTAGTGTGATATTTGGGTGCTAGGACGGCACCCAGTGAGATTTTCTCAACGCGGCGTGTCGCAGGCAGTTGTGACCATTCGGGGTGAGAAAGGTACAGCTTGTCTACCAAATCCACTCGAGTGGCAGCAAGGAAGCAGCACCGTCTGGCACACTGTGTGGTGCATCTCGCAGTGTGGCACAAGTTTCTTCTGCGGAAAATCATCACCACAGGCCAATTAGACCAGATTGCGGAAGTCGACAGAATCTCGCCCAGTTTTTATGTAACTCCACGAGTTCCGCCCACCCCTAGTGTCAACATCCGGTAGTACAACTCTTCTTACAGCAGCTGCTCCTAAACAAGGAGTGCACTAGGACCCTGTCCTCACGCTTTTGAAATCAGCATTGAGGGCCATATTATCAAGCCTGGGCGGCAAAATTATCGCCGCTTTATCGGCAGTAAACTGCCGCTAAAGTTGCGATAATGAGCTTGATAATATGCCCTTGTGAATTCCCACAGAAGCCCATGTTAGATGTGAAGGACATCTAACATGGGCTTCAATTGGAATTCCATAGAGCCTATTATCAAGCCCATTATCGCCACTTTAGCGGTAGTTTCCTGCCAATAAAGCGGCGATAATTTTATCGCCCAGGCTTGATAATATGGCCCTGAGTGTTCTTATCGACAAAATACAATCAGGAGTAACGGTATAAAAGCTGACCTTTGCACCCACACAACTCCATTCCTTTGATTCAGTATTTGTAATTTACAAATGTTGCAAGCGTTATTCTGATCCTGATATAATCTGGAGGGATATCTTATGTGGGCAGAGAAGAGCTTCCCAGTCTGTCACTCCACCTACAGGTTGTAGTCCCTCATGGTCCATGCCAGGGGCCCCTGAGTTTGTCCCGTCTTTGAGGAACTGAGTGGCCCTGTTGGTCGACACATATATGCAGGGATGCACATATACCCCAAGGCTCCTATGGGACTTGTTTGCAGCGTACATGGGCAAAGAGATGCAGGGCTTTGCACCGGGTAGGACCTGGTTACATAGGGGATTGTTCAACAAACAATAGGATATTTACATAAAAGCCAAAGTCACCTACGGGCATCTTTGCGTTGGGAGGCTCAATGGGCTGCCACATAGGACTATCAACAAGCTCTGCGGGTCATGACTGGTGGGGAGGCTGGCAACAGGATGCAGAATTTTACACCTAATGCAGTGATTTACACCTGTGAGCACCTGCTTGCCCACATAGTTCTGGGGAATTACATATATATATGTATATTTGTGGGAACTTTCACTGGGCGACCCGATAAGTAGATTCTGGAAGGAAACTTTGCATCTGTAAGCGCCCCAGTGCCGGGATGCCTCGGTGCACATGGCACAGGAATACACATAGACCTTCACATGTGGATACACAAACACCTGTAAGTCCCCGTGTGAGCGATCACAACAGGTTAATTGAACTGCTCTCTTTTTGGGCAGGTGGTTGGATCGGCCTCTGGACTCACTGGCAGACAATTCAATCCCCTGGTAGATGGAAACGTGCACTGGCCGGCAGAGGATGCCCCTTACTCTTCAATACTTTTCTGCTTCTATGGATAAGAAAACTGTGTGGAGGACACTCCTCCCTCTTCAATTCTCTGAGTGATTTGATGGACAGGTGGGCTGGCTGGATCATGCTCCTCCCTTTTCAATTCTCTGAGTGATTGAAGGACAGGCGGGCTGGCGGATGATGCCCCTTGCTCGTCAATCTGCTGCTGGATTGCTTTCTAGGTACAGACTTTGGGTATTTCCCCTAAATCTAAATGTGTCAGGAGAGCTCAGTACTTAGATATGTTGTAGGAGAACCGCATCTGTCCTGGTTTCTGTGAAATGGCTCTTCTATGAGAAGACATTCACAGCATTTCACAGTTTCTAAAGAATCCTGATTATTTTCATGTACCACAAACTGCCTCACATTTGTAGCCAGCCGGCTTCAGTGCACTACCTGGGACAGGGACACCGGTCCTACAGAACCGATCACTTGAAGTTTCCATATTGTGGGGATTTTTTAAAGTAGGCCATGCAAAGTACTTAAAATTGGAGAATCCATAAAGTTGGATGTTCCCAACTCCATGAAGGTGTAGTTTTAAAAAATGCTGGTAAAAAATCCTGAAAAAGTTTGATTTACAAAAGGAATAAAATCATAAAAATCCACATTTTGACAATGAAAAAGCCCCATAAAAAAGTTTTAGTTTTGAAATTCTCATGCACAAACTTTTTTTTTTGGGGGGGGGGAGGGGGTTCACACATAGAAGAAGTCTGATAAAACTGACAAACTCATTAACTTTGCAAACTTTTTTAGAGATTTTTAACTTTTTCAATTTTAATTCTGTGCAGAGCTATTGACACCCCTCAATCTTAAACAGTGCAGCACAGGGAGGTAGGTCCTGATGAAGGCCTGAGACCGGTTAGAGACTCATGTTCAAGGTAGAAACATGTTGATCATAAGGTAAGGTTGGAAACTCTCCTGCCCTTCTACCTTCCTACCTGAATGTAGACTAAAACTCATGAGGCACATTTATTTTCCTTTTGTCCCCTGATGCGCATGGGGGAGGTCCCAGACAGTCCATCATACACAGGAAGATGATTCTCAATTCTACTGGCTCCATCGCCAGAGCCATAGAATTATTAGGAATCACTTCCCTGTGGCAACGCTTTTCCATGGATGAGGAGTGAGCCCGATGATGAAGCAAGCCACCCGAGGGTGGTAAGTGCGCAGAGTCCTTTAAAGCGTGGAGTGCTCGTAGTTTTGGAACAGTTTGAGGACGCATGGACGTCCAACATGAGTGCAAGATGTCCCCATCGCTGGCTCCTAACTTCTCTCAGGGTGGTCTTTATGCATGCTTCTCCCATTCCGCCTAAACCAGGGGTTACACTTGGGAGTGCGAGATGGCATTTTAGAAGGTGCCACAAAGAGGGAAAGTATGTACTCTATACATAATAGGAATATGGCGAGACTTTTGTAGGGTGTGCGAACATTAATCAAACATTTACTAGTGGTGCGGGTATAGAAAAGGTTGGAAACCCCTGGCCTAAACCCTCCCATTCTGATAGCCATCAGCACCACATGCATTGGAAAGTGGACCGCAAGATCAACCAATCATGCTGCCTGAAACATCATTCGCAGTGAAGGTGCACACTGTCACAAGAGACAACCGACTTTTTAAAGGGACAGGAGGGTGGGGAGTCATGACTGCCCCAGCACACCCATGCTACAAGTATTATTGGCCTAGGAACTGGTTAATAACACTGGTTATTACCCATAACATCATTATACTCTCACGTCTTCTGGCCCAAAAATCATCAGGCGTGGGCCAATAACAAGTGAAATTGACTGGATACCGGGCCAATAATTCAACAGATGGTTCCAGTTGAAGCTTTAGTGTTAGGGTTCAAAGGCCTACATACCAATACATCTGAGTGCGGGGCCCATTGCTTGATTTTATGTGTTGTCAAACAGCTGGCCTCCAGTGACTCATTCTGGGCTTTGGAAGCTGGCGACCCCACGCTGTACACTTCATGTATATGCAATGCAAATATGAATGCAACATTTACCATACTGGACCAATTCACTTAGGCTATCAGCAAGGCTGGACTGGCCAACCAGCTATCAGGCGTTTTCCCAGGAGGCTGGAAGGGAGGGGGATTGGTTTTGTTATGGGCAGCTGGTTTTGTAGCAGTGCAGCAGTAATAAAAGTTCTTGTGTATCCAGAAGTTTTCAGGCAGCAACAAAAGTGTCAAGTTAATGCTGGTGATTTGTTAGTGTACCTGATGGGGAGAGATCTTTTGTCTAGTGGCAGTTTTGACTCATCTAAGGTTGCACAGAGGGTTACTATCCATCCCTGCTGCAAAGAACATATACCAATCGTATCAAAGAACAGTATTTTATGTGCATAGCTTAGTGGGTTGCTGCTTTTATTACATATATTATTTTGCTACTGTGCAGTTTATAAGATACAGGTTAGAAAGGTATGTTGTTTCCCCAGTATTTCATTATCCTGGTTTTACTGAAAAACAGGTTTGTTTGGGTAGAAATAAATTCTTATTATTAATAAAGTAAACCCTAACCACTGTGTTATGTTCTGAATCCTGAGTTTGTGCAACTCCAGATCAAGGACTCTTACATAATGCCCACCGGGGCCCATATTATAGAAGTGCCCTGGGGTGCAACAGGCAGTTGCACCCGCTTTGCGGCCTCCAGTGCACTTTGGTATTACAGAAGGGTCCGCAGACGCTTGTGCGTCTCCTTCTGTAATACCGAAAGCGCTGGCGCGCACACACAGCGCCAGCACTTCTTCAGGAGGGTGTTCCCTCATTTCCATGGGGGTGTGGCTCCGTGCAAATGAGGGAATCTCTTTGCCTTTGCACCAGCGCTATATTACACACTCGGGCATTGAGGCAAAGAAGCTCTCATCAGGAGGTGCACTGACAGTATGCCACCTAAAAGGTGGCACACTTTAAGTATGCCCCCTGACTGCTACCCTCTGGCAGGATGAAAGGGGGTCCCCTAGACCCCCAGACATCCCACTGCATTCAGGTACAGTCACTGACTGCACCCACGTGCAAGGGGATCTCTAATCCCTTTTAAAAGTCCAGGTGAGTTGCTACCTGCACTGTGAAAACACAGAGTGGCTCCAAAGCGCCTGCTCCATTATTCATGTGACTGCGCTGCCCACAGGGCAGCATGATTTCCCAGCTGCCCTGGGGGCAGCGCATTCACACTAATACGGAGCATTTTCCTTGACTGTGCCGGGCGCACTTCTTAAAAGGTGCACCCGGCGCAATCAAGAAACATGTGCTGTATGTATAATACGGCCTCAGTATGGACGACATGTGAATCCTGCTCCCAGGACCATTTTTTTAAAGTTTGATTTTATTGAAGGGGAAAAAGGGGGAGAAAAGAAAAAACAGGAAATGGATAGAGTAAAATCCAAGGTTGAACTCGCATGGGAATCTGATTTCTCTCAAGATTGGTCAATTCTTCTCTGGGATAGGATCTGGACGAAACTCCCAGTAACATTTTTAATCCACTGATTTACACACATATGATTCAAAGTCTCTGTATGTGTGTGTGATATAAAGTGCTCCGACGCCCTGCACTTGTATGAGAGGCGCTATAAAGCAAATGAAATACAAGTCAGAGAGGGGCTGCGGAGAGATGAGAGGCACGGTTGGAGGGTGAGAGTGAGGGAATCATTGAAGAACCCCAACAAAGATTGTCGTATCCTGGTGCACAGTAAGGTCATCATTTACTATGCTTCGAAAGCTAATACAATTCAATATATAATGGCAAATGTGTTGTAGAATGCACCATTTCCCCCAAACTTTTGGGCCTGCCAAAACTTGCCAGGGATGCTTTGGGTTCCCATCCTGCTCCAGCTATCAGTAAACATGCACCAAATGCTTTCTTTTTCAAAAATATTTTTTTCAAGAGAATTACAAATCGCACATTAATCCCAGGAGGCAGTGGCTGGGATCATCAGGGCCAGAGTCCTGTTGCAGATGGTGGGGGAGGGGACAGAGAATTATCCAACAGCCTGAAGGCACTCTCATTTGAAAGATTAAAGTTTCAAGCGAAGCCGGATAGCGATTCACTACGATCACACAGTCCGTCACATGACTGCGCCAGGAATTACTATGAGGGCCATGTGATCTGAGTGCAGCACCACAACCTTTTCTAAGAGCCCAAGTGCGATGGGGTGGGAGGGCGGAGCTGGTGTTACCCCTGTTCTGCCTCTGGCACAGACATTATGCCCTGGGCAGGGGTCAGTCCCAGGTGCAGAGACGACACGCTCTGCGTCAGCTGCTTACCTGTGTGCGGCCCGCTTGCTGTCGGTGGTAAGAGGCCGCTTTACCTGTAAAACACTTGTAGGCATATTTACAAGCCCCTTGCGCCACTTTTGCGTCATTGTTAACATGGGAAAATGACGCTAAGGTGGCGCAAGGGGCTTGTAAATATGCCCCTTGAGTTGTGGTCAGTTCTCCGGATGTAAGCGTCATTGTACTCTTGAACACGTGCTCTGTGTTTTGTTTAGTGCCAGAATGATGGCTGTCCATCATAGCGAGAACTCAGCAGTGGCGCTCAGTTTATTGTTGCTATGTTAGTTTGGAAAGACAAGAATAACAAGTAAAACAATAAAATACCCATTTGTGGATACATGTGTGTGCATATGTGTGCTGAATTGTGTTTTGTGTACAAAGACAGTAGTGAAAACACTTTGAGAAAGCCAATAGTTTGGGGTTTTATATAATGAAACGTGTGTTTGTTGTACAGTTTGGGAACTGGGGTGGGGGGAGGGGTGAAAGAAGTGGGCCATCCTCTGGGGAGGGCAGGGAGGAGCAGGTGAGGGAGGGAGAAGGAAAGAACATTCACTCTGCAGCTCCATGTAACCCCAGGCTCCTGCCTTCTGGAGGAATGTCTAGAGGTGTTAAACAGGCCAGTGAGCAGGACACAAGGCTACTGCAAAGAGCTGGTACCACAGAGGCTGCAATTACAACCATCTCTCACCTTCATCAACGCCACCTCATGTTCAATATTGTATTTTACTCGTAGAAAGATGTCTCTTTTCAATATATCAACCAAGCTCACGTTTCCAATGTTTGAAAATGTCCAGATTTTTAGTGATGTACAATGTTTACTCATATGTGGAACGACAGGTGTGATTTACAATAGGCAAAGAAGTTTAAACCTGTATTTTCGTATTTCCAATTGTGATATTATCTAATGTATGATTTTAGACGGCCAGTTGGACCTTTCAAAGCACTAATAAAACACATCAACACCCCCTCCGAGAGCCACAAATTAACATTGCACCCATGCCCCTTGGCACACTTCCAATAATTGCTTCTTAAAGGGACATGTGTGTTCTTTAGTTTGTTTTAGGGCATCCTAGGTGTGCTCAAAGGCGTGTAGGTGCATCAATCTGTAAATATGCTGCCCCATTCTTTCAAACACCCACTGCTAAATGTGCAGCTTATATGTGAGCCCCAAGCTGAGCAGCAGCAGAAAATCAGAGTTAAGGAGGCAATGGGCAAGTCAAAACACTCAGTGAGCACCTATGGCAAGTGATGCAAAGCGCTTGTAACTGAGTAAGCACATGAGGAAGGCGATGTTAAGCCCATGTAACTGAGTAAGCACACGAGGCAGGCGATGCAAAGCACATGTAACTGAGTAAGCACACGAGGCAGGCGATGCAAAACTCTTGTAACTGAGTAAGCGCATGAGACAGGTGATGCAAAACTCTTGTAACTGAGTAAGCGCATGAGGCAGGTGATGCAAAACTCTTGTAACTGAGTAAGCACGCGAGGCAGGCGATGCAAAGCACATGTAACTGAGTAAGCAGATGAGGCAGGCGATGCAAAACTCTTGTAACTGAGTAAGCACGCGAGGCAGGCGATGCAAAGCACATGTAACTGAGTAAGCAGATGAGGCAGGCGATGCAAAACTCTTGTAACTGAGTAAGCGCATGAGGCAGGTGATGCAAAACTCTTGTAATTGAGTAAGCGCATGAGGCAGGTGATGCAAAACTCTTGTAACTGAGTAAGCGCATGAGGCAGGTGATGCAAAACTCTTGTAACTGAGTAAGCGCATGAGGCAGGTGATGCAAAACTCTTGTAACTGAGTAAGCACACGAGGCAGGCGATGCAAAACTCTTGTAACTGAGTAAGCGCATGAGGCAGGCGATGCAAAACCCATGTAACTGAGTAAGCATACGAGGCAGGCGATGCAAAACCCATGTAACTGAGGAAACACACAAGGCAGGCGATGCAAAACCCTTGTAACTGAGTAAACACACAAGGCAGGTGATGCAAAACCCTTGTAACTGAGTAAGTGCATGAGGCAGGTGATGCAAAGCCCATGTAACTGAGTAAACACACGAGGCAGGTGATGCAAAACCCTTGTAACTGAGTAAGCGCATGAGGCAGGTGATGCAAAGCCCATGTAACTGAGTAAGCACACGAGGCAGGCGATGCAAAACCCATGTAACTGAGTAAGCACATGAGGCAGGCGATGCAAAACCCATGTAACTGAGTAAGCATACGAGGCAGGCGATGCAAAACCCATGTCACTGAGTAAGCACACGAGGCAGGAGATGCAAAACCCATGTAACCGAGTAAGCATACGAGGCAGGAGATGCAAAACCCATGTCACTGAGTAAGCACACGAGGCAGGCGATGCAAAACCCATGTAACTGAGTAAGCACACGAGGCAGGCGATGCAAAACCCATGTCACTGAGTAAGCACACGAGGCAGGCGATGCAAAACCCATGTAACTGAGTAAGCACATGAGGCAGGAGATGCAAAACCCATGTAACTGAGTAAGCACACGAGGCAGGCAATGCAACACCCATGTAACTGAGTGAGCGCATGAGGCAGGGTTGCAAAGCCCATGTAACTGAGTAAGCACACGAGGCAGGTGATGCAAAACCCATGTAACTGAGTAAGCACACGAGACAGGTGATGCAAAGCCCATGTAACTGAGTAAGCACACGAGGCAGGCGATGCAAAACCCATGTAACTGAGTAAGCACATGAGGCAGGCGATGCAAAACCCATGTAACTGAGTAAGCATACGAGGCAGGCGATGCAAAACCCATGTAACTAAGTAAGCACATGAGGCAGGCGATGCAAAACCCATGTAACTGAGGAAACACACGAGGCAGGCGATGCAAAGCCCATGTAACTGAGTAAGCATACGAGGCAGGCGATGCAAAACCCATGTAACTGAGGAAACACACGAGGCAGGCGATGCAAAACCCTTGTAACTGAGTAAACACACGAGGCAGGCGATGCAAAACCCTTGTAACTGAGTAAGCGCATGAGGCAGGTGATGCAAAACCCATGTAACTGAGTAAGCGCATGAGGCAGGTGATGCAAAACCCTTGTAACTGAGTAAGCGCATGAGGCAGGTGATGCAAAACCCATGTAACTGAGTAAGCGCATGAGGCAGGTGATGCAAAACCCTTGTAACTGAGGAAGTACACGAGACAGGTGATGCAAAGCCCATGTAACTGAGTAAGCACACGAGGCAGGCGATGCAAAACCCATGTAACTGAGTAAGTGCATAAAACAGGTGATGCAAAACCCATGTAACTGAGTAAGCGCATGAGACAGGTGATGCAAAGCCCATGTAACTGAGTAAACACACGAGGCAGGTGATGCAAAACCCTTGTAACTGAGTAAGCGCATGAGGCAGGTGATGCAAAGCCCATG
This sequence comes from Lissotriton helveticus, assembly GCF_964261635.1. Classification (NCBI taxonomy): domain Eukaryota; kingdom Metazoa; phylum Chordata; class Amphibia; order Caudata; family Salamandridae; genus Lissotriton; species Lissotriton helveticus. The sequence continues at coordinate 101,684,981 of NC_136059.1, read as the reverse complement.
TAACTGAGTAAGCACACGAGGCAGGCGATGCAAAACCCATGTAACTGAGTAAGCACATGAGGCAGGCGATGCAAAACCCATGTAACTGAGTAAGCATACGAGGCAGGCGATGCAAAACCCAAGTCACTGAGTAAGCACACGAGGCAGGCGATGCAAAACCCATGTAACCGAGTAAGCATACGAGGCAGGAGATGCAAAACCCATGTCACTGAGTAAGCACATGAGGCAGGCGATGCAAAACCCATGTAACTGAGTAAGCACACGAGGCAGGCGATGCAAAACCCATGTCACTGAGTAAGCACACGAGGCAGGCGATGCAAAACCCATGTAACTGAGTAAGCACATGAGGCAGGAGATGCAAAACCCATGTAACTGAGTAAGCACACGAGGCAGGCAATGCAACACCCATGTAACTGAGTGAGCGCATGAGGCAGGGTTGCAAAGCCCATGTAACTGAGTAAGCACACGAGGCAGGTGATGCAAAACCCATGTAACTGAGTAAGCACACGAGACAGGTGATGCAAAGCCCATGTAACTGAGTAAGCACACGAGGCAGGCGATGCAAAACCCATGTAACTGAGTAAGCACATGAGGCAGGCGATGCAAAACCCATGTAACTGAGTAAGCATACGAGGCAGGCGATGCAAAACCCATGTAACTAAGTAAGCACATGAGGCAGGCGATGCAAAACCCATGTAACTGAGGAAACACACGAGGCAGGCGATGCAAAGCCCATGTAACTGAGTAAGCATACGAGGCAGGCGATGCAAAACCCATGTAACTGAGGAAACACACGAGGCAGGCGATGCAAAACCCTTGTAACTGAGTAAACACACGAGGCAGGCGATGCAAAACCCTTGTAACTGAGTAAGCGCATGAGGCAGGTGATGCAAAACCCATGTAACTGAGTAAGCGCATGAGGCAGGTGATGCAAAACCCTTGTAACTGAGTAAGCGCATGAGGCAGGTGATGCAAAACCCATGTAACTGAGTAAGCGCATGAGGCAGGTGATGCAAAACCCTTGTAACTGAGGAAGTACACGAGACAGGTGATGCAAAGCCCATGTAACTGAGTAAGCACACGAGGCAGGCGATGCAAAACCCATGTAACTGAGTAAGTGCATAAAACAGGTGATGCAAAACCCATGTAACTGAGTAAGCGCATGAGACAGGTGATGCAAAGCCCATGTAACTGAGTAAGCACACGAGGCAGGCGATGCAAAACCCAGGTAAAAGAAGTAAGCTCACAAGGCAGGCGATGCAAAACCCATGTAACCGAGTAAGCACACGAGGCAAGAGATGCAAAACCCATGTAACTGAGTAAGCACACGAGGCAGGCGATGCAAAACCCATGTAACTGAGTAAGCACACGAGGCAGGCGATGCAAACCCATGTCACTGAGTGAGCGCATGAGGCAGGGTTGCAAAACCCATGTCACTGAGTGAGCGCATGAGGCTGGGTTGCAAAGCCTATGTAACTGATAAGCACACGAGGCAGGCGATGCAAAACCCAGGTAACTGAGTAAGCACACGAGGCAGGTGATGCAAAACCCATGTAATTGAGTAAGCACATGAGGCAGCCGATGCAAAGCCCATGTAACTGAGTAAGCACACGAGGCAGGCGATGCAAAACCCAGGTAACTGAGTAAGCACACGAGGCAGGTGATGCAAAACCCATGTAATTGAGTAAGCACATGAGGCAGGCGATGCAAAGCCCATGTAACTGAGTAAGCACACGAGGCAGGCGATGCAAAACCCAGGTAACTGAGTAAGCACACGAGGCAGGTGATGCAAAACCCATGTAATTGAGTAAGCACATGAGGCAGCCGATGCAAAGCCCATGTAACTGAGTAAGCACACGAGGCAGGCGATGCAAAACCCAGGTAACTGAGTAAGCACACGAGGCAGGTGATGCAAAACCCAGGTAACTGAGTAAGCACATGAGGCAGGCGATGTAAAACCTATGTAACTGAGTAAGCACATGAGGCAGGCGATGCAAAGCCCATGTAACTGAGTAAGCACATGAGGCAGGCGATGCAAAGCCCATGTAACTGAGTAAGCGCATGAGGCAGGTGATGCAAAACCCATGTAACTTAGGAAGTACACGAGGCAGGTGATGCAAAACCCATGTAACTGAGTAAGCGCATGAGACAGGTGATGCAAAGCCCATGTAACTGAGTAAGCACACGAGGCAGGCGATGCAAAACCCAAGTAACTGAGTAAGCGCATGAGACAGGTGATGCAAAGCCCATGTAACTGAGTAAGCACATGAGGCAGGCGATGCAAAACCCATGTAACCGAGTAAGCATACGAGGCAGGAGATGCAAAACCCATGTAACTGAGTAAGCACACGAGGCAGGCAATGCAAAGCCCATGTAACCGAGTAAGCATACGAGGCAGGAGATGCAAAACCCATGTAACTGAGTAAGCACACGAGGCAGGCGATGCAAAACCCATGTCACTGAGTAAGCACACGAGGCAGGCGATGCAAAACCCATGTAACTGAGTAAGCACATGAGGCAGGAGATGCAAAACCCATGTAACTGAGTAAGCACACGAGGCAGGCAATGCAACACCCATGTAACTGAGTGAGCGCATGAGGCAGGGTTGCAAAGCCCATGTAACTGAGTAAGCACACGAGGCAGGCGATGCAAAACCCAGGTAACTGAGTAAGCACACGAGGCAGGTGATGCAAAACCCATGTAACTGAGTAAGCACACGAGGCAGGTGATGCAAAACCCATGTAACTGAGTAAGCACACGAGGCAGGCGATGCAAAACCCATGTAACTGAGTAAGTGCATGAGGCAGGTGATGCAAAACCCATGTAACTGAGTAAGCGCATGAGACAGGTGATGCAAAGCCCATGTAACTGAGTAAGCACACGAGGCAGGCGATGCAAAACCCCTGTAACTGAGTAAGCGCATGAGACAGGTGATGCAAAGCCCATGTAACTGAGTAAGCACACGAGGCAGGCGATGCAAAACCCATGTAACCGAGTAAGCATACGAGGCAGGAGATGCAAAACCCATGTAACTGAGTAAGCACACGAGGCAGGCGATGCAAAACCCATGTCACTGAGTAAGCACACGAGGCAGGCGATGCAAAACCCATGTAACTGAGTAAGCACATGAGGCAGGAGATGCAAAACCCATGTAACTGAGTAAGCACACGAGGCAGGCAATGCAACACCCATGTAACTGAGTGAGCGCATGAGGCAGGGTTGCAAAGCCCATGTAACTGAGTAAGCACACGAGGCAGGCGATGCAAAACCCAGGTAACTGAGTAAGCACACGAGGCAGGTGATGCAAAACCCATGTAACTGAGTAAGCACACGAGGCAGGTGATGCAAAACCCATGTAACTGAGTAAGCACACGAGGCAGGCGATGCAAAACCCATGTAACTGAGTAAGTGCATGAGGCAGGTGATGCAAAACCCATGTAACTGAGTAAGCGCATGAGACAGGTGATGCAAAGCCCATGTAACTGAGTAAGCACACGAGGCAGGCGATGCAAAACCCCTGTAACTGAGTAAGCGCATGAGACAGGTGATGCAAAGCCCATGTAACTGAGTAAGCACACGAGGCAGGCGATGCAAAACCCAGGTAAAAGAAGTAAGCACACAAGGCAGGCAATGTAAAACCCATGTAACTGAGTAAGCACACGAGGCAAGAGATGCAAAACGCATGTAACTGAGTAAGCACACGAAGCAGGCGATTCAAAACCCATGTCACTGAGTAGGCACACGAGGCAGGCGATGCAAAACCCATGTAAATGAGTAAGCACACGAGGCAGGCGATGCAAAACCCAGGTAACTGAGTAAGCGCATGAGACAGGTGATGCAAAGCCCATGTAACTGAGTAAGCACACGAGGCAGGCGATGCAAAGCACATGTAACTGAGTAAGCACATGAGACAGGTGATGCAAAGCCCATGTAACTGAGTAAGAACACGAGGCAGGCGATGCGAAACCCAGGTAAAAGAAGTAAGCACACAAGGCAGGCAATGTAAAACCCATATAACTGAGTAAGCACACGAGGCAGGCGATGCAAAACCCAGGTGAAAGAAGTAAGCACACGAGGCAGGCGATGCAAAACCCATCTACACGAGTAAGCACACAAGGCAGGCGATGCAAAACCCAGGTAAAAGAAGTAAGCACACGAGGCAGGCGATGTAAAACCTATGTAACTGAGTAAGCACACGAGGCAGGCGATGCAAGACCCAGGTAACTAAGTAAGCACATGAGGCAGGCGATGCAAAACCCATGTAACTGAGTAAGCATACGAGGCAGGCGATGCAAAATCCATGTAACTGAGTAAGCACACGAGGCAGGCGATGCAAAACCCATGTAACCGAGTAGGCGCATGAGGCAGGCGATGCAAGACCCATGTAACTGAGTCAGCCTACGAGGCAGGCGATGCAAAATCCATGTAACTGAGTAAGCACACGAGGCAGGCGATGCAAAACCCATGTAACTGAGTAAGCACATGAGGCAGGCGATGCAAGACCCATGTAACTGAGTAAGCATACGAGGCAGGCGATGCAAAATCCATGTAACTGAATAAGCACACGAGGCAGGCGATGCAAAACCCATGTAACTGAGTAAGCACATGAGGCAGGCGATGCCAAACCCAGGTAAAAGAAGTAAGCACACAAAGCAGGCAATGTAAAACCTATGTAACTGAGTAAGCACACAAGGCAGGTGATGCAAAACCCATGTAACTGAGTAAGCACACGAGGCAGGCGATGCAAAACCCATGTCACTGAGTAAGCACACGAGGCAGGCGATGCAAGACCCATGTAAATGAGTAAGCATACGAGGCAGGCGATGCAAAACCCAGGTAAAAGAAGTAAGCACACGAGGCAGGCAATGCAAAACCCATGTACATGAGTAAGCACACAAGGCAGGCGATGCAAAACCCAGGTAAAAGAAGTAAGCACACGAGGCAGGTGATGTAAAACCTATGTAACTGAGTAAGCACACGAGGCAGGCGATGCAAAACCCATGTAACTGAGTAAGCATACGAGGCAGGCGATGCAAAATCCATGTAACTGAGTAAGCACACGAGGCAGGCGATGCAAAACCCATGTAACTGAGTAAGCGCATGAGGCAGGCGATGCATAACCCATGTAACTGAGTAAGCATACGAGGCAGGCGATGCAAAATCCATGTAACTGAGTAAGCACACGAGGCAGGCGATGCAAAACCCATGTAACTGAGTAAGCGCATGAGGCAGGCGATGCAAGACCCATGTAACTGAGTAAGCATACGAGGCAGGCGATGCAAAATCCATGTAACTGAGTAAGCACACGAGGCAGGCGATGCAAAACCCATGTAACTGAGTAAGCACATGAGGCAGGCGATGCAAAACCTATGTAACTGAGTAAGCACACGAGGCAGGCGATGCAAGACCCATGTAACTAAGTAAGCATACGAGGCAGGCGATGCAAAATCCATGTAACTGAGTAAGCACACGAGGCAGGCGATGCAAAACCCATGTAACTGAGTAAGCACATGAGGCAGGCGATGCAAGACCCTTGTAACTGAGTAAGCATACAAGGCAGGCGATGCAAAACCCATGTAACTGAGTAAGAACATGAGACAGGCAATGCCAAACCCAGGTAAAAGAAGTAAGCACACAAGGCAGGCAAAGTAAAACCCATGTAACTCAGTAAGCACACGAGGCAGGTGATGCAAAACCCATGTCACTGAGTAAGCACACGAGGCAGGCGATGCAAAATCCATGTAAATGAGTAAGCACACAAGGCAGGCGATGCAAAACCCAGGTAAAAGAAGTAAGCACACGAGGCAGGCGATGTAAAACCTATGTAACTGAGAAAGCACACGAGGCAGGCAATGTAAAACCTATGTAACTGAGTAAGCACACGAGGCAGGCGATGCAAAACCCAGGTAACTGAGTAAGCACACAAGGCAGGCGATGCAACACCCATGTAACTGAGTAAGCACACGAGGCAGGCGATGCAAAACCCAGGTAACTGAGTAAGCACACAAGGCAGGCGATGCAAAACGCATGTAACTGAGTAAGCACATGAGGCAGGTGATGCAAAGCCCATGTAACTGAGTAAGCACATGAGGCAGGTGATGCAAAACCCATGTAACTGAGTAAGCACATGAGGCAGGCGATGCAAAGCTCATGTAACTGAGTAAGCGCATGAGGCAGGCGATGCAAAACCGACGTAACCGGATAAGCGCATGAGGCAGGCGATGCAAAGCACATGTAACTGAGTAAGCGCACGAGGCAGGCGATGCAAAGCACATGTAACTGAGTAAGCGCACGAGGCAAGCGATGCAAAGCACATGTAACTGAGTAAGCGCACGAGGCAGGCGATGCAAAGCACATGTAACTGAGTAAGCGCACGAGGCAGGCGATGCAAAGCCCATGTAACTGAGTAAGAGCACGAGGCAGGCGATGCAAAGCACATGTAACTGAGTAAGCGCACGAGGCAGGCGATGCAAAGCCCATGTAACTGAGTAAGCACACGAGGCAGGCGATGCAAAGCCCATGTAACTGAGTAAGCACACGAGGCAGGCGATGCAAAGCCCATGTAACTGAGTAAGCGCACGAGGCAGGCGATGCAAAGCCCATGTAACTGAGTAAGCGCACGAGGCAGGTGATGCAAAGCACATGTAACTGAGTAAGCGCACGAGGCAGGCGATGCAAAGCACATGTAACTGAGTAAGTGCATGAGGCAGGTGATGCAAAACCCATGTAACTGAGTAAGCGCATGAGACAGGTGATGCAAAGCCCATGTAACTGAGTAAGCACACGAGGCAGGCGATGCAAAACCCCTGTAACTGAGTAAGCGCATGAGACAGGTGATGCAAAGCCCATGTAACTGAGTAAGCACACGAGGCAGGCGATGCAAAACCCAGGTAAAAGAAGTAAGCACACAAGGCAGGCAATGTAAAACCCACGTAACTGAGTAAGCACACGAGGCAAGAGATGCAAAACGCATGTAACTGAGTAAGCACACGAAGCAGGCGATTCAAAACCCATGTCACTGCATAGGCACACGAGGCAGGCGATGCAAAACCCATGTAAATGAGTAAGCACACGAGGCAGGCGATGCAAAACCCAGGTAACTGAGTAAGCGCATGAGACAGGTGATGCAAAGCCCATGTAACTGAGTAAGCACACGAGGCAGGCGATGCAAAGCACATGTAACTGAGTAAGCACATGAGACAGGTGATGCAAAGCCCATGTAACTGAGTAAGAACACGAGGCAGGCGATGCGAAACCCAGGTAAAAGAAGTAAGCACACAAGGCAGGCAATGTAAAACCCATATAACTGAGTAAGCACACGAGGCAGGCGATGCAAAACCCAGGTGAAAGAAGTAAGCACACGAGGCAGGCGATGCAAAACCCATCTACACGAGTAAGCACACAAGGCAGGCGATGCAAAACCCAGGTAAAAGAAGTAAGCACACGAGGCAGGCGATGTAAAACCTATGTAACTGAGTAAGCACACGAGGCAGGCGATGCAAGACCCAGGTAACTAAGTAAGCACATGAGGCAGGCGATGCAAAACCCATGTAACTGAGTAAGCATACGAGGCAGGCGATGCAAAATCCATGTAACTGAGTAAGCACACGAGGCAGGCGATGCAAAACCCATGTAACCGAGTAGGCGCATGAGGCAGGCGATGCAAGACCCATGTAACTGAGTCAGCCTACGAGGCAGGCGATGCAAAATCCATGTAACTGAGTAAGCACACGAGGCAGGCGATGCAAAACCCATGTAACTGAGTAAGCACATGAGGCAGGCGATGCAAGACCCATGTAACTGAGTAAGCATACGAGGCAGGCGATGCAAAATCCATGTAACTGAATAAGCACACGAGGCAGGCGATGCAAAACCCATGTAACTGAGTAGGCACATGAGGCAGGCGATGCCAAACCCAGGTAAAAGAAGTAAGCACACAAAGCAGGCAATGTAAAACCTATGTAACTGAGTAAGCACACAAGGCAGGTGATGCAAAACCCATGTAACTGAGTAAGCACACGAGGCAGGCGATGCAAAACCCATGTCACTGAGTAAGCACACGAGGCAGGCGATGCAAGACCCATGTAAATGAGTAAGCACACGAGGCAGGCGATGCAAAACCCAGGTAAAAGAAGTAAGCACACGAGGCAGGCAATGCAAAACCCATGTACATGAGTAAGCACACAAGGCAGGCGATGCAAAACCCAGGTAAAAGAAGTAAGCACACGAGGCAGGTGATGTAAAACCTATGTAACTGAGTAAGCACACGAGGCAGGCGATGCAAGACCCAAGTAACTAAGTAAGCACATGAGGCAGGCGATGCATAACCCATGTAACTGAGTAAGCATACGAGGCAGGCGATGCAAAATCCATGTAACTGAGTAAGCACACGAGGCAGGCGATGCAAAACCCATGTAACTGAGTAAGCGCATGAGGCAGGCGATGCAAGACCCATGTAACTGAGTAAGCATACGAGGCAGGCGATGCAAAATCCATGTAACTGAGTAAGCACACGAGGCAGGCGATGCAAAACCCATGTAACTGAGTAAGCACATGAGGCAGGCGATGCAAGACCGATGTAACTAAGTAAGCATACGAGGCAGGCGATGCAAAATCCATGTAACTGAGTAAGCACACGAGGCAGGCGATGCAAAACCCATGTAACTGAGTAAGCACATGAGGCAGGCGATGCAAGACCCTTGTAACTGAGTAAGCATACAAGGCAGGCGATGCAAAACCCATGTAACTGAGTAAGAACACGAGACAGGCAATGCCAAACCCAGGTAAAAGAAGTAAGCACACAAGGCAGGCAAAGTAAAACCCATGTAACTGAGTAAGCACACGAGGCAGGTGATGCAAAACCCATGTCACTGAGTAAGCACACGAGGCAGGCGATGCAAAATCCATGTAAATGAGTAAGCACACGAGGCAGGCGATGCAAAACCCAGGTAAAAGAAGTAAGCACACGAGGCAGGCGATGTAAAACCTATGTAACTGAGAAAGCACACGAGGCAGGCAATGTAAAACCTATGTAACTGAGTAAGCACACGAGGCAGGCGATGCAAAACCCAGGTAACTGAGTAAGCACACAAGGCAGGCGATGCAACACCCATGTAACTGAGTAAGCACACGAGGCAGGCGATGCAAAACCCAGGTAACTGAGTAAGCACACAAGGCAGGCGATGCAAAACGCATGTAACTGAGTAAGCACATGAGGCAGGCGATGCAAGACCCATGTAACTGAGTAAGCACATGAGGCAGGCGATGCAAAGCTCATGTAACTGAGTAAGCGCATGAGGCAGGCGATGCAAAACCGACGTAACCGGATAAGCGCATGAGGCAGGCGATGCAAAGCACATGTAACTGAGTAAGCGCACGAGGCAGGCGATGCAAAGCACATGTAACTGAGTAAGCGCACGAGGCAAGCGATGCAAAGCACATGTAACTGAGTAAGCGCACGAGGCAGGCGATGCAAAGCACATGTAACTGAGTAAGCGCACGAGGCAGGCGATGCAAAGCCCATGTAACTGAGTAAGCACACGAGGCAGGCGATGCAAAACCCATGTCACTGAGTAAGCACACGAGGCAGGCGATGCAAGACCCATGTAAATGAGTAAGCACACGAGGCAGGCGATGCAAAACCCAGGTAAAAGAAGTAAGCACACGAGGCAGGCAATGCAAAACCCATGTACATGAGTAAGCACACAAGGCAGGCGATGCAAAACCCAGGTAAAAGAAGTAAGCACACGAGGCAGGTGATGTAAAACCTATGTAACTGAGTAAGCACACGAGGCAGGCGATGCAAGACCCAAGTAACTAAGTAAGCACATGAGGCAGGCGATGCATAACCCATGTAACTGAGTAAGCATACGAGGCAGGCGATGCAAAATCCATGTAACTGAGTAAGCACACGAGGCAGGCGATGCAAAACCCATGTAACTGAGTAAGCGCATGAGGCAGGCGATGCAAGACCCATGTAACTGAGTAAGCATACGAGGCAGGCGATGCAAAATCCATGTAACTGAGTAAGCACACGAGGCAGGCGATGCAAAACCCATGTAACTGAGTAAGCACATGAGGCAGGCGATGCAAGACCCATGTAACTAAGTAAGCATACGAGGCAGGCGATGCAAAATCCATGTAACTGAGTAAGCACACGAGGCAGGCGATGCAAAACCCATGTAACTGAGTAAGCACATGAGGCAGGCGATGCAAGACCCTTGTAACTGAGTAAGCATACAAGGCAGGCGATGCAAAACCCATGTAACTGAGTAAGAACACGAGACAGGCAATGCCAAACCCAGGTAAAAGAAGTAAGCACACAAGGCAGGCAATGTAAAACCCATGTAACTGAGTAAGCACACGAGGCAGGTGATGCAAAACCCATGTCACTGAGTAAGCACACGAGGCAGGCGATGCAAAATCCATGTAAATGAGTAAGCACACGAGGCAGGCGATGCAAAACCCAGGTAAAAGAAGTAAGCACACGAGGCAGGCGATGTAAAACCTATGTAACTGAGAAAGCACACGAGGCAGGCAATGTAAAACCTATGTAACTGAGTAAGCACACGAGGCAGGCGATGCAAAACCCAGGTAACTGAGTAAGCACACAAGGCAGGCGATGCAACACCCATGTAACTGAGTAAGCACACGAGGCAGGCGATGCAAAACCCAGGTAACTGAGTAAGCACACAAGGCAGGTGATGCAAAACGCATGTAACTGAGTAAGCACATGAGGCAGGCGATGCAAGACCCATGTAACTGAGTAAGCACATGAGGCAGGTGATGCAAAACCCATGTAACTGAGTAAGCACATGAGGCAGGCGATGCAAAGCTCATGTAACTGAGTAAGCGCACGAGGCAGGCGATGCAAAACCGACGTAACCGGATAAGCGCATGAGGCAGGCGATGCAAAGCACATGTAACTGAGTAAGCGCACGAGGCAGGCGATGCAAAGCACATGTAACTGAGTAAGCGCACGAGGCAGGCGATGCAAAGCCCATGTAACTGAGTAAGAGCACGAGGCAGGCGATGCAAACACATGTAACTGAGTAAGCGCACGAGGCAGGCGATGCAAAGCCCATGTAACTGAGTAAGCACACGAGGCAGGCGATGCAAAGCCCATGTAACTGAGTAAGCACACGAGGCAGGCGATGCAAAGCCCATGTAACTGAGTAAGCGCACGAGGCAGGCGATGCAAAGCCCATGTAACTGAGTAAGCGCACGAGGCAGGCGATGCAAAGCCCATGTAACTGAGTAAGCGCACGAGGCAGGTGATGCAAAGCACATGTAACTGAGTAAGCGCACGAGGCAGGCGATGCAAAGCACATGTAACTGAGTAAGCGCATGAGGCAGGCGATGCACGACCCATGTAACTGAGTAAGCGAATGAGACAGGTGATGCAAAGCCCATGTAACTGAGTAAGCGAATGAGACAGGTGATGCAAAGCCCATGTAACTGAGTAAGCACACGAGGCAGGCGATGCAAAACCCATGTAATAGAGTAAGCGCATGAGGCAGGCGATGCAAAACCCATGTAACTGAGTAAGCGCACGAGGCAGGTGATGCAAAGCCCATGTAACTGAGTAAGCGCACGAGGCAGGTGATGCAAAGCACATGTAACTGAGTAACCACATGAGGTAGGCGATGTAAAACCCAAGTAACTCAGTATGCACATTAGGGAGTTAATGCACATACCAAATACCTCTGTGCACACATAAGGCATGTAAGGCACAAGTCAAATGACTCATTAAGGGCATAAGGGAGGCGATGCACAAGTCAGATAACTCAGTAAGCACATTAGGACAATGGCTAGATCTCCAGTCACTGCAGACAAAGTTGTAACATATTTAATTGTTAACTACAAAGCATCAACTATTCTCACTACACACTTTGTATTACCTCACACAAAGTCCACCCATCTGGGTTCCTCAACCCAGTGTGAGAAGCTACCAAACCTGCTCAGCGCAATGGCAGAAGGTGCATCATTAGAAATAAATATAACCGAAAGCATGTATGATACAATATACTTAACATATTAAATAAATATTTACATAGGTTACATAGCAAAATAGGTGTGGTGTGACAAGGTTGTGACCACTCCTCCTATGGTGTTGTAAAATCATTGCTAATAAACAGTCCTACACCTATTTCTTTTGGAAGTTGTTCCAAGGTTCTCCTGTTCGGGTAAGGACTGCTTGGGGGTCCTGCGCAGGCTCCTTGATGCAATATTAATAAACTAGTGGATTATTCGTGCTCTGGAGAAGGGCGCATGTGCTCATTCACAGGCTATCAGGAGAGGAGTCAGGCGGTCCAGTGGGCCTTGCTCTGCATCTTGCCTCGGTGGTGCGGCTCATGGGATCTGGAGCCGGGCCACATCGTAGAGGCTCAGACAGCAAATCTTTCAGTCTGTTTGCACTGATGTGGAGAAGGGTTCGACCTCTTTTAATACAGATGTTAGAGGTTCACAGAGAAGAGTTTAAACTGACTTTATACGGGGCGTGGCTTGCGCGCCGCGGTGACATGGCGGTCTGCGCTTGAGCTCCGTGATGAACAGGGGCCCTCGGAGCTTTTTAAGCTGATTACAGAAACCCCATATCCCGAGAGAGACGTCTATGCCTGCAGGAACACGTCGTGTGTTATTTACGATCTTTCTCCGTCCTTGACAGCTGGTGGAATGCTGTTTTTCTCCGGCTGTTTACACTGCTCGGCACTTCTGACGGATGGTCGCCATTGATGGAGAGCGGTAATTTCTTCTGGTAGTTTCTCAATGTAAAACCTCCATGCTACCTCTAATTTACCGCTCAAAAGGTGTTGGGCCCTTCACACCATGTATTACCTTCAGGAGACTTTAAATAAAGATGAACAGTCAAAATACAATTATTATTGTAAGCCAATAAAGAGAGTTGTTGATTATTTTAAAGGGTTTTATTTTCTAGTCAAAAAGTTAATTTTTCTCTGACCCTTTATTCATTAGTAAAATATCAATCAGGTTACAGAATTTGGAAAACAGGAAAAATATCAATAATACAGAACACATTACAGTCTGCATATAAGCATTACATGTAGTTATGAAAAATGTGGCGCAAAAGTCTTAAAGAGTTTCTAAGAAAAATAGTCTTGCAAAGCTAATCAGTACTTAAATAGTTTGCAAAAATATGCTATTAAGAGAAATAAATGCATAAATCAAATAAATCTTTTCAGACCTAATTAATTAGTCAAAACATATTAGCATCTAATCCTATCCTGATCCACTGCATTCTCTGTCTGTCTGTGTCTAAAGAGGAAAGCAGCCCGCCCTTCACAGGCCTCAAAGGAATGTGGCATGAAGTGCCAAGATATGACGTGGAAGCAAGAAACCTCCCCCTGACACTCCTCGGACGCAAGCCCGCCCTTCAGCAATCTCCCGGGACGTTTCTCGTACCTAACCCATAGAAGCCAGCTGAGCTGAGAAAAAGAAGAAGTGCCAGCCCCCATCCAGAGAGGACAGTATTTATACCATAATTATTGGCAGAGTACACAAAGATGTAACATTTTTCAGTAAAACCTTTACGTGATTGGTCAGTCATGATGCATGAGGTCACACTTCCCTGACTCATTCTAAAAACCTGACTTCACTAGTCTTAACAAAAGAAGCATACATGAATAACTACATTTATAAACATTTGCAACATTTACTAGGAAAAATGTTTCAATCTAATTCATCCTTCCTTCCTTCTCAGCGCAGTAGATGGACACTTTTAAGTAACTGGTACATTGGCAGAATGACAAGAATGTGCAGTTCACGCTGTCCTTGACTTCTTGTCATGAGGAAAGCTGCCACAGTCTGCGCATGCTCCCTTTTCATTAAATTGCAAGTCATAGCCTTGATGGATTCACAGGCAGCCATGTTTTGTGTAGGCCCCAAAAATAAAACAAACACAAAGATAATATTAATTTCATGTAAATCAGTCCATTATGTTTCCCAAGTGCATTATTAATTCACACACAGTATAAAAAGAGGTGTTATTAACTGAAAATGTTTATCAAAATATGCAACAAGTCAAAGTCTATTAAGACAGGAATAATTGATTTTATATTGCATGGGATGAGCTGGGAAGAGAGAAACACATTCTATTTATCTTCAAAGGTAAAAAGGCCACTTTTTCTCTACATTGCAAAAAAACACATGTTAATTCAGCAAAAGCATTTATTTTCAGGCCTCACTTTCATGTTTTTCATGTGCCATGTTTTTAACCTGCACCAAAATGTGCATTGCAATTTAAATGCAGCCTGTCTGAAGCACAACAAAAATAAACAATGCATGACTGCAGATGAAATCTGCTCCATCAAATCCACCCTTCTGATAATTCAAATCATAATAAAATGATTTATAATTCATCACACATATTCAATTTCACAAGTGACAGTATTTTCTTTTTTTTTTTTTTTAAATTGCAAAAGCTGAGCATATAACAATGTTACTTCTATTTCTAAGGCAAACACAAGTTTGGTCTGTAATCAGATCATATATAGCCAAGTTCAATTGTTTTAGTGCAGAGTTCTGTAAGTAGCTTTTTGGAACAGTTAGTCTTCTTTAAAATAAGTAACTAAAATAATAAAAAAGGAATTCAACATGACAGTTTCAGCATTTCTTTGCTCTGTGTCATCAGCTTGCCATGAGAATGGCTCATAAAGTGTGGCATTCTGTACTTTGTCCATGCAAATTAGACTACTTAGGTGCTGAGAAACTCTGGCAGAGCACCATCAATCCTTTGCACTTTTTCAACCAAGGCCTTTCACTCTTATTTTCACTTTGATCATATTCAGATGTTTCACCACAGCATCTCTCAGATCAAAACCGTTGCACCATCCATTATGCAGATCTTGTGTAGCAGCTGCAATCTGGTGAGAAACTGCACACTGTACATCAACCAGACCTACACAGCATTGGCTAGTGTTCTCCTCAGTTTTTTCCACAAATGCATTTGCATATGCATTTTCAAGCCACTTTAGTGTTGCTGAAACACAGTCTTTTGCAAAAGGTAACTCTGTGCTGCCATTGTGTTGCTTTATTATTCGTGACACTTCAGGCAGATGGCTACAATCCATTTCTTGTCCAATCTGTTGTTCTGCACTCATTATCTTTGAGACCACATTATGATCTGATTTCAGAGAAACTGGCAATCTATACCTGGGCATCAGTCTTTGCAATAACACATTTGCCACTTTGCAGTTGTCATTTTTCTCAAAAACAGTTCTGATACAACCCTGTTGTGCTGCTTCAAAAACATTTTCTTGAGCCTCTTTAAATTTAACTGTGAAGATTCCATAGAATGTACATGCTAACAGAACACAAATTTGTCCAACTGAATTAGCATTTCTCTCTGCCATGACTACAGTGACTCCCAATTGAGCAGATATACTGCATGTTATGGTAAGGGCAATCAATTTCGAATTTTGGGCTGGAGTAATTACTAAAAGCCATGAAGCTTTGACAACATCATGTATAAGGAGCACAGCATGTGCTGCTTTTAATGTGTCACCTTTCAAACTTGGGCCATCTACAAAAAGGACACTGTTGGGCTGACTCAGATGTTCATCCTTCAAGTCTGAATTTGGCTTTATGCATATTTTCATGATATTTAGACACTCATATTAATTTTCATCATAATCCAATTCATTTGCTGACATTTCTGTGAAGTTAGGGTCAAAGGTCATTGGGCAATACATCACAGACCTTTGAACACAGTCACCTTTTTCAATAGGCAATGAGAGAGCGCAGCCCTCCCTCTCACTGCAAATTAGTGTATTTTCTTTCAAGTAAACTTTCATTCCTAGTGCTGGGGCGTGCCATTTTTTCTCTTTCAACTCTAGGAATGCTTTTGTGCAGTTGTTGTCCAATGGAAGCGGATCAGACACACCTGAGTGTGTCAGCCTCAGTAAAGGCTTAGCCACTAGGGAAAGGTTTAGTAACCACTCTCTACAGCAGCTAACCATTCCCAAAAATTTCCTGACTTCTTTCTGAATTTGAGGTGAATTCATCTTGGAAATTATTTCCACCCTCTCTGGTGACACCTTTCTACCTCCCTTTCCAATTTTGTGTCCCAGACATTCATCTTCGTTTTGACAGTACTCCTGACTATTCTCATGCAATGGCACTGTGACATGAGCTTGGCAAAAATCAATAAAAACAAGCCATTCTTCACCACATGGAATGTGAAAAAATATATTGGCTGGATTCGGTACCACAGGACAACATGGAAAAAATATGCTTTTAATCTCCTGCACTATTCTGTTCTTTTCATTTATTTTCTGTGAACCTGTGATCAGAAAGTTACACAAACTTCCAATCAATTCCATCAAAAATCCTTTTATTGGTAAAATTCCTGCAACTGATTCTGTTCCTGAATACATGTCATCTGGTTCAAATTTTAATAAGACATGTTCTGCACATTTTATTAATCTGGCATCCTTCTCTGTGAACTCTCCTATTTCTGTGTTTATTATTTTTTCCAAAGCAGAAGGTAATTTTTCAACTGTCTTTTCTGAAAATAATGGTACAGCTGTCTCTTGTTGGGCCATTTTAAAATGTACATCCTCATCAGGAATCTGAAAAATAACATTATCTGGTGTACAGTAATCTGTGCTGCTTGATTTGCAAAATAATTGTTTTCCTGGTAGGCCTGAGTCACAGAAAACAGTTTTGCAATTTTCCTCAAATGGGCTTAATTTTGGGGCAAATTTTGCTAAAACTGGGTTTGTAATTTCTTTGTTTAAAACTCCTGCAACTAAATCTGGACTTTCCACTGCCTTCACAATGGACTTGGCACATTCAGAATTGTGAGTGTTAAAACTCTCATTTGCAAACACAGCAACCTGTTGGACTGGATTCTGATTTCTTCTCAGGAAATAATTCCCATTTGCTCTGGACAACCTATTTAAATTAATGTTAGCATTTTCCATATTTTGTGGGACCATCTGTGCTTGAACAATTCCTGCCATAGGTACCTGTTTCTGAACTGACATTTGCATTTGCTTAACTGGCATATTTTGCATCTGCAATTCTCCATGTTTTTGTGCATCATGTTTAAATTCAATTTTCTTCTTCCAATGCTCAAATCTGTTATAAAGATGGCAAAAGGACACATTTTCCCACAGTACAACATCCATACCTGAATTTGCACAAACCAAAACACATTTAATTCCATCCTGTGTTCTTTTAATCTGTACCCAATCAACATCCTTTGCTGGCACTCTGCCCTTCAGGAAAATAATCACTGCTATATTTTCCTCCATAACAACAGAAAATGATGGTGCATTCATGCTAACCCTTTTCATTTCACTTGGCCTTTCCGCAACTTTAGATTGAAACCACAATTTAGTCAGCATGGCAATATAACAGAACATTTCCAAATTAGTGCACAACTCTTTTGAAAAGTCATCAAATCCATCAACTTGTGGGTACCACAGCACAATTCTGTCTCTCAGTTGTGGGAATGTGTTCAGAAATGCTGCAAGTTCACTTTTATTCTGTAGCATAGGAACATACATTTCTCCCACCTTTTCTCTCAATGAGTAAGCAAAAGCTTCTCCCTCATTCTGCTTATTATTTTTCTCAACTAAATCTGGTGGCTTCTTTTCCTTATCCATTTTCCTTGCTATTTCTGGTGGTTTCTTTTTCTTCTCATGTTTTCTTGCCCACTTGTCTCCTAATTTTTCAAGCTCATTGCATTTAAAACCATATTTTATTTCTGCAATGTGCAAATGCATTCCTGAAGAACACATTTTCTCATTTGCTTCATCATCCATGTGTACCCTGACACTTTTCTGAAATGGAAAACTTCCTGAAACATCAGTTTCATATTTATGAGCCAAATCTGTCAGTCCATTATGTGTAGTTAATGCACATGCAGCTGTTTCCATACTCAGGGAAATTAATTCTTTTTCCTGACACTGGTTCACATTTTCATGATTTAAACAGCAGGGACAGTTAATTTCTTCATGTTCAAATGTTGAATTTAAAACACTAAGCTGTTTCTCTTTTTCAGGGCCTGTGTTGTTATGTTCTCCCATGTTCTCTATCTTTTTAATTACTGCTGCTTCCTCAGAGCAGGTTTGAAAAATCCCTTTTTCAATTACATTCATTTTATCCTGGGCTGCAGAAGTTGTAAATACCATTTTTCCCTCACCTTTTAGTGCTTGGGGTAATTTCTGTTCAATAATCTGTGTATTCTTAGTTTCTGAAATAAACCCTTGCAAAATCACTGATTCTGCAGCTCCTTGAACCTTTTCAGTAGGGACCATATTAATTGGGACAGTCATAATTTTTCTAGGCATTATCTGTGCATCTGCAGTTTGCAATTCTTTGACTATATCAGGCACATTTGAAGCAGTAACACCTGGAGGTATCACTGTCAGTGCTGAATCAACAAGTAATGGGTCAATATAAAATGCCTGCACAGTTCTCTCAGTCTGTATTTCTCTCTGTTCAACAGTAGCAGTAGCCCCTGTAGTATTTACTGGTGCACTATTTTCAGTATTTTTCATGGGAACCACATAAAGTGGTGGACACTCAGTTAACAATGCATCCATTATTTTATTCCCTGAGTGATTATTTATTTGAAGCTCATTGTCAGCATTAATTCCCTTCTCCTGTGTCTGGTGCTTTACCTTTTCATCCTCACTTGCTTTCTCTCTTGCTGCTTTTTCCCACATGCTTAAGGCCTCAAATTGTGCAGCTTTAGATGGTGTCTTTATTTCACATAACACTTCCCTTAATTTGTCAATAATTTGCAATTCAAAAGTACCATCTTTTGGAAACCTCAAAGCACCCTCTTTTTCAGTAATCTTGCACCATTGGTGAAGCCACATACATGTGTTTTGTCCCAAATTGGTAGACATAAAATGCACAGGTGTTCCTTCAGGAGCATCACCAATAAAAAATGAATTTTTCACTTTACCTCCTAACAGCTTCTTTAAACCTTCAAACATTTTCATTTTTGCAATAGTTCAATGCAATTTCTTTTTTCCAAAGCTGTCAGTCTCAATTTTAGTCAGTTTTACTCCTACCACTTACCCTCCACAAAATCTTACTGCAATATTTCTCTTAATCAATAACTCTGTTAGTAACAACATAAATACATTCGCTACTCTGTCTGTTGTGCTAAATAAAGGATAGATTTATATTCACTGCGAGTAACACATTCCGCTTACCCTTCACAAAGTAAGACCTTCCGTTTACTCTTCAAACACTACAGGTAAATCCCTTCCGCTTACCTTTCACTCAAGCTCAGAAGAACCTGCTACTCCTTTGGACTTATCCTTCAGGATATATCTTAGTCCAAAGTTTCACCAGCAAACCCTTTTGCTGTCAATCAAGCTCAGAAGAACCTGCTACTCCTTTGGACTTATCCACTCCGGGATATATCTTAGGCCAAAGTTTCACCAGCGAACCCTTTTGCTGTCAATTAAGCTCAGAAGAACCTGCTACTCCTTTGGTGTGACCCTTTCTAGGTGATATCAGACCAAAGTTTCACCAGTGAACTCTTCGCTATCAATCATTCACACAGAAAATAGTCCCTAATTTAACACTGCCAGCCCTACCTAGCTTCTCAGTGTTATTCCAACAGACGAGTAACCTCAGTGCAGTGTGGCTTCCATTTACCACCCGCTATTCCTTCCCGGGATTCCACAGGTGTGCATACCCGCGTGTTCCAGACAACATAGAACAAGACACTAACTTAACATGAAGAGTTAAAACATGTAATCAATAACCAAAAAGTATGTCCTATGAAATTACCAATATAATCAATAACACCATCAATTCAAAATGAGCAAAATATCACCAACAGTAAAAAATCCTTACTATTTTCAACACTTCAAAAAATACATGCTAGCATATTAACAACATTTCACAACCCTATTGATACTCACACCACTTCTTGCATCACCTGCCAGTACTGCTTTGCCAGTCTTCAGGTTCTGAGCATTAGAGTCAGGAATCAGGACTTGGACATTTATCTAACTTGGGCAATTATTTTACTTCCCTCTAAAGGTCAATGATCCATTAGTTGAATAGTTGATGGTGAAATAAATAATCACTAATCACCAAACTAATCAATAATGACCATCCTCTGCTTACCAAAAACTGATGGAGAGCGGTAATTTCTTCTGGTAGTTTCTCAATGTAAAACCTCCATGCTACCTCTAATTTACCGCTCAAAAGGTGTTGGGCCCTTCACACCATGTATTACCTTCAGGAGACTTTAAATAAAGATGAACAGTCAAAATACAATTATTATTGTAAGCAAATAAAGAGAGTTGTTGATTATTTTAAAGGGTTTTATTTTCTAGTCAAAAAGTTAATTTTTCTCTGACCCTTTATTCATTAGTAAAATATCAATCAGGTTACAGAATTTGGAAAACAGGAAAAATATCAATAATACAGAACACATTACAGTCTGCATATAAGCATTACATGTAGTTATGAAAAATGTGGCGCAAAAGTCTTAAAGAGTTTCTAAGAAAAATAGTCTTGCAAAGCTAATCAGTACTTAAATAGTTTGCAAAAATATGCTATTAAGAGAAATAAATGCATAAATCAAATAAATCTTTTCAGACCTAATTAATTAGTCAAAACATATTAGCATCTAATCCTATCCTGATCCACTGCACTCTCTGTCTGTCTGTGTCTAAAGAGGAAAGCAGCCCGCCCTTCACAGGCCTCAAAGGAATGTGGCATGAAGTGCCAAGATATGACGTGGAAGCAAGAAACCTCCCCCTGACACTCCTCGGACGCAAGCCCGCCCTTCAGCAATCTCCCGGGACGTTTCTCGTACCTAACCCATAGAAGCCAGCTGAGCTGAGAAAAAGAAGAAGTGCCAGCCCCCATCCAGAGAGGACAGTATTTATACCATAATTATTGGCAGAGTACACAAAGATGTAACATTTTTCAGTAAAACCTTTACGTGATTGGTCAGTCATGATGCATGAGGTCACACTTCCCTGACTCATTCTAAAAACCTGACTTCACTAGTCTTAACAAAAGAAGCATACATGAATAACTACATTTATAAACATTTGCAACATTTACTAGGAAAAATGTTTCAATCTAATTCATCCTTCCTTCCTTCTCAGCGCAGTAGATGGACACTTTTAACTAACTGGTACATTGGCAGAATGACAAGAATGTGCAGTTCACGCTGTCCTTGACTTCTTGTCATGAGGAAAGCTGCCACAGTCTGCGCATGCTCCCTTCTCATTAAATTGCAAGTCATAGCCTTGATGGATTCACAGGCAGCCATGTTTTGTGTAGGCCCCAAAAATAAAACAAGCACAAAGATAATATTAATTTCATGTAAATCAGTCCATTATGTTTCCCAAGTGCATTATTAATTCACACACATTATAAAAAGAGGTGTTATTAACTGAAAATGTTTATCAAAATATGCAACAAGTCAAAGTCTATTAAGACAGGAATAATTGATTTTATATTGCATGGGATGAGCTGGGAAGAGAGAAACACATTCTATTTATCTTCAAAGGTAAAAAGGCCACTTTTTCTCTACATTGCAAAAAAACACATGTTAATTCAGCAAAAGCATTTTCAGGCCTCACTTTCATGTTTTTCATGTGCCATGTTTTTAACCTGCACCAAAATGTGCGTTGCAATTTAAATGCAGCCTGTCTGAAGCACAACAAAAATAAACAATGCATGACTGCAGATGAAATCTGCTCCATCACCATCTTGCATTCCTGTGACGGAGATCGGAATTTCTCCTCAGCTGACAGCGCGCTTGTCACACATTTGACAGAAATACGTCGGAACAGACTCTGGTTGGTTATTCCTGACCCCTTTCGTGACTTTTACGATGTTTCTCATCTGGT
The DNA here is from genome assembly GCF_964261635.1 of Lissotriton helveticus. NCBI lineage: Eukaryota > Metazoa > Chordata > Amphibia > Caudata > Salamandridae > Lissotriton > Lissotriton helveticus. Next base: position 101,663,115 of record NC_136059.1, on the reverse strand, counting down.
CAGTGATTTTTTACCTTTTCAATACTGCATTTTGACAGCGCTTTACTTTATTACGCAGTGGCTTATTTTAGAGGAGTTTTGCTATATCCTGTTTTTTTCCTCACATATATTTGGCAATATATTTTGCTCTGCCCTGTTGGTTGTGGAGGCGCTTTATTATTGTTTTTGGCTGAGAATTTATTCAAGTGACGTGGGCTCCCTCCCACTCACCTTAATCTTTTGCTGTTTTTAGATATCTGCAGTGTTTGTTACGCTGTTGTTTTTTGGGTCTTTACCTGTATGGCTGAGAATATGGGCTTGCCCTCAAATGCCAAAGATACTAAAGCCTCTTTAAAGAGATTGAAACAACCATCTCCCACGCCTGAGTCTTCTCAGAAGGACACTGCGTCCACGCTAGAGACTATTCTGACGCGTTTGAATGATGTTCATGACATTGCTCAGTCAACCAAAACAAATACGGATATGCTGCAAGTTGAGGTGTCTGCCATCAGGAATGAATTTAAGGCTCTTTCCCTGCGTGTCTCCGCCACAGAGACACGGAGTAGCGGTGCAGAAGATGTTGTGCAGAAACACTCTAGATCTATGGGCCAACTAGAGCGTTCAATGGCGGCATTGAGGAGAGACCTCACTGAGCAAGAGGATCGCAATCGTAGATCCAATCTACACATTTTTGGCCTTCCTGAGGAAGTTGAGAAAGAGGCTCTCTCTATGATTGATTTTATATCCAATTGGCTTCCGGCTACATTGCAAATTTCTTTCCAAAGAGACTTTGAGATAGAGCGAGCACATCGTGTCCCCACCTTCCGCTCCAAATCGACCTCACAACCAAGGGCTATAATTTTTAAGCCACTGCGTCATCAGCACACGGAACAAATTTTGGCGCATATGAGGAAGGTTAAGAATGTTTCCTGGAATGGCCATCGTATTTCCATTTCTCAAGACTTTGCCAGGGATACAGTGATAAGAAGGAAGGGCTTTCTAAACCTACGGAAGCGACTATCTGAGATGAATATCCCTTTTTCCTTCTCTGGTCCCTCAAAGTTTCGAATTACCTTCAAAGGCCGTTCCAGAGTTTTCGATGAGCCTGCTGACCTGGCATCCTTTTTGGATAATCAGATGGAGCTTCAGATGGAGCTTCAAATGGACGCTTCGCGTACTTCTAGTACTTCCGGCACTTGAGATAGATGTCCAGGCCTGTTATGTGTTTGTTCTTTCTCAGATCTCTTAAGCTTGTCTTTTTAGATCTGGGTGGTGGCATGATGGTCCACCGTTCTTACTGCTTCTCTGTGTTCTGAAGTTTTCTGTTTGATGTTCTCAATTATATGTGCGATATGTTCTCTTTCTTCACTCTCACTCCTCTTCCTCCCTTTCTGCTGTTTCATTCGTTACCACGTTTGAGATATTCTCTCATTACTCTCTATACTCTCCTGTGGATTGTTTGTTTTCTATATTGCCTCTATTGTGTTGATTACTCCTGTACCTCTCTTTTCTCTTGGTGCAGACAGTTCTGCAACTAGTGATGTCGTTTATACCTGACGCCTCTGTGTCTGCGACAGTATATGTCAGAGTAATGTGTTTGTCCTTTTTAAGAGCTGTTAGGTTTGTTTCTTTCCTTGGCGTAGTGGTGTCTGGGTACACGAATATTGTTCTGTTTTGAGTCACTTAACTTATATACGATGTTTTATTTTCCTACGATGATGTGGTTCTTCTTCTTTTTCTTTGTTCTTTTCATACCTGTCCCCCTCTCCCTTTATGTTACAGGTTGTCCATGGCTCGGTGTACTCTCTTTGTGCTTTTTTTGATTCTTTTTGTGGTACTGCTTAACTTTCTAGGTTACCTTTTAATTTGACTGTCCTGTTAATGTTTCTATGTCTTTCTTGTTTTCTTTTTGGTAACCAGTGGTTTATTTTAGTTTTCTTTTTCTTTCTTATCTTCATTTATGTTTTGGTTCATTCCTTCTCTGCAGTTTCCATGATATTTCTTTGTCTTCCTGTTTATAATTGGCCTTTCTTTCCCTTTGCTCCATCTAATATGAGTTGGATTGATATATTCTTGTGTACCTTTTGCTGTTATGTATTTTGACTCTTCCATCATTTATTTATTTCCGGTACTGTCTTATGGATTGTTACTGGTATTGCTACAATGATCCCTATTTTTTCCAGTTATGTTTTTAGTGATATGCTTCTTATACTTGTCTATTTCACTTATTTATTTTCTGCTTGTTCACTCAATGAATGTTTATTTCTTTCCTTAATGTATAATTCTATTGGATTTAGGGATTATGTCAATAGTGCAGTTTACAGTGCTTTAATATTTTATTGAATATTCAGGTACATTTGCCATATTCTCATATGAATTCCTACATCTCTCATAACCAGCTTTACGTATTTTACGTCCATTGATTGATTAATTGTTTTCTCTCGCTTTTTGCATAGTGCGTAACTGATATAACTCCTTCTATGTATTGTTCCCCGATAGATATATAGCGTCTTCTGGATGTGCTTTATTTACTCTTAAACATGTCTTTATACCTATTCATTATATTGTTACATGCATGTTATACGCAGGTTGTTCTCATAGAATTTCATGTTGGTATATCTTATAATCCTCTAATTTCACTTTATTCCATAGTCATGTTTTATCTCTTCCCTATTAATTATACTTCGTCCTGCTACACAGTGGGGCTGTAGATTGCTGATTTCTATTCTATTTGCTCCTTATGATGGCTCCTCTGGTTGTCGTCCCACGTTCCCCCCTAGTATGAATTTGGTCTTTTTCAGACCCTCTCTGCTGGCTCTTCTCTTTCTTCTTCTTTCTTTTCTCTTTTCTCTTTTCGGATTTCCCCAATGGTTTTTCCTTTTTGGACATTGTTGTTGAATGCTTGGTCGGTTGTCTTCATGTGGGTTGCTTTCTGTCTATTATTTTTAACCTATGTTATTGTTTGCTACACTAGTCAATGCCTGGCTTGAATGTGTTATCCCTTGATGTTAAGGGCTTAAATCATCCTGTGAAACGATCCAAGATCTTGGATTATTGCAAATCTCTCTCTTCAGATTTAGTCCTATTTCAGGAAACAAAAATATCTACCAAAGAAGCATTATTCTTGAGGAAGGATTGGGTTTCAGATGTGGTTTGTTCTGATGCGTGTGGCAAAAGAAATGGGGTTGTCACTTTGATTTCCAGGAACTCAGGTTTGTCCATAGTTTCTTCTGATCACGATTCTGAAGGTCGTTGGTTATTAACTAGATTGTCTGATGGTTCTTCTGATCTTTATGTTATGAACATCTACGCCCCTAATAAGGATGATCCGGCCTTTTGGAAATCAGTTGCCAAAAAATTGAATGATACGCCTCATTCCGGTAACCTTGTTGTTGGAGGTGATTTTAATTTGGTCATGGATCCCATTCTTGATAGGAATTCAGCTTTCCAATTTCGTCCTCCCAAATCTCATAAACAAATGCTTAATATGTGCTCCCTTTCTCATCTGCAAGACATATGGCGCCTTCATAATCCTACTGGTAGTGATTTCTCCTTCTTCTCTTCACCTCATTCTACTTTCTCTCGTATTGATTACTTACTAGTTCACTCTTCCCTTGTTCCTGCTTCCTCCTCTCCGATTATTCATCCTATTCTGATTTCTGATCATGCCGCGGTTACTTTTAATCTCTTGTCCTTTGCTCCCAAATCGAAAGCTAGGTCATGGAGGTTAAACACAGAACTTTTATATGACACTACCCAGGTTGATGAATTTTCTAGCGCGATTGACACTTTTTTTCTGGAGAATGAAGGATCAGTTTCCTCCCTGATTGTTCTCTGGGACTCGTTCAAATGCACTTTCCGAGTCCAGGCTATTAAATGTATGGCTAAAAGGAATGCTGATATTAAAAAAGAACTTGCAGATCTCGCTACCCACATTAAATCTCTGGAATCTTCCTTTCGTCACTCTAAAGATACATCTTGCCTACAGTCAATTAAGCTCCTCAAATACAAATACAACACCATAGTTACTAAGAGAGCCTATATTGGGGTTCAAGCTCAGAAATCCAAAAGGTTATTGTTAAAAAATAGAGCCGGAAAGATGCTCGCAGCTACGTTGAAATTCCAAGATTCTTCCTTTAAGTCTTCCCAAATCTCTTCTATTACTAATCATCTAGGTGTTAAAAAATTTCAGACCGGGGAAATTCTTGAGGTTTTTCGTGATTTTTACAATAACTTGTACTCACCTTCTGATCAGGCCTCATTTGAACAATGTCAAGAATTCTTAAAATCTGTTCCTATGAAATCGGTTTCTCTGGAAGATACTACTCTTTTGGGTGGCCCTATCACTCCTGATGAAATTACTTCCGCAATTAAGGCTACTCGTTCAGGGAAAGCTCCAGGGCCTGACGGTTACCCTATTCTTTTTTATAAAACCTTTCTTCCTGTAATTGTTCCCAAGCTTCAGTCTGTGTTTGATGCTTTTATTCAGAATGGATCTGTCTCTGGTACTGCGGCGGATGCTACGATTGTGGTTATCCCTAAAGAGGGAAAAGACCATTCAGATCCCAAACATTTTCCCCCCATTTCCCTTTTGAATATGGAAGCTAAGATCTTTGCTAAGATTTTGGCAAAGAGATTAGAATCCTTCATTCCTACATTGGTACATTCCTCTCAAACTGGCTTTGTGAAAGGCCGTCTTGCACGGGACAATATTCGCACATTCTGTCACATTCTTGGAGCTGCCAAACGTTTTACTCTCCCTGCTGCGGCCTTGGCGCTTGATGCTGAAAAGGCCTTTGATAAGGTTTCTTGGCCATTTCTGCGGGCCGTCTTATATGCACATAATCTTGGTGACTCCTTATTAACATGGTTATGTCCTTATACGCCCAACCCAGAGCTAATATACGTGTTAATGGTGCTACGTCTTCTTTTTTTAATCTTCGCCAGGTCACCAGACAGGGTTGTCCCTTATCCCCTCTTTTATTTTTGTTATCCATTGACCCTCTCCTTAGATTGATTGAGCTGAATCCGGATATTAAAGGTTTTTCGTTTGGTTCTCACTGCATCAAAACTGCTGCATACGCAGATGACGTCCTTATTGTTTCAGACGATATTGCCGTGGCTATACCTGCTATCTCAGATACGATTGCCCTTTTCTCAAAGGTTTCTGGATACACCTTAAATAAAGAGAAAACAGAGTTGTTTCCCTTGAATGCCTATTGCTTCCCCACACATATGGGTTCTGCTGGCTTCAAATGGCAGTCTAAACACTTAAAATACTTGGGTATTTATTTCTGTTCTACTTTATATGACACAATTGCCTATAATGAAAGCCAGACTATTCTTAAAGTGCGCCGTCTTTTAGATACCTGGTCACCGAAACACATTTCTTGGTGGGGTCGTCTTCAGACTCTTAAAATGATGATTACACCTATTTTTAACTTTGTATCCTCTATGCTTCCGGTGAAACTTTCAGATTCCTTTTTTCATGAAGTTGACGTTTTGACGTCTAAATTTTTATGGAATGATAAACGAGCGAGATTGGCTTATAAATTCTTACGGAAGCCCTATGATATGGGAGGGGTTAATCTGCCTGACTGGGATAAATACCAAACTGCCTTTTTGGCTTCCCAAGGTGCTCTTTGGTTTTCCTGTCCCGTTAGTCATGTGCCTTCCTGGCTGTTCATAGAACAGGAATTGGCTTCTCCGTTACCGACTGCATCTTTTAGCACTGCGTCTACCTTATCTATCCCTGTTTTCCCGCTCTATCATTTTAGACACTCTGTCTGCGGTTCGAAAAGTGGACAAGTTGGTAGCGTTTCCACTTCATAAATCTTGATGGTCGTCTATTTGGCGGAACTCTAAAATTAAAATTAATATTGATCCTTCCTTGATTTCATACTGGGCGTCTAAAGGGATATCGTTGGTTAAACATCTTTATGGTCCTAACGATGAGCCGCTACCCTTTTCCTCTTTAGCTCAACAATTCTCCTTAACTAATTTAGATTTTTATACTTTTCTTAAAATAAAGGTGGCACTTGCTAAAGTACGTCTTCATCCTACTTCTTCTACGGTTACTCTCTTTCAAATTTGGTTAAAATCTGGTCATGTTGCCTCAAAAAGTTATACATTTTTATCTACGCCTTCATCTTCCCCTCATACGGTTGCTCAACACAAATGGTTACGTCATTTTGAACATAGTATCATTGAACATATTTCTTCAGATACATGGCAGATGATTGGTAAACTTTCTCTTCGCAATAAAATCGCCCCATCGTTAATGCAATCTAAATTTTTCTCTATCAATCTTCTTCATTGGACACCTGTGCGCCTACATTCGCTCAATCTCAAAGAAGACAATCTATGCTGGAGTTGTGGATTATCGCCAGGAGATTTTTCACATATGTTTTTTAACTGCTCTCTACTCCAACCCTTTTGGGACCTCATTCATAAGCATATTATGCTCATCTTTGATATTAAATTCCAACTTTCTCCGTCGATTGCTAGTGGGGTCTGGACCGCTCTCGACAATTACATGGATTTGTCCTCACAAGGGTTGGTTGACCAATATCCCTTTCGTATGTCTGGTTGAATGGCGTCTTGTTTGTTCAGATTTATTCCTTATTTTTAAGGTTTATTCATTGGGAAATCCTTCTTTCCTTTTTCCTCTCTTTCTTCTCTGTATCCTCTTTTTTCCATCTGCTCCTTCTTACTCTTGCTTTTCTTCCTTCTTTTTCTGCTTTTTTCTTCTTCTGATTATATCAACTGATAGTGATACATTTGTGAATGGTTTACATATATGCTAAGCTGATTGATCTTCATGAATGCCTATTTTTATTTCTAGCAGATTACTTTTATTTATTATATATGGATGCATTTCATATGTTTTATTATTGGATGTCATCTTCTGATGGTCTGTTATATTGCTCACAAATGTATCACTTTATTTACATTCTGTATCTTCATTTGTTTATTTATAACAATAAAATCTTTTGAAATAAAAAAAAAAAAACTGACTTTATACAGATGTTAGAGGCTCCAAGAGAAAAGTCCATGCCCACTTTATACAGATGTTAGAGGCTCATAGCAAATAGTTCAGTTGCATAACTTAACTTTACTAGGTTTGCTTTCACACCCACTTATGACACGAGTAAACTTAGTTCAATGCAGCATAGCTTGGATGTGAAAGACAGGGTTTTGTAGCTCTGAAGAACTCTACCCAATACATAGTTGAAGGGGCTTTAAGTCTTTTGGGTTGCTTACAGTCCCTAAACAGCGAAACGGTGGTGTTCAGACAAAAACACACTTTTTCATTGTCTTCAATCATAAACACAAGATGTGCTAATAAAATGACACTTTAACTAAAAAGCATGTCTATTTCAAAAGATGCACCCTGCTGCTCAACACATCTAAAACAACCACACAGAATACTATCAAAACAGCACAAGCACACCTTGCGAACAACAAAAATAAAATAAACATTTCTAACATGTTTTAAATGTCATTTAAAAACCTAATACCAAAAATCTACTTTTATGTGCTACACTATGAGCGCATAAAATGTAGAATATATTGCAAATATATTTTCTTAGGGAGGATGAGCTCACTCCATACTTTGTTTACAGCAGAATACTGTCATTCTCAGGAGTCAAGGTGGCCATGTTCCAAGGGATGGCAAACACACGCTCAGCATCAGCATCAACTCCGCCCGGGCTCGGGCATGCCATCAGCTTTCAGTAGTAAGTGCCATACGGCGGCAGCATCTCTGGCAGGCAGAATCTTCTCTGGGAGAATCTTCTCTGGGAGAATCTTCTCTGGGAGCATCTTGCACGATATTCTGGAGCTTAGGGCCTCTCCTGACAAACGGTCAACTGGCAGTCCTTGTATACTGTAACTTATATGAGACGGATATTTTAACATCACAGTAGTAATGTTTGCTATAAACAATGAGCCTCATGTTGCTAGTCTAATATGCATTATTTTAAACAAGTAAGGTAAAAGCATAGCAATTCAATCTACATTGTTTTGGCTATTATTCTTAGTTTGGCCATGGAATTGACCAATGAGGTGGCTGTTCCAGACTGATCTCTCGTCGGGTCTCATTTACAATAGTTTGACGCACGGCAGCGCAACAAGCCTTCCTGCTGCCCTGCCTCAAAAGAAAAGCGCAGCAAAGCACAGAATCTACAAGATACAGCGAATTCCTGTCCTTTTCCCCTGCGCTGGTGCACAACGGCTGACATGCACCAATGCAGGCACCCTTGCGCCAGGGTGCAAGGGTGTCTGTCTCACTTCTCAATTTACAAGTATTAGAGTTCAATACACAGGCTCTCAGAGAACCCTGTCTGACCACTTTGTAAGCTCAGTTAACCTTTGGGCCTCCAAGTAAGGTTGGTACCGATTATTTTCCCTACAACACCAAGGAACAATGGCTATTAACCCCCACTTTACTGTTCCATGAAAGCTCTCCTCTATTCCTGAAACAAAGAGGATTATTTACCAACACATCAATAAGCAGCTTTCAATAACTGCATTGGGGTGACTGGGTCACTTGTGGAAGTCTTGAAGGCTTCTGGCTTGTATTATCCACTCTTTAATTAGACCAATAGAAAGGAACCGCTCTTCAGCCCCTTGGTTGGTAGTACTCCAATCTTTAGCTTCCCCCAACACACACTCCTTACTTTTCAGAGAAGGGCCCTCGGTGGCCAAAGTCTCGGTTCGCCGGGCAAGGGGATGACCCCACCAGTGGACTCTGCCAGGATCTGTTCGCTGCTCTACTCGCCTCACCCGCCAGACCAGCCACTCGATGACAGAGCTGGCGCGGGGTGAAAGAGCCACACAGGCTGAGAGGAGCCGATGCTCGCCTCACGCCCGTTTCCTCCTCGGGTGCTGACTCCGCCTTTCTCGAGGGAAGCGGCCCGACTGAGCAGGCGCGAGGGATTAGTGGCTCCACGGCCGGGCCCGCTCAGCTACGGCGATTCTCCTTCCTTTGCTCCGCCCTCGCTCCAAGACCAGCGTTCGCTCTATCGAGCCTGCGCAGATTGGGGAAAGGCTTTCCCTTCACAAGCCTCCGATCGCCCTCGCCGACCGAGGGAAGAATGAGGCTGCCTCCTCCACACGGCCACACCACCTGTGAGCCCTGTCCCAGTCATTCGGACCCTGACTTCCCTCCTGGCGTGCCGCTACTCTTAATAAGGCAGTCCGTTACCACAGGTACGGGGGGGGTCCGATTGGAATGTTGGGGGGGCAATTAGGTCCCCAGCTCACGTGGAGAGCTATAGAGGGGAGGTCACAGGAATTAACTCCTCAGTCTCAAACTTTCCTTCTTCCTGGTATCACGCTTCCAGAATCTTAGCGAGGGCTTTCCTACTGGGCAATGGACTGAGCTCCCTACTAGTTCAGTCTCCCTCAACAAGTCCTAACCCCTACACTTCTCGGCTTAGGATCGGGTCAGGCGCCCAGGGTCTTAAGGAATACCACTTGGCAGGGTCAGGTCAGTAACTACAAGGGGAGAGGGGTGGTGAAGCAGTATGGAAGCGTCCCTACACTGGGAGATCAACCCTCTGGATATCCTACCCCCACCTTATGCTACAGCCTGTACTCCAGCTAACTCACTCTGGTAAGACAAAATGGCTGCACTGCAGTTGACCTTTTATAGGTTGGCCTCAGAAGGTCCAGAAGGTTCTGGAAGGTCCCTATTCTAGTCTATGAGTCCTGTCTAGAGGTGACCATTATGGCAGTTAAAGGCGACCATTTTGTGGGTCCCATACTCTCTAGTCAGAAAAGGCACCTAGGCCTCAGGTAAAAAAAACTATGAGGGCAAAGAGCAACCAACCCCCAGGTCAACACCACAAAAATATTCCAGTGGGCACAAAAAGATTAAAAGGTTATGAGGGGCAAAAAGGGGACAAAATAAATAAAAAATTAGGAGGGACTACCCAAGGCAGACAGGTCTAACACGCGTCCCCCCTAGCTGAAAGTGGGGAGAGCTACCCAACCCCTTGGGAGTCCTCATCACTAAGGCGGAAATACCTAGAGAGACCGTCTGCATTGGCGTGGTCCACTCCAGGCCGATGTTCCACCCGGAAGTCCATTCCCTGTAGGGAGATGGACCATCTCAACAGCTTGGGATTTTCTCCCTTCATTTGCATCAGCCAACGAAGGGGTCGGTGGTCAGTCTGAACCAGGAAGTGTGAGCCAAACAGGTATGGCCGCAACTTCTTCAGAGCCCACACCACCGCAAAAGCTTCCCTCTCAATTGCACTCCACTTCTGTTCCCGGGGAAGCAGTCTCCTGGATAGGGAGACTACAGGCTGATCCAGACCCTCTTCATTGAGTTGCGATAACACTGCCCCAATGCCATGTTCTGATGCGTCTGTCTGGACAATGAACTCCTTGGAGAAGTCTGGGGCCCTCAGGACCGGTGCTGCACACATTGCCTGTTTCAATTTCACAAAGGCTTGCTGACAAGCCTCTGTCCAGACTACCCGTTGAGGTTGTTTCTTGGATGTGAGCTCTGTGAGGGGCGCTACAATAGTGCCATACCCCTTCACAAAGCGACGGTAGTAACCTGTGAGGCCCAGGAAAGCTCGGACCTCAGTCTGGGTCTTGGGGGGTTCCCAGGCCATGATTGCCTCAATCTTTGCCTGAAGGGGCTGCACTGTTCCCCTACCCACCAAGTGGCCTAGGTACACAACGACCCCAGCCCAATCTGACATTTACTGGCCTTGATCGTCAAGCCAGCTTGTTTCAGGGCCTGGAGAACTGCTTGCAAGTGATGCAAATGGTCCTCCCAACTGCTGCTGAAGACGGCAATGTCATCCAGGTAAGCAGCGGAGAAAGCCTCCATTCTGGAGAGGACCTGGTTCACCAGCCGCTGAAAAGTGGCAGGGGCGTTCTTGAGCCCAAAGGGCATCACGCAGAACTGGAAGTGTCCCTCAGGCGTGGAGAAAGCTGACCTTTCTTTTGCTCCATCTGTAAGGGAGATCTGCCAGTACCCAAAAGTGAGGTCAAAGGTACTCAGATATTGGGCAGCTCCCAGCCGATCAATCAATTCATCCGCCCTAGGGATCGGATGAGCATCAGTCTTAGTTACTGAGTTCAGTCCCCGGTAATCCACACAGAATCTAAGTTCTGGAGGGGTGCCCGGTGGAGCAGCTTTTGGCACTAGAACCACCGGACTGGACCAGGGGCTGCTGGAAGGTTCAATAACTCCTAGCTCCAGCATCTTGGTCACTTCACCGTGGATGCTGGCCTTCACCTTGTCTGACAGCCGGTAGGTCTTTGACTTCACTGGTGGGCTGTCTCCTGTGTCCACATCATGGGTGCACAGGTGGGTCCTTCCCGGGACAAGTGAGAACAACGTAGAGTACTGCTCCAGTATCTGGCGACAGTCCTCTCGCTGCTCAGGAGTTAGGGATGGGGAGAGAATCACTCCCTCCACCGACCCATCCTTTTCCTGAGACAAAAACAAGTCCGGGAGAGGCTCGCTTTCCACTTCCTCTCCTCCATCGGTCACCATCATCAAGATGACCTCGGGCCTCTCATGGTGGGGTTTGAGGCGATTAGCATGTAGCACCCGTAGGGGCTGTCGAGGGGTCTTAAGGTCCACCAGGTATGTGGCCTTACTCTTCTTTTCTAACACCTCAAAGGGGCCTGTCCAGCGATCCTGGAGAGCACTTAGCTCTCCAGGCTCCATCACCCACACTTTCTGGCCAGGCTCCAACTCCACCGGGTGAGCGTTGTGGTCATACCACTCCTTCATTACAGCTTGACTGGCCTCCAAGTTGTCAGAAGCTTGCTTCCACAACTTTGCCATTTGGCTCCTGAAGGCCAGCATGTAGCTCACCACATCCTGGGGGGGGCTTCCTGGGAGACTTTTCCCATCCATCCTTCACCAGGCTGAGAGGTCCGCGTACAGGGTGCCCATACAGAAGCTCAAAGGGGCTGAAGCCCACTCCCTTCTGCTTCACTTCCCTGTAGGAGAATAGCAAACAGGGTAGGAGGACGTCCCATTTCCTCCGCAGGCTCTCAGACAGACTTCTGATCATGCCCTTCAAGGTCTTGTTGAACCTTTCTACCAGTCCATTTGACTGGGGGTGATAGGGAGTGGTGACCCGGTAGGTCACTCCACACTCCTTCCACATTGCCCGCATATATGCTGACATGAAGTTGGTCCCCCTGTCGGACACAACTTCCTTGGGGAAACCCACTTGGGTAAAGATCCCCATCAGGGCCCTAGCCACTACAGGTGCAGTGACAGTCCTCAGAGGAATTGCCTCTGGGTACCGCGTGGCGTGATCCACCAGAACCAGGATAAACCTGTGACCAGCTGTTGTTGGTGGATCCAATGGCCCCACAATGTCGATGCCCACCCTTTCAAAGGGGGTGCTAACGACAGGTAGTGGTTCCAGGGGAGCTTTCAGCTTCACCCCTGTTTTCCCACTGGCTTGACAGGATACACATGTCCGACAGTAGGTGTCAGACGCCACTTTCATCTGAAGCCAGTAAAAGTGGGGGACAAGCTGGGCAAAGGTCTTGTCCTGACCTAAGTGTCCTGCCAAGGGTATTTCATGAGCCAATTCTAACAGAAAGGCTCGGTATCGTTGAGGGACTACCAAGGCCCTAGATGAACCGGGTAAAGGTACCTTGGGTTCACTGTAGAGGAGTCCGTCCTCCCAGTAAATGTGGTAGTGTCCTGCAACGTTCCCTGCTGCCTGGGCTTCGGCCTGTCGCCTCAGTCCCTCAAGGGTAGGGCACTCCTTCTGGCCCTTACAGAACTCCTCCCTAGTAGGTCCTCCCTCCACATGCCACTCAGCGGGGATGGGTAGGTCCTCCAAGGAGACTACTTCCCCCTCCACGGACTCCTGGCTCACCACCGCAGGTGGCCGATCTGTCTCATGGGCCGCGGAAGCCGAAGCAGGCTAATCCTGTCTCCGGGTCTGTCCCTTCTTGGCAGCGGGCTGGGCCATTGTTCCAGGCTCCAACCCAGGCGAACTCCCTCTCTGGGCAGTCGCAGACCTTGTGCTTACACAGGCCCATTCAGGTGTACCCAGCATCTCCGAATGAGTCCGGTATTCCACCTCTCTCCAAGCATTGTGCTCCATGTCATTCCCCAGCAGACAATCGACTGGCACGGCAGGGCTTACGGCAACTCGAAGTGAACCTGCAACCCCTTCCCACTCAAAGGGAACCTCGGCCACAGGGTAGTGGCCCATTCTGCCGTCAGCCATCGCGGCAGGGTGGAGTACATTGGGAATCACCTGCTCTGGAGACACCAGTTGACTCCTCACCATAGTCATACTGGCTCCTGTATCCCTCAGAGCCTCCCCTCTCTGGCCATTGATGGTGATCCATTGCCCATACTTGGTAGTATTTGGGGGCACCTGGATCTTAGGAACCATCTCCCGATCTCCCAGGGACACTAAGGTGACACCCGCCCACTCACCCCCCTTATCTAGGGGCAACTCCTCCCCGAGCGCTACACTAGCTACTCCCGGGGTTTTTCCTCCGGTGGGAGGGGGTGGTCTCTTTGGGCACCTGACATCTCCCTTATAATGTCCAACACCACCACACTCGAAGCAGTGGACAACCCTTGGCTGCTGGCTCTGGCCAGGATGAGGGTTTCTGGGCGGGTTAGCCTTAGGGGTGAAACCTGTTCCCTTTCCCTGGAAACTGTTTTGGGGACCTTTTGAGAACTCCCTCTTTTTATCTCCCCCCTCCTTCTTCTGAGGGGCGCCCTGTCCGGCCCTTTGGGAATCCCCTCCAGTCCCCTTTGAGGACACCCGGGTACTTGCCCAGATGTCCGCCTCCTCTGCAAGCTTCCGGGGGTTGGTCAGCTTGCTGTCCATCAGGTGTTGGCGCAGCTCGGGAAAACATTTCTCGAGTAGATGCTCTTTAAGAAAAAGGTCATATAACCCCTCATAGTCCTTCACCTCGCTGCCCTGTATCCAGCCCTCCAATGCCTTCCTCGCATAGTCCAGGAAATCCACCCAGTTTTGTGTGCTTAATTTGTGACTCCCCCTGAACTTTTGGCGATACTTCTCTGGGGTTAGCCCAAACTTTTTAATTAACGCCACTTTCATGGTGGGGTAGTGGGTCTGCTCATCCTGCTCTAGGGCCAATAGTGTATCCCGTCCAGTAGGAGGCATGTACTTGTATAAACCACCCCCCCCCAGTGTTTCTCCTGGATCCCATGGGCTCTTAAGGAGACCTCATAGGCAGCCAGCCACTTGGCGATGTCATCCCCTTGGCTGTAGCTAGCAACTATGTCTTTAGGTAGGTAGGGTCTGGATTCCCTGGTTAATTCTTTGGTTTCGCTGCCACCATTCGGAGAATTGGAGGGCCCTAACTGTAGGGCCTTGAGTTCTAGCTCTCTCAGTTTTATCTCATGAGCCATCCTCTGTTCCACCCTCCCCTGTTCCAATTTGGCTAATTCCAACTTTAATTGTCTTTTCTCCCTCCTGTCCATTAGTTCAGCTTCGGTCAAGCTTCCTCCGGAGACACTACTACCCTTCCTTAAGTAGGTCATCGGTCCTGGAAGTAGGTTTCCCTACCCCTATGACTGTGTCCCGGTCCGTCCCCTCTTCCTCCTCCTTCTCTTCCCCATGTGCTGCCACCCAAGCCCTCAAACTGGTCTGGAGTTCCCCCTTCTTGGCACCACGCTTAAAAAACACTCCCATCTTTTGACAAAAGTCCCTAAGCTGGGCTGCAGAATAAGGTTCCAGTTCTTCTAATCAAATTCCATTTTGCTGAAGAGCAATGTAGGCTCAAGCACACAAAAAGAATAGATTCACACGGGCAATTTGAAGCGACCTCCACCCACCACCAGGAATGAATTTAGAAAAAGCAAAAGTAGTAATTGGGAAGTCCGCCAGGAGAAAACTCAAGATGTAGGCCTCTGGGGAAGGTTTTGTTACCTCAGAGCAGACGCAAACACAGTTTAAATCCCACCGCTGGACACCAATTATGTTGGACCTAGGGAACACACAAGTCACATAGGGTAGCTTGGCACTAAGAAGCAAGGCCTAATTCCAGAGTACATGTGCTAAGTTTGCGTCACACCCATCAGTAACATTACCTCCATCCACTCAAAAAGGACACTACACCAAAATTTTGTAGGAAAATACGTGCTGCTTTATAAAAATAATACTTTGCTCTCTTTCCACTTTATATCCTTTGTCAATACAGAAATACACATTTAAACATTGCTACTTCAAATTACTAAATGTTGGCGGTAAGATCTCACTTCTCAATTTACAAGTATTAGAGTTCAATACACGGGCTCTCAGAGAACCCCGTCTGACCACTTTGTAAGCTCAGGTAACCTTTGGGCCTCCAAGTAAGGTTGGTACCGATTATTTTCCCTGCAACACCAAGGAACAATGGCTATTAACCCCCACTTTACTGTTCCATGAAAGCTCTCCTCTATTCCTGAAACAAAGAGGATTATTGACCAACACATCAATAAGCAGCTTTCAATAACTGCATTGGGGTGACTGGGTCACTTGTGGAAGTCTTGAAGGCTTCTGGCTTGTATTATCCACTCTTTAATTAGACCAATAGAAAGGAACCGCTCTTCAGCCCCTTGGTTGGTAGTACTCCAATCTTTAGCTTCCCCCAACACAAACTCCTTACTTTTCAGAGAAGGGCCCTCGGTGGCCAAAGTCTCGGTTCGCCGGGCGAGGGGATGACCCCACCAGTGGACTCTGCCAGGATCTGTTCGCTGCTCTACTCGCCTCACCCGCCAGACCAGCCACTCGATGACAGAGCTGGCGCGGGTGAAAGGGCCACACAGGCTGAGAGGAGCCGATGCTCGCCTCACGCCAGTTTCCTCCTCGGGTGCTGACTCCGCCTTTCTCGAGGGAAGCGTCCCGACTGAGCAGGCACGAGGGATTAGTGGCTCCACGGCTGAGCCCGCTCAGCTACGGCGATTCTCCTTCCTTTGCTCCACCCTCGCTCCAAGACCAGCGTTCGCTCTATCGAGCCTGCGCAGATTGGGGAAAGGCTTTCCCTTCACAAGCCTCCGATCGCCCTCGCCGACCCAGGGAAGAATGAGGCTGCCTCCTCCACATGGCCACACCACCTGTGAGCCCTGTCCGAGTCATTCGGACCCTGACTTCCCTCCTGGCGTGCCGCTACTCTTAATAATTTTAGAACCGAAAGGAGTAAATTTGTACCCCATCAAAACATCCCTCAACAAATGAAAGCATTTGAACAAATCCTGCTGTCATCCATTAACAAAATGGAGAAAGACAAGAAGTATATACAGCATAACTTGACTAAAGGACAACGTAATGCAATACAGAGTCTAAAGGATGACACCTCAGTGTTCATAAAGCAGGCGGATAAAGGGGGTGCGGTGGTGGTTTGGCCCCGTGACATGTATTTATCAGAGGGGCGCAAACAAGTTGAAAATGTGACATGGTACCGGATGCTACCAGAAGATCCAACAAAGGAGATCCAAGGGCTGATTAATGTCGTACTGGAGATGGGAAAGGAGCAAGGCGTTCTGGGAAATAAGGAATTTGAGTTCCTCAATAAAAAATTCCCCAGGACACCAGTCTTGTATCTACTACCCAAAATCCACAAAAGTCTAAATGAACCACCGGGCCGACCCATAGTATCGGGTTGCGACTCCTGTCTAGAGTCTATATCTAAATATGTGGACTTTTTTCTCAAGCCTTTTATTTTTATTTTTTATTTTTTTTTTTATAAACCTTTATTTGTATAGAAAGGATATACAAAGCTGGGCCTACAACCAAACTGGCCGGCCACGATACGAGGAAGCATTCAAGAAATCCGGAATAAAAGGTACAGAATCAGTCGTGAGGAGCGCGTTCAATACAATCTTAAAAAGGGGGGAGGAAAGAGGATCTAGACGGCCAGCAAACAGGAGCAAAGAAGGTTAATTTTATAACGTAACAATAAGGAGTATGACAGGCTCATCGACAACATAGAGGAATCCGGATTCCCAAAACAAATCATTGGCAACAGAAAAGCTAAAGGGCAGCAATGCAGGAGTATCAGCACTGTATACATCGGTATAAAAACAGGTGCGGTGAACACAAGTCAATATGCAATTACAAACAACTTTGCACACCCACCACCCAGTAGCACATTGGAAACAGAACAAAGGGGCCGGAATAGCGACATCACCAAAATTGTCCCGTCATACTAACCTTAGGAGAGAAGGGGAAAAAAAAGGGGGAGGGGAGGAGGGGAGAAGAAAGAAGAGAGGGAAAGGAAAACACAGACTGAAAGAGAAGAATGCCTCGCCGAAACAAGCGCCCGTAGCGAGGAACACATAAAAGAGCAGGAATATTAGCAACGAGGAGGGCATGGGAGTCGCAATGGAATGCAGCAGAACTATGAAAAGAAGAACAGCGACGTTACAGACCCCGCCCCAACAATACCACGGAAGGCAAGGACAGACGCGGCACTCCAATAAAGAGATACAAAAGGGCCATAGAACTGAGGAAAATAAAACATCAAAGAAGACCCAACCCACCCATCCCACCCAGCACCCCTGCAGAAGGCTACGGCCTACCCTCCAAACAGCGCGCCTGTCGCCCTAAACCAGAACCCGAAATGTAGTAGAGACAAGAGAGAAGAGGAATAAAGAGACAAAAAGAAGAACATGAAAACAAAAGTAATAAATGGGAGGGAGGAGCAAGAGGGCAGAAACAAATACGGTCGGCCACAGCCCTCCGCCCAACCATACAATCATATTACGTGTGAACCAGAACGACACGACTTCAAGCGCCATAGAACTTACAGGGGGGTCTCCCACAGCACTATGAATATGAGAAACTGCGCCACGAATCCGTACACCAGTAATCCACCGGGAGCCGTACATCTCACCCCAGTCCTTTCCTAACCACAATTACCACCCACCACATGACGGTGTGAAGTGAGCAACACTATGCGAGGCAAGCACACAAATGAAAATAATTACGATAAAGACGTAGGCCAGGGAGGTCAATCGGCAGGCAAGTGAACAAAAGTTCGAAGAGGCAGTTCAAATGTCTCAGCAGTAGCAACAAGGGCAGTAAAAGACAGGAGTTCAGTCTTGCCGTTCGAAGAAGCGGGGATTTCCTAGCAAAATAGAAACACGACCTCACCAAGGCAAAAACACGCTGCAGTTCACCATTTTTCTCAGGCACCCGGGGAGGATCGGGCCCCCGCACGACATCCAAGTCCCCAAACTCCAAACATTGAAGAGCAGGAGGTTCCAAAGCCACCAGCCTGCGGACCCATCGATGAACAGCGGCAGCACCCCTCGTAGCGACCGAGGGGGGTGAGGCAGTGGCATCACTGAGACAATAGGGGACCATGAAGAAGCGTCCACCCAAGATGGCGGCGGACCGCAACGAGTCTCCAGGAGCACCGGGGGCCAAGGCCGCGTGCCAGGATCGCAGGGCATCAAGAACGTCTCCAATCGTAGGCTCGTGCACACATGTCCATGTCTCCGTGCAGTCCAGCAACCCCAGACCTCCATCACGAGGAAATCCACAGCCCAAGTCGTCGGCAGCCATTTTGTAAGTTCAGCCTCTTCACCCCCCTCCGCGACTCACGGGACAGTTCACAGATGCAGGCCTTTACAGATATCCAGGGGGTCCCAGCAATGGCTGCCTTGGTGCAGAAAGGAGAGCCGCCCGAGGCGGGGGGCCGCCTGTGTTATCACTGGCGCTCCTCACAGACAGAGCCCGAGCGCGAGGGTCCAGGGTCGATGGACGGAGCAGCGGTGGGAGGACCCCCTCACACGATCAATCCACGGAGCACCGCGCCCCGCACCAGCCCCACGGCCGCCAAGGCAGGCCCGGATCAGGGTCACCGGGATGTTCACACAACGGCTCTCGCCAGTGGCACAGTCTCTCTCGGCCGGGGCCAACGGTCACCACAACGCCAGGCCGGATCCAATAGGGGAGGCCCCGGTCTCAACAGCACGAAGGCCCGGGTCCCTTTGGGGGGCACAACTTCGGAACCGCAGCACGCCGGAGCCCCCAGTTCAAACGGTGAGTAAGAACGAAATGTTGCGTTTCTATTCCTTCGAAAATATGTCGTCTCTGGGCAGGATATGCAGCAGGATATGCGAGTCAGGCCAGAGGGCTGACGGAGCCGAGCTACAAGGCGACCATTACGCTCGCGAGCTTGGCTCCTCTCAAGCCTTTTATTAAAGATGTAAGATCTTATTTAAAGGACACTACCGATTTTTTGCTAAAAGTCGAGGGGATACCATTTGATCCATCTACCCAAATAATGGTCACAATGGACGTCACGTCCTTGTACACCCAGATCCCTCAGTACGAGGCCCTTGAAGTAATGGAGTACTACTTTGAAAGTAGGCCACGACCACATAGAGTGCCCACATCGTTCATTTTGAGACTAGCCTAAATAGCGCTTAAAAAGAAATATTTTGTCTTTAATGACCAGTTTTACATGCAGATAAAAGGGACCGCGATGGGTTGCCCTTATGCCCCAGAGATGGCGGTGCTGTATATGGCACAATACGAAATGAGATTCGTTGAAAGGAACAACCCCTTTTCTGAAAACATTGTCCAATGGTTGCGTTATATAGATGACGTCTGGCTCCTGTGGCAGGGGAACAAACAAACAATAACACGAAGGAGCCAAGAGGGATCTGGAAAGGTATATAAGGGATCGCCCTCCACTCTAAGCAGTCAAACAACAACAAGATCCCTATACCTGGGGTGATTAATACATTTCACAGACATGAGTAAACATCACTTCAGATTTTATTTTTAACATACCGAAGTGGACCCCTGCTATCTATCGCAGTGTGGTCAATCCTCTAATGTCTAATTGTCCCCACTTAATCTATTGTTCCAAAAAATTAAATACTAAGGTCTCTATACAACCAGTGTCCAGGGTGATGTCCAACAAATGTCTGCCTTCTTTACTGGCAGTACATCTATCCACACTTCACCACATGTGCACAAACCTAAAAAGGAAAAATGTGTGGTGGAGAGGAAGGCACCTCACGGGCGAACAACCCTCGGGGATGTTGGCAGATGTTACCAACTCTTTGAGTTGGTAACATCTGCCAACATCCCCGAGGGTTGTTCGCCCGTGAGGTGCCTTCCTCTCCATAGAGACCTTAGTATTTAATTTTTTGGAACAATAGATTAAGTGGGGACAATTAGACATTAGAGGATTGACCACACTGCGATAGATAGCAGGGGTCCACTTCGGTATGTTAAAAATAAAATCTGAAGTGATGTTTACTCATGTCTGTGAAATGTCCTGTGGCAGGGGAGCCAGACCGAGCTATTGGCGTTCCATGGTTGGATTAATGAGAGACATCAAGACATTAAATTTTCAATGGAGGCAAGCACGACCCGAATGACATTCTTGGATGTCGAATTGACTTGTACTGAAGGGTGCTTAAAAACATCCCTGTACAAAAAAGCCACGGACAAAAACACCATCTTGCACCATAAAAGCTATCATCCAAGAAACCTCAAAGCAAATCTCCCCTATGGACAACTGCTACGGATACGTAGAAACTGTAGCGAAATAGGAGATTATGACACTCATGCACAGAATTTCTGTGATGAAATGAAGTACAGAGGATACCCAAAAAAGCTTCTAAAACATTCATACAAAAGGGCACGCTTCACACCACGTGAGTGCCTTCTACAGACCAGACAGAGGAAAGAACTAGATCGGCCTGTCTGTGTGACCACCTTTGGCCCAGATACGCATAGAATGCGGCAGATAGTACTGAAAAATTGGCATCTTCTTGAGGGATTGGAATGCCCTTTCCCGCGTCCAATATTCGCCTACAAAAAGAACAAGAGTGTGGGGCAACAAATTGTTCGTGCAGACATTTCAAGGCCAAAACAGAAACATGACCTGTTATCCCTCTGGAATATGAAACCATTGGAGGGCCACCACAGGTGTGGTAACTGTGTGGCATGTGCCAATACTATCGAGGGTAATGAGTTTCAGCATATGAATGGCAAATGGAAGCATTCTGCTTTTTCGAATTGCAAAACAAAAAATGTAATTTATGTGGTAATTTGTTCGTGCCGTAAGATCTATATCGGCAAAACGAACCAACAGGAAAATGCACGCATAGGTCAACACAAATCGCGGCTCAAAAGAAAGGTGCTCACTGCCCCTATGGTCGAGCACTTCATTGAAAAGTCGCACAATGAAAACGACTTTGAATGGTCTGTACTATTTACAATAAACAGTACACAGTGCCTTGGTGATGTTGACAGTATGTTGCTCCAAAAAGAAGCATATTTAATTTTGAAATTCAATACCACCCTAACTGGACTGAACAGTATGTCCGAATTAGCTAGAGTGTGATCGCGTCTGCAATGGTGAGGGTCTCAGTCCGCCTGTTTCAACATGAGTAATTCCACAACTTGTCCTATGGAATGAGCAAATTAATGTACTACATATTGCCCTTACGGCACAGATTACGACAAACTACATCTCCCATAATTCTCGAGGGCTGAGCGCCCACCCACAATGTAAGCCCAAAATGGCGCCCTCCGCATTGTGAGTCAGTCAGATGGTTCCTGACTTCATGCGGGAGCGGACGCTGTCGTGCTTTCTAAGAGCAAACGAACAAGTAAGCTTGGTGCCCTCGTTGGTTTGTTTGCTTTAATTAAAGCCACAAGTCAAGCCTAATACGCTAGTCATTCCTCGGCTTTCCTTGTTTTACAGAAATATTGTAAACTGTGCACGTACTCCGGACAAGAATTGTTTTTCAGTTCCTGAGCGGCGAACGCTTCAGGGAGCCAAGCGGCATGATAAGCGCACATTAATACAGGTACGAATTCGTGCGCGCACAAACTAATACATCACCGCCATTAATTGTAGAGGATCCTTGTATTATTTGGCTGTGTAAATCCCGATACACATTTTTATTAAACAGGTAACGAATACACGAAAGACGTTACCAGTACAACCAACTGCTCACGAGTAACACACACCACTCGAGACGAGGTAGGACGTTGTTAGATTTTTGGCCTATTAGATTCTTGGCCTGTTTCAAAGATCAATGTACTAGTCTGTCAGATTGACATTGGCAGGCGCCTTCATCTCCCCATTCAGAAACGGCATCGTATTGGCATGGCGATACGGGCAGAGTAAAGAAATACATCCCTTCCCAATGAGAAGTCCCTGAATACACCGCTCCCACAGCGAATCGAATTACAGGTACAATGAGGCAATCATTGAGGCATGGCATAAGAGCTGTACGAGAATGATGACATTTTATCGAATAGTGATTTTCCTTTTTCCACTTCCTACACAGATTAATCAAAAGGCCCTGATGAGAGTTTGGGAACCCTGGTGGCCCCAACTCGAAACGCGTCGGCATACCAATGAGAACACACTAGTATATTAAATATACACGAGGATTTTGTGAATAATTTCCCAATGTCCCTGGCCATTTGACGTTGTCTGATGATAAATCATAAAGTTTATTTGACAAAAAATAACATTTGTATTGTATTGAAATTGCTGTTAGGATGTTGCTAGGAAGTGATTTGTTTAATTTGTGAATATAATTTTGGTTTTGTATGAAATGTATATATATGTGGTTAGTAAGTTAGATATGTCAGTGTATTTGTTTATTTCTGCATAAAAACACATATGAAATTCTTTCAAAAATAAAAAGTGAATGGTACAAATTAAGGAACCTGATCAACCTAAATTAAATAATGGTTTGGTCTCCATTTGAATAATCATGTTATACTAAATAAGAAGGGTGCAGGCATTTGTTTTGTTGTACTGTGCTACTCTTAGTAAGGCAGTCCGTTACCACAGGTACAGGGGGGGGGGAGGGGTCCGATTGGAATGTTGGGGGGGCAATTAGGTCCCCAGCTCACGTGGAGAGCTAAAAAGGGGAGGTCACAGGAATTAACTCCTCAGTCTCAAACTTTCCTTCTTCCTGGTATCACGCTTCCAGAATCTTAGCGAGGGCTTTCCTACTGGGCAATGGACTGAGCTCCCTACTAGTTCAGTCTCCCTCAACACGTCCTAACCCTCACTTCTCAGCTTAGGATCGGGTCAGGCGCCCAGGGTCTTAAGGAATACCACTTGGCAGGGTCAGATCAGTAACTACAAGGGGAGAGGGGTGGTGAAGCAGTAAGGAAGCGTCCCTACACTGGGAGATCAACCCTCTGGATATCCTACCCCCACCTTATGCTACAGCCTGTACTCCAGCTAACTCACTCTGGTAAGACAAAATGGCTGCACTGCAGTTGACCTTTTATAGGTTGGCCTCAGAAGGTCCAGAAGGGACCAGAAGGTTCTGGAAGGTCCCTATTCTAGTCTATGGGTCCTGTCTAGAGGTGACCGTTATGGCAGTTAAAGGCGACCATTTTGTGGGTCCCATACTCTCTAGTCAGAAAAGGCACCTAGGCCTCAGGTAAAAAAACTATGAGGGCAAAGATCATCCGACCCCCAGGTCAACACCACAAAAATACTCCAGTGGGCACAAAAAGATTAAAAGGTTATGAGGGGCAAAAAGGGGACAAAATAAATAAATAATTAGGAGGTACTACCCAAAGGCAGACAGGTGTAACACTCACTTTATATAGATGATAGAGGCCCATAGAGAAGAGTTCATCCTCACTTTACACAGATGTTAAAGGCTCATGCAGACAAGGTCACACTCACTTAAGGGTGGCACCTCCACTGTGGCGGACGAGCGTCACCCCATTGCTTTCTTGCAGTGCGAGAAGCCAAAACATAAAATGGTAATACATTTTAGTTATTACCATTTTATATTTGCTTTGCGGGCAGGCAGGTGGGCGGGGCTGGGGAGGAGTGGTTTGGCCACGCCTGAGTGCGCAAAGACTGTTTGGACATTGAAGTCTGCATGGAGGACATGCCCACCCCACCAGCCTCTGGCTGAGCGCCATGTCACAGTGCTCCAGACTAATCATATTGCTGCATGCAGTGTTGTGATTGGGTATGGGGAGAGAGCCTGGCTGCCTGCTTCCTGTTCCTGTTGGAAGCAGGAGAACAGTAGCGGGACCAGAGAAGATGCAGGACAATGCGGAAAGGTAGGTTAAAGTTTTTTTTTTATTATGACCCGCGACGCCACCTGCATCCTCCCACTCACCAGCCATGCCGGCCGCTACTTCACTCACTTTATACAGATTTTAGAGGCTCATGCAGACAGGTTCATCCTCACTTTATACAGATGTCAAAGGCACATGGAGGAGTGTTCATCCTCACTTAATACAGATGTCAAAGGCTCATTGGAGAAATTTTCATCCTCACTTTATATAGATGTTAGAGGCTCACAGGGAAGAGTTCATCCTCACTTTATATAGATGTCAAAGGCTCATAGAGAAGAGTTCATCCTCAGCTTATACAGATGTTAGTAGCTCATGCAGATAACAGACTTTATACAGACCTTGGAGGCTCATGCAGACAGGTTTATCCTCACTTTATACAGATGTCAAAGGCTCACTCAGAAGGGTTCATCCTCACGTTATACAGATGTTAGAGACCCATAGAGAAGAACATATTCTCACTTTATACAATGTTAGTGGCGCATAGAGATGAGCTTATCCTCACTTTATACAGATGTTAGAGCCTCATAGAAAATAGTTCATCCTCACTTTTTACAGATGTTAAAGCCTCATAGAAAATAATTCATCCTTACTTTATACAGATGATAGTGGCCCATAGAGAAGAGTTCATCCTCACTTTCTCTATACAGATGTTAGAACCTGATGCAGACACGGTCACCCTCACTTTATACAGATGTTTGAGGCCCATAGAGAAGAGTTAATCCTTACTTTATACAGATGATAGAGGCCCATAGAGAAGAGTTCATCCTCACTTTATACAGATGTCAAAGGCGCATAGAGAAGAGTTTGTACCCACTTTATTCCGATGGTAAAGGCTCATGCAGAAAAGTTTATCCTCACTTTATACTGATGTTAGAGGCTCACAGAGAAGAGCTCATCCTCACATTATACAGATGTTAGAGGCTCACAGAGAAGAGTTCATCCTCACTTTATACAGACGTTAGAGGCTCATAGAGAAGAGTTCATCCTCACTTTATACAGATGTTCGACGCTCATAGAGAAAATATCATCCTCACTTTATACATATGCTAGAGGCTCATGCAGACATGGTCACACTCACTTTTTACAGACATTAGAGG